>NC_133660.1:96624712-96966324 GCF_037893015.1 Macrotis lagotis | reverse complement strand
ACAGATCCCAGATCTTCCTGGATTCAAGTAAGCTGACTTTGAAACTAAGAAGATCTGCGTTCAGGTCTTGCCTCTCTCTGTCTGTCTTACTGTCTTACTGTCTGTCCGTTCATATATCTATATCTATAGATATATCTAGATCTGGATATGGATCTATGTCTTTCATCTCTATGGCTATATATATATATATATATATATATATATATATGTATGTATATATATCATTATCTATGGTTCCATATCTATATTTATAGATATAGAGATATATCTAGCTGTATTATATACATAGATATATCTAAATGTATATACCCATTTATATGTAGAAAAAGAGATAAATAACTAGAGATCGATATTTACACATATAAATTTGTATATGTGCATATGTGAAAGGTAAGTATGTGTATATATGCATGTTTATATATATATATATATATATTAATCAATATGGTAAAGTAGATACATATATAGCATAGTGGCATGCCTATATGTGTAAATAAAACAGTTAACTCCAGGATATCCCCGTATTAGTATTAGTTCTCATTGGGTTTGAAACCTGATCAGCATTCTTAACTCTGAATAGAATGGAGCATCAGAGTAGATGTAGCCCTGAATTTATCACTAAATTAGAGAAAGAACCTCAAATAAATACCTACACTCATAGAAAACACCAAGCAATACACTGACCACCCTCTTTCTGAATGAGAAGATTTATTTTGTACAGAGGAATGGCTATAAATACTTTCTTTGTTTATTCTATAGCCCAAGGGCATATCTACAGTAGAGACAAGATTCTGCAGCCACAGAAATATAAAGAGCTCAGCATTCTGCCACACCATTAATAGTAGCTTCTAAGTACTTTTGAGACAATCTAAAAATAAACCTGTTCAGCTTGCAACATTTGGTCAACACTAAATTTTGTTGTCAGGAGAAAAAAAAAAAGATAAATGGGATTAAGTTTCTTCCAGGTTTTAATCACCAAGCTTAATTTTATTTTTCTAAAGATGATAATGGTATTTTCAAAATGAATATCCAAAGTAAAACTTAACATATGAATTGCAAATAAGCTATAGAATTGGGGCATGGATCCAGCTCTAGGTTTTGGCCTCTGGTATAGTTTTGTGTGCCTCCCCTTTCTGAACACCTGTGCAACATTATGAAGATCTCAGTGAAGATAAATATGGGACAACTTCATCTGAAGCTCCAAGGAGAATCTTAATTTGTGGAAGGATGTTTCTAATTATCATCCAACCTATCACTGGGGTGGTCTTTATTAATGATCCTACAAAATTCTTTGGGGAAAAATTAGATAAAGCAAAGTTCTGGAGAAGTATAATACTTGGAACAATTATACCTTGTGGGTTAGAAATAGTTTAATCACTTTTATTCTCCGACTCCAGTAACTAACACTGAGTACAAATGAAGGGTAGTAACTTGTAATTCTGGCACAGGACAAATTAAATTATGGGTTGATATTGAGTGGGCCCCAGTTGGTTGCAGTACCATTTAGAGGAGACAACATATTCCCCATGGTGTCTAGCCTTGTTCTCCACTTTATTGAAGACTCCTGAGCCCCTCACCTACAAGATTGTAGAAGGGAGTGTAGAAAGAAGGGTTCTATGAAAAAAGTGGAACCTTATAAGGCTGTGCTGTTGATTTCCAAGGCTGGTTGGGAAATGATGACTGAAGTTAAGAAGCATCTCCCTAGACTGGTTCTCTGAGACAAAGTCTGGTTTAGTTACAGATCTGTCCCTATAGTACCCCAAAACTTATTGAAAAGGGAGATTCACTTTACAATTTAGTTTTTAAACCACTAAACAATCAGTTTATTTTGTTCTTGAAATTCAAAAAAGCTAGTCAAATTAGTAAAATACTTTATCAGGTTACATATAAAAACAAACTTTGCATCTATACCTGAGAAGTCAGAGAATTGAGGCAATCATGTTAATATTTCTAAGGATAAAAGAAGTTCATCAGAATAATTATATGAGTGCTCCATTTACTTTGTAAAGCTTAAGTTTCTCTCAAAAATGCTTTCAGTAAAACCACTGAAAAACCACTTTTGATTCAGGAAATTCTTTTAGTCTCCCTCAAAATGTCTCTGTTTTGGCAACTACCTTGCCATGATGGTATTCCTAAAGAGTGTATCTCAGCTTGCTATACTTTTGTTTCAATTTCACATCAAGAAAAAAATTAAATAAAATCAATTTTAAAATGAGAATCGAGTCCAGGTCTTCAGAAGAATCACTTCAGAATGACTCATCCAATATAGAGGGCATATTTCATGCAATTTCTCTATCTTTGTTTATTTCTAAGAAATGGCAATATGTAAGCTACAAATGAGATCTCATATGGTCCATGGAATGTAAAAGGAAACTGAACATGCATTCTTTTCCACACCTGAACTCTCATATTTCCAAGTTTCTAAAGCATGCCTCAGTAAGAAAGCAGCTGCAAAAGAGATTATAAAATTATTCTGGCATAACTTATCCTTAAACTTCCACCTGTGGGACAAAGCAAAATGGATATTACTCCATTTTATTATAACCCCTCTCTTTAAGGTAATAGAGCCAAGTCACAAATTTTTGTTTAATATGGGAAATAGTATGAGAAATTTAAAATGCGTTCTGTTCATCATAGATGGCAATAACATATTTTTCTTCCTTTCTATTGAGACATGTTTTACTCAGTTTTGAATTTTCACCTTGGGCACATACATCATAGACTTAATCATAAGTGATATATACAAAAATACACACATACATGCATGTACATGTATACATAAATGTTTACACATACATAGGTAAAATGTACACATTCACATATACTCGTGAATATTCCTAATACATTATCTATCTACTCCTTAGAGAAATTTTGTCAGTTATAGAAATTGCATTTAGTCTTCAGTTCACTAGAATACCATTTATTGTTTTATACTAAGCCCAAATGACTTATTCCCAAAGGTGTTTGATTCTTTTCTTAATCAAGTAGATAGGTAGATGCTCTTTATCTGTCTGTCTGTATGTCTATGATACTATTTATCCATCTATCTATCTATCTGTCTATCTATCTATCAACTTTTCACTAAAGAAGAAAAGGTATTATAATCCTTTCTTTTATTGTTGTATCCTGCTATGTGGTACTGGGTAAAGCTTAACAAATTAAGAAAAATTTCTCTCACCTATTAGTCTTCATTCTAATATTTAGTCACTAAATCTTATTTGCTTGAAAAAAAACGAGGACATAGAGAGGAAAGGAAGAGAATTTTTAAATCATTTTGCCCATTGGGAGTATTGCTTTTAACCTTTAAAGTTAAATATTAAGGATCTTATCCCTTTTGAAATCAGGATATATTTCTTCACAAATCTGGTGGACTGAATTCCCTTTTATACCTGAGCCACTGTCATTCATTTTAAAATGTTTATGACATTTCTTACAGGTCACTAAATTTCTGTTTGAGCTCCTAATGATCTGAAGATGTTGGACCTCCACGTTAACACTGAATAAAAAGAGATGATATGCCTGTTCTGTAGTTTCCAGTACAATTTTTTTTTTTGCAAGGCAAATGGGGTTAAGTGGCTTGCCCAAGGCCACACAGCTAGGTAATTATTAAGTGTCTGAGACTGGATTTGAACCCAGGTACTCCTGACTCCAGGGCCAATGCTTTATCCACTGCGCCACCTAGCTGCTCCTTCCAGTACAATTTTAAATGCCAAATGCTTCCTTGTATATGCCTGATGAATGAATGAGAGAATGAGATCTGAATAGATTCTAGATAATAAACAATACATATGCTGTTATCCCAGTAAGGAATAGTATTATTGAGATTTTTAAAAAGATGTCACCGCTATACATCATATATATATATATATATATATATATATATATATATATATATGAAATATTTAAAATCAATGGAACATCTTGATCCAAAAGACATATTATAATACACATTCTCTTTCTTTGGGTAGAAAAGATGGGCACTAGAAGTGGGGGATATTATGACTTCCTTCTTTGGACAATTTTGCTTACCTGTTTTTCTTTTTTGTAAGTGGTTTTGACATTAGCATAAACTTTTCTCATTGGTGGAGGGAATGGTTATTTATGGCTTCACACCTGTATACCTGCATAGAAGCAGAGTTAGAAGAGATCCTTCTTCTAGCTTCTGGCTTCTCTCCTTTAGAGATGCAATGAGTAGTTTCAGGTGCTGATCTTGGAAGGGAAAGAAAACACTCTGGGAAGAAACTAACATGTAGAAAAGCTGCCATCTGGAACATGTCCTTTTTTCCAGGTTGCCACGGTAGTGACATGGGGATTTTCCTCTTGGGTAAGACTGGGGACTTTTTCAGTTGAGCAGACAGATCTTCCTCCCAGTGGGAGAGCTCGTTCATTCCATGTATCATATGGTATATTATAATTGTATCACTCTTCTGATTTATTTGCTTTCTGTTTGAATAAATAGAATTATTTGCTCTTCTGTATTTGCAGTGGTCTGTGTATAACTGGCATCTGGTAAGAAGGCTATCCAATCTTGGACAAATGACTTCGGGCACTTCTTCCCCAATGAGGGATAAAAATCAAGAACTCAGGTGGAACCTTGAAACTATTTCCCTTAGAGAGAGACTATTTAGGAGAGGATAAATGTAATTTTAGTCCAATATTAATTCTCTGAGGAGAACAAAGTAGGCTGATCTTCAGACTTCAATCTCCTGATGCTCTTTGACAGGAATCAAAGTCTTCCCTGAAGAAGGATGGAAAATACTCTAGTAGGTGTGTCCATCCAGTGGCCTCAAAGTTTATTCATGTAGACATTATTACATTTTATTATTATGCTCATTGGTAATATGGATTACATCATAGTTATAATTAAATATTAAATTCTACATTTGGCTCTTGACAAGTTTTTGTTGGGCCATGCGACTCAGAAGAGCTAAAACGTTGGTCACCCAAGGAAGAGCTATTCATGTCTCCCTCTGAGCTGCAGTTTTCTGGATCGTTTGGGACATACAAATAACCTTTATGGGAAACTTAGTATATATCTTTCTTGAGGAAGGGCCCTATTTATACAGAGAAATTGGAAAATAACTATGATTTTTTTTAAATTATCAAGAAAATGATAAAAAAAACCATTAAAATATCATCATGGAATATTTGCAAAAAGCTTATAAACTTCTTCACTGGACTTGAAGGAAGATTAGTTAAAATATTTCTCAAATTGTTCTGATTGTAGTATGATCATAGGGAAAAATACTACTCAGTACAAAACAGTTCATTTCTTTTTCCTCAAAGACAAGTTATCTTTATTCATAGGTATTTATATGTGGATGTATTGTCCTTGAGAGAATGCAAGATCCTTGAGGGCCAGGATTGTTTCATTTTTTTTTCTCAATTTCTTTGCAACTCCAGTATCTGATACAGTGCCTGCTACGCACTAGCATTTCATAAATGCTTTTCTTTGGACCGAGAGACCCATAGTCATAAAGTTGCTAAGTAATGCTGATGCCTATAGATAATCTTCCAGATTGTTGTCTTCAATTTATATTTTTCCTATTGATCTGAACCAATTTAAATTGCTTCTGGCATGAAGCAACGGATAAAAAAAAATTTTAATTAAACAATTGCGATAAAACTTACTATGTATCAGTTAATAATTAATGTTATTCTATAATTGACTCTTTTCTGTGTTACTGCTGCATTTTGTCAAACACATTTCTCCATCCTTGAGTCCAGTTTAGGAATACAGTTTTCTCTCTGAGTTTGTTTAAAGGTGTGGTTGAAAAGAAAAATTGTTATCATTCCTGCTATTACTCCCTGGTACATCTTGTCATTGTCTCTTAGCTTCCACTAGATTAACCTGATGCCATCCCCAGAACACATATCATTTGTCCTTTCCTGTCCTTGAACATTTAGGGGAGACTTAATCTCCCCCATAGTGATAGTAAACCTGGTGGTATTGATTTACTAACCAAGCATACATAGAAGAGACAGATGTGTCCCATAAAACAATTAACATTCCTTAATATTCAGAGAAGGGTATGATTAACTTTATCTGAATACCGACTCAGTTTTCTTACTACAGTCAATTATAATATTTTTAGATTCCATCCTTTCCTCCATCTCATTGGGGTCCCTGACCTTTTACTGAGGTAGCCAATGTGATTCATTTTGTTAACAGTTATATATGCCATTAATACATTGATTTTGTTTGGAGTATGTATCTCAGTGTACCTTTTTGAACATATATATATGATTTGTCATGGATATATATGTATATATCCATGACAAATCATTCTGTTTATAACAAATAGATCTGTTCAACCACAAAAGAAAAGTTAATTGTAGCAGTAAGGGCCACAAACAGTTATTTTCCTTAACTTAACCTTCTGATATCCATAAGAATCATATGCACAGAGGAAATCCAAAATCAAATTGGAAAAATAACAAGTTTGCCTTTTATGATTGGGTAGACTTGTATTATATAGACATAACACAAGTGAGAAAGGGAAGAGAGTGATTCTAAATATTTGTTCAAAAGATATGCTTTAACACAGAGTATATACATAGTTTGTATTCTACATGAGAATTATTTTGGGGAACTGGTTCTGCTGTCATTGGACACCCAATGTCCATATCAAATTTGGGTGCAATATGGCTTTGGGAGGTGCCAAGTCATTCTCCCTTTCAATAAGCAGGAACTAAAACAAGAAACAGAAATAGACTGGAAACTCAATAGTTCACTTTTATGTTGCACAGATACATGAAATTGCTGCTAACTAAAGTGGGAAAACAAATAGCACTATACATGCAAATCTTGGGACGTCTAAATCACTGTTTCCTTTATAGTAAGTAGATTTCTCAACAACAAAAGGAAAATGTCAATATTGTGAGAAGAATAGATTATGTCATCTTTCTAGTCTTCTGTGAACATGGTTTAGAAATAATCACTCAGGAGTTTGAGGCAAATTACATGATTTTAGGGAAATATAAAAAATGCTCTCTTTGAAGATACTAAAATTAACTTCTTTGAAAATGTAGCTGGCGCACAGGTGTGGAACACTGCATTAGTTTTTAATACTTTTTTGCTGCAATAATAGATTTTGATGATTTTTTTCTTTTGCTTATTTTCCTTTAAAAATATTTTTGTAGGGGCAGCTAGGTGGTGCAATGGATAAAGCACTGACCCTGGAGTCAGGAGTACCTGAGTTCAAATCCGACCTCAGACTCTTAATAATTACCTAGCTGCATGGCCTTGGGCAAGCCATTTAACCCCATTTGCCTTGAAAAAAATATTTTTTTGTTTCATGTAATGGTTCTGTGGGAACAGGAAGGCTATTAGGAAATAATTTAAGCAATGTGAAAATAAAATATCAATACCAAAATTTTAATGTATTCTTTTTAAATTTTATTGTGTATAGAAAAGCACATTGATTTAAAAAAACATTAACTAGAAGATTTTTGTGACTTCTTATAAGATTGTAATGCAAAGAATGAAATTATGTGCTAACTAAACATGATTGTAATAATGATTTTGCTTTATCTATGCAAATATCTTGCAATATTTAGAGCTTTGCGGGGATTAAGCAACTAGATATATATTCTTTGAAATCAAGTATCTAAAAGTTGAGGAAGAAGGCCTAACATAGAGATATTATCTATACCAATCTAACCTCTTGAGAAGATCGGATGTAATCCTACTTCATAAGGCATTATTGTTGTTTACTTGATTAGATATGTACAACTCTTTGTGACCCTATTTGCGTGTGTGTGTGTGTGTGTGTGTGTGTGTGTGTGTGTGTGTGTACGTATGCACCTGGAGTGGTATCTCCAGTTCATTTTATACATGAGGACACTGAGGAACAGGTTTAAGTGATTGCCCAGTCACAAGGCTACTGAGTCCAAATTTGAACTTGGGTCCTCCACTTGAGGACCAAGCACTATTACATCCAGTCTCTTGCCTAGTTACCCCTTTACTGTGTAGAGACCTTTATAAAAGGCTGGGTATTCTTCTGTTCCACCTAGACATAGGCTGCATCTGCTAAATAATGTAAACCAAAGGGAATGATGACACAACTCAGTTCAAAATTCAACTCCAACCTATATTAAGAAACTTCTCCAAATGAGAAACTGTATTAAACCCTAAGCATACAAAGAAAATTGCTCAGACCTGTCTTTCCAGAAGTTTGCAATCTAAAGGTCAAGTTATCATGGAAGGTAATACCAAATGGAAAGGAAAGTTACTGAATGCTGTACAAAATGAGGAGAGAGCAGCACATTTGAAAACATTTACTTTTTGTAGACATAGCCAAAAAATCTTTTTAAAGGGTTTTCTGACTATCTGAAATTTGCAGAAGGAAGAATTTTAAGTTTTCTTCTTGGAGCAGCAAGAGGGATCAATGCTTGCTTGACTCACTGATCTCAGTAGGGGACTCTGTCACTGACCTTAACTTTTTTTTCATTAGCATGTTCAGGAATGTTCAACACAGTCGAACTCTTACTCACCCGTGAACCTGGCTTTTTGTGTTGACGAAGTTTCAGACATTTCTCTATTTTTCTTTTTTTTTTTCCTTTTTTTTTTTTTAACATTTATTCCTCCAGAGAGCTTACTTACTATGGTGGATTAAGTAATCACCTTTATTTCTCCTGAATCTCTTCTGTCCTGATAGGATCTCCATCCCTATTTTTTTCTAATGCATTTTCAGCTTTCACACAGTTCAGTCCAGTTCAGTACAAAGAAATACAATTAAATAAATATAAGAGTGTATGGGGATCTGACCTTTTAGATGGTCTGCCAAAGCTTCAGACTTGCTAAAGTTGTGCATGTAACACTAAGCTTAACATCTTCTGCTAAAAGCTTTCCTTCTTCCTATTTTCTTATTTCATTTAATTAAACTATCATTAGTATTGTAAAATCATATATTTAGAGCCCAAAGAAACTTCTGGGATCAACTACTATACAACTGAGGAAACTGGAATTCAAAGAAATGAATAACTTACTCTGGTAACATAGGGAGAAAAGTGGCAGGGGCAAGATTCAAACTCAAATCTTCTAATAGTCTGAATTGAGAACTCAGAGTCACATTGGATTTGTTGTCACATTTACCATGTCTTATCTCTCCCTCCACATCAAATCCTTTCTATTATTTTTGTCATTTGTCCCTTCTTTTCCATTTCCATGGCTCTTATCCTAGGTATGGTCCTTATTATCCCTCATCTGTCCCCAAACAACAATCTATTTGATTTCCTTAAGTCAGACTACTCTCTCTTCTACTATCTGTAATTCATAATCATGCCAAATTATGCTTCCCAGTCACTCCTCTCTTTAAAAAATGCTCAGTGGAGTAGAACCAAGATGGCAGTGTGAGGGCAGGAATTCTCAGAAACTTGTCACCCCAAAACTCCAAAAGTAATCAAATTATGACTCTAGTCAAAATTTAGAGGGGCAGAACCCACAGAAAGACTGAGTAATACAATTTCTCAATCCAGGACAACTTATAAGTTCCACTGGAAAGTTCTGTTTCACTGGGACTGGGGGGGGGGTTGGAAAGAGCCACAGAGCAGCAGGTTGCAGCACAGGCAGGCTGGAACAAACCAGCTCCAGCCTTCCAGGAACAGCTCGTGGAGCACCCAGATCCCTGGGGGTGCCTGGGTCAGTGGCAGGGGTCACTGGGGATGGCTTGAAGGGATCACGATAGTGTGGAGAGTGAGTGTGGAGCCCAAGCCAATACCAACATCAGAGCAACTCTGTAGTGAGAACCTGTGGAGCCACTCAAAATTCCAGAGCATTCAGCACACAGACGGTAAGGAGATGGGGTGAAACTGCAGAGGTCTCTCTGTTCTCCCTGGGGAAGGACTCTACTGTTTTCCCATACTCAGATCCAGGCCACAGTCTGGGGCCTGTACTATCATAGAGGGGCAGGGACCCACCTCACAGCTCCAGGGCAGAGGGGAATGTTTGTGATCATACACAGACCAAAGTAAAGGCAAGAGAGCAGTCAGAGCCTCTCATAAAACCTTGAAGGAATTAGGGTCCCAAGGGGGGGCATCCCTAAAACCCCAAAAGCTTTGGAAGTGTGGTAAAATAGTCATGGGCTGAGGAAATGGGCAAACAACAGAAAAAGAAGAACCTGATGATAGACAATTACTTTGGTCCCATGGAGGATCAAAATATACACTCAGAAGGCAGCAAAATTAAAGCTTCTGTTTCCAAAACTTCCAAGAGAAATATAAAATGGCCTCAGGCTATAGAAAAGCACCCCCCCAAAAAAAATTTTAAAAAGCAAATAAGTGAAGTAGAGGAAAAATTGGGAAGAGAAAGAAGATCAATGCAGGTAAATCATGAAAACCAAATAAGTAACCTAGTGAAAGATATACAAAAAAAAGAGAAAAATAAAATGTTAAAAACCAGTTTAGGCCAAATGAAAAAAGCTACCCAAAAGGCAAATGAGAAGGATGCCTTAAAAAGCAGAATTGAGCGGTTGGAAAAGGAGATTTAAAAAAAAATCGCTCTGAAGAAAATAACCACTTGAAATGTAGAATGAGCTAAAGGAAGCTGATGATTTTGTGAGTGATCAAGAAGCAATAAAACAATACCAAGAAGATGAAAAATTAGAGGAAAATGTGAAATATCTCATTGGGAAAACAACTGACCTTGGTGAACAGATCCAGAAAAGATAATTTAAAAATTATTGGGCTACTTGATGGTCATGACCAGGGAAAGAGCCTAGGCTTCATTTTTCAAGAAATAATTCAGCAAAATTTCCCTGTTATCCTAGAAGCAGAGGGCAAAATAGAAATTGAGGGAATTTACCTACCACCTCCTGAAAGAAATCCCCCCCCCCCAAAAAAAAACTACCAGGAATATTATAGCTAAATTTCCAAACTTCCAAGTCAAAGAGAAAATACTATAGCCTGCCAGAAAGAAACAATTCAACTATCATGGTGCTACAGTCAGGATTTGACAGTCTCTACATTAAGGTTTATAGAGCTTGGAATATGATATTCTGGAAAGCAAAAGACCTTGGATTACAACTGAGAATCAACAACCCAACAAAACTGAACACCCTCTTTTAGGGGAAAAGTTTGACTTTCAATGAAACAGGGGACTTTTGAACTTTCCTGTTGAAATGACTAGAGCTGAACAGAAAGTTTGATCTTCAAGTACAGGATTCATGTGAAGCATTGAGAATGTGAATGGGAAGGACTAATTATGAGGAAATTAATGATGTTGAACTGTTTGCAGTCCTGCATGGGAAGAAGATACTGATAACTTATATGAACCTTCTCATTTGTAAGAACAGTTAGAAGGAGCATAAATAGACAAGGCACAAGAGAGAATTGAATTTAATGGTATACTATAGCATAAAGACTGAGTCAATTGTTGATAAAGGAAAGTACTGAGTGAAAGGGAAAGAAGAGATAACATGACTAAGGTATTTCACATAAAAAAGTCAAAAAATGAGTGTCTTCATTTTCATTGGAAATGGCTTAGTAAAGGAATAACATACGCACTCAATAAGATATAGAAATCTTATCTTACCCCAGAGAAAAATGAGAGGAAAGGGATGGGATAAGGGGGAACAGGGGAGACAGGAGATAGGTGATAGAAGAGAGGGACATGGGAGAGGGTACTCAGATACAACACACTCCTGAACAGGGACAGGATGAAAGGAGAGAGAGAATGGAATATAAATGAGAATGGGGAAGAATAGAATGGAGGGAATATAGCTAATAATAGCAACTGAGGGAAAAGATATTGAAGCAACTTCTCTGATGAACTTATATGATAAAGCAGGCAACTCATCCCAGCGACAGGGCTGATGGAATCTGAACACAGACTGAAGTACACTTTTTTTTCCTCTCACTTCTTTCTCTTGAGGTTTATCTATCTTTTGGGGGGGGGGGGAGGGAGCTTTATGTTTACTTTCACAGTAAGATTATTTTAATAATAAGAAATAAAAAAGCCAAAAAAAAGCTTATGTTCTTTTCACCAGAAGAGAATTTATATTTCTAGAAATAAAAACCTTTTAAAATGTGGCTCCAATGACAATTGCAGATTTAGCTCCCCTATCAATACTCCAACCAACCTGGGTTTATTCACTTGTTACTCATTCATGAAGTTTTTCTATTTAGACATCATTGTTCATACTTTCCCCTTATTCTAGAATCCTCTCTCTTCATCTTCCTCCCAACCAACTTCACTTACCAAAATGCAATCCAAGTTTCATGGCTCAATTCAAATACATCTTTGAACTAGTCAATCCAATTAAAAGTTAACCCTTCCTTCTAGTGAACTTTTTAACCACTTAAGTTAGGGGATATGAGAGTTCTGAATCATTTTTGTGTCAGGATTGCTTTTAGTTATTTGGTGAAGCCAGTGGATCCTTTTTCAGGATAAAGTTTTTATAAACTATATAGGATTACATGAAAACCAATTATTCTGCAAATTACCAGAAAAAACAACCCAAACAAACCAAAGCTCATTATTTAAACTTAAGAACCTTGGACTAGGCACAGCACCATAGACTTGTAGAGCTGAAAGGAATGGACCTTTAAAATCATCAAGTCGATGAATTTCAAACTCAAATGTTATGTTCACTTGAATAATTTGTTTATTTGTATCTCTTCTATCATCTCTGTACTCCAGATTTATTTTCAATTGAAATTTTATTTTATTTTTCCAATTACATGCAAAGATAGTTTTTCAACATTCATCCATTTGCAACTTTATGAGTTCCACATTTTTTTGTCGCCCTCCCTTCCCTCCCTCCTCCCTATGGTGGCAAGCAGTCTAGTAAAAATTTTACATGTACAATTGTGTTTAACATTTTCCATATAAGTCATGTTGTGAAAGAGGAATTAGAAAGAAAGAAAGGAAAAATATAAAAGAAGTTTTTAAAAAGTGAACAAAGTATACTTTGCTCTGTATTCAGATTCCATAGTTTTTTCTCTGTTTGTGGATGGCATTATTCATAGTAGGCCTCTTAGGATTGTCCTTCAATCTCTGAACTGCTGAGAAGAACTGTAACTATCATAGGTGATCATCTCACAAGATTGTTGTTATTGTGTTTGATGTTCTCCTGGATCTGCTCACTTTACTCAGCATCAGTACATATAAGTCTTTCCACACTTCTCTAAAGTCTGACCTCTCATAGTTTCTTATAGAACAATAGTACTCAATAACATTCATATACCATAGCTTGTTTAAGCAATTGATGCACATTCCCTCAATTTCCAATTCTTTGCCACCATTAAAAATGTGCTATAAATATTTTTAAACATGTGAGACTTTTCCCATTTTTATGATTTCTTTGAGACATAGACTTAGTAGTAGTAGTAGTATTACTGGATCAAAGGGTATGAACAATTGGGGTATAGTTCCAGATTACTCTCCAGAATGGCTAGATCATTTCATAACTCCAACAATGTATTAGTTTCCCAGTTTTCCCACATTCTCTCCAGTGCTGATAATTTTCCTTTTTTTTTCTTAGTCAATCTGATAGTTATGAAGTGGCACTTAAGAATTGTTTTAATTTGCATTTCTCTAATAAATAATGATTTGGAGCAATTTTTCATATGACATACAAATAGTCATCTGACAACTACCTGTTCATTTATTTTGACCATTTATCAATTGGGGAATGCCTTTTAATCTTATAAATTTGATTGATTCTCTATATATTTTGGAAATGAATCATGCTGTAAAAATTGTTTCTCAACTTTTTTTTTTTTAGGTTTTTGCAAGGCAAATGGGGTTAAGTAGCTTGCCCAAGACCACACAGTTAGGTAATTATTAAGTGTCTGAGACTGGATTTGAACCCAGGTACTCCTGACTCCAGGGCTGGTGCTCTATCCACTATGCCACCTAGCCGCCCTGTTTCTCAACTTTCTAAAGGGAAGATTCCTTCTAATATTGACTTCATTGATTTTATTTGTACAAAAAATTTTAAAACTTAATGTGGCAAAGTCATACATTTTATAATTTATAATGTCCTCTGTTTCTTGCTTTCTCCAGATTTAGTGATCTGATTATTTATCTAGATAAAATACCAATGATGAGAGCATAGAGATACAGTTTTTGGACAGAGGGCAAGGAGAGTATTGAAGTTATTGGTATAGTCCAATTCCCTCTCCCTCCCCTATGCTATAGATGAGGAGACTGAGGACCAAATAATTATTTCTGGGATTTACCTTTGGAAAGATAAGATGAGTTTTGAGGTCACTGTTATTGTTCTAACTTCATTTTAAATATGATGAAATTTAGACCCAAAGATAACTTTTGGAGTTCACAGACCAGTTTTAGTTTTGATAGGACAGAGTCTTAGACCGATTCCATAACAGAAATGAAGTAATAAGATTTCTATGGTACCAGAAACTTGATTTATACCAAAAGAATGACACCCCATCTCTGAAATGGAGAAGTACCAGATATAGTCACAATTTCTCTCCCTCATGCAGACAAAAAAAACTGTTAGGGCTTCTTTAGCTATCTTCCAAAAGCTTTTCATCCTGGAGCAAACATGATGTTGATCTTGAAGTTAAAAATAGTACCTGCTCCCTCCCTGTGACTAAATAATACAGCTCATCTATGACTGACTTATCTCTGTCTCTAGAAAGATATTGATTTGACTAGAAATTCTTAGCCTCTAAGTGACTTGCCTGAGATTATACAATAATTAGTAGACTTGGCTTAGAATCTGATCTTCAGAGCTCTTTGATTATATCTCACCTTTCATACTAGATTATTGGCTCTTTAAAAGGAAGAGATTGTCTCATATCTGATCTATGTTCTCTAGCACTTAGGAAGGTGTTTTGCTCCTGGGAGGTGACACATGTTTTTGGAATGTCTTGTGAATTGACAAGTCTTGAAGCATGGATTCAATTCCAACCCTTAACTTCCAAAATTATGGCATAGCTGATAGGCAGAGTACATTTTAATATAACTACTCACTTTTCATTCTCTAGTAGCAATAACTGAAAAAAAGCAAGTAAGAAATGGGGTAGGGGAGAGAGAGAAAGAGCATAGAAAGAAGCAGAGAAAGAGACAGAGACAGAGAGAGACACACACCCAGAGAGACAGAAAGAAAGAGTCAGAGACAGAGAGAGACAGAAGTAGAGAGAGACAAAGTCAGAGAGAAACAGAGACAGTGACAGACAGAGTCAGAGACAGACAGAAACAGAAGGGAGAGGAAGAGGTGACAGAGAGACAGAGACAGAAAGAGAAAGAATGAGAGATAGAGAGACAGTAAGAAAGGGGGAGACAGAGAGATAAGAGACAGAGGTGGGATAGAGAGAGAAAGTGAGAGAGAGAGAGAGGGGAAGAAGGAGATAGAAGACTGAGAGATGGAGAGACAGAGAGAGAGATGAAGAGACAAAGAGATAGAGAGACAGAAAAATGGAGAGAGATAGAGAGAACGAGAGACAAAAAAAAGACAGACACATATAAAAAGAGTGACAGAGACAGAAACACAGAAAAACAGACAACCAGACAGTGAGAGAGAGAGACAGACAGACAGAAGATAAAGAGATAATCAGAGATGATGAAAGCAAGAAAGTAGAGAAGGAAACCAGGCCTTACCTCATAAACTTTCATCTAACAAACAGCTTGGGATCCAAGGCTGAGTGGAGAAAGTCTGAATAACCCCACTGTTTCTGGCAGCCAGGGCTAATGATACTGACCAGAAGTGAAGGTGGCTTAGGCTGTGGGTGAGGAGGAGAGACCACACTTTTGGTGAATCTGATGAATACGGTAACACAAGGAGCAAGAACATTTCCAGGATAGTATAACTGGGTCCTAGCTGACTTGGGAGAAAAGAGTCCCTGAAGTGGGCACCAGTCCAGAATTCATAAAATAGTAGTAAGGGGGACCTGAGGCTTGGGGCAACATTATTTACAACAAGAAGTTAAAGCTCTTTTATAATAATAATCTACTAAAAATAAAATAAAAACAAAAATGAGTAAGCAAAGGAAAAAGAACTTGACCATAGATAGCTACAATGATGTAAAAAAAAAAGATCAGGGTTCATATTAAGAGGAAGATGGTGAGGCTAAAAAAAAAGTCACTCCTACCCCAAAGAGCAGTCAAATGGCCACAAGCCCAAAAGAAGTTCTTGGAAGAATTCAAAAATCAAATAAGAGAGAGTAAAGAAAAAAATAAGAAAAAATAAATAAAAGCAATCCAAGAAAATTATGAGGTGGAACATCTTAAAAGAAATTAACTTCTTGAAAACTAGAATTGGGCAAGAGGAATCAAATAACATTTTAAGACTTAGGAATAACAAAACTAGAAAAAACAGATGACAATCTGAAACATCTTGTGAAAAATGAAAAGTCTGAGAAACATTATTTCTGAATGATATCAGTTCATAAATTATGGTTAGCTGATAATTAGTAAATGTCAGCATCATTCTCAGAAACCAAAGATAAATCATGGGGGCTATTCAATGCTTATATGTCTTTGGAAGAGTGGGTGCTCCCAGGAGGTGGAAATCAACTCTGATTAGTTAAAAATGAGAGAATGAATATTATGAGATATGGGCCCCTTCTGACAAGGGGCTAATCATCATTTTTGGACCAAGAGTGATCATCTCCTCCCTCAGAACACCCATATCTCTGGGCAATTTAGACAAAAACTTATTCTCTACCCAGTCTTGCCTGATTAGAAAAAAGGTGGAGTTACTATAAGAATACTGCCTAGAAAAGATCTTCTGGGTGGGATGAATTCTTTGAGCAAGGTTAGAAATGTGCTTTAAAGATTGAATGAGGAAATGGGGAAAAAACCTGGATGGGTTTTTAATTAATTATGTGATATTAATAAGGGGTTATTAATTATTACTTTTCTGAATGGAATTAGAAAAACAACTGATCTGAAGAAGAGATTGAAGAGAGACAATAGAAGAATTGTTGGACTACCCAAAAGTAAGTAAAAATTCCCAGGATAAGGAGAAAAAATTATTGCAAGCCACAAAGAAAAAAAAATTAAATGCTGTGGAGATACAGTTAGGATCTCACAAGACCTAGCAGCTTATACATTAAAAAACTACAGGTCTTAGAACATTATATTTTGAGAAACCAAAGAACTGGTATTGTAACCAAGAGTAATTTACCCAGCAAAGTTGAATATAATCCTCAATGAAAATAAATGGATATTTGACAAACTAAAAAACCTTCAGATATCTGTGACAAAAAGATCAGAATTCAATGGATAATTCAATATAAAAGATTCAGAAGAAATACAAGGAAAATGTTGAAGATTAATATAACCCTTCTTTTGATTCTGTGTATATTTCACAGTCTTAAATGTGTTTCCTGTTATCAAAAAATTGTTGGATTCTGATTTTTCAATCAATTCTTCTGTTTTCATTTTATGGGTAAGTTCATCCTATTCAAGGTTATAATTACTATTTGTGAATTTCTCTCCATTTTATTTTTATTCACTTTTGCCATTCTCAGCTTCTTTTTTTATCCTATCCTCATCCCCAAACCTCATAAATATAATATATTTTGATAAAAGGTGCCAGAGACAATGAATCAATATCAAAACTGAATCAAATACCATCTAAATTTTTAAAAGAAAAGTTAAATGAATTGTAGGTGGAGATAAATAGCAGTAATATAATAGTTATTTTCCCCTCTCAAAACTAGATAAATTTAACCAAAAATAAATAAGAAAAAATGCTCAAAATCATTATTGATTGGAGAAACACAAATTAAAAACAACTTTGAGATAATCATTTTATACTTATCAGATTGGCTGAAATGATTTGAAAAGGAAAGCAGAAAATAATGGAGGGAATATGGAAATCCTGGAACACTTAGTCACTGCTGGTGGAACTGTGAACTAATGCAACCATTTTGGAAAACAATCTGGAATTATACCAAAAGAGTTATTAATACTCTTTGATCCAACAATGCTATCGTGCTATAAGAAATGATGAGCTCAATGAACTAACTGCCATGGAATAATAAAGAGTGAAATGAACAGAATTAAGAGAATATTGTATGCAGTAACAGTTCTTAAGAATAACTGAGCAAATAAGTCATTATGACTATAACAAATACTGAAAATAACCAAAAAGGACATATGAAAGAAGTTGTTATCTGTATCTATTGAAAGATGTATGCATAGAATTATTTTACATATGGATACACACATGTTTGTGTCTAACAATTTCATCACTAGAATTGGGGAGGGAGCAATTTCTATGGTAACTCTATTTTTAAAAGAAATAGCAAGTAAATAATAGATCTGTCATTTTATGTGCAATCATCTTTTAAAAAACTATACCATGATCTAGAAATGTTTTATTGCATAGAATAAAAATAAAGGGCGGCTAGGTGGCGCAGTGGATAAAGCACCAGCCCTGGAGTCAGGAGTACCTGGGTTCAAATCGGGTCTCAGACACTTACCTAGCTGTGTGGCCTTGGGCAAGCCACTTAACCCCCATTGCCTTGCAAAAACCTCAAAAAAAAAACCAAAAAACAAAAAAATAAAAATAAAAATAAAAAGTAAAAAAACAAGACTCAGTGACCCATTGTTCTTAGTCCTGCTTGTCAATCAGTCCATCATTACAAAAGTTATCAATAAAAGATGGCCCCCATCTTGAATCCCTTGCTAATTTAATTCCTTTTTCCTAATTAATCCTAAATAATCCTAATTAATCAGGGTGAAAGCTCAAACAATTTTTCTTTTAACAGAAGGAAGAAAAAACTCAATAGCTATTTGGTTTTTCCTGAAACCTTCTGAAAGATTGCCTTTCCAATTGAGATCTATTTTTTTGAGAAAATCATAGTTACTTATAATAAAATATTTGCAGCATATTTATATAATGGCAAAGTATATAATTACCAAAAAGATGACAAGCTGAATGATAATCATACTTAAATTAGCATTTCAGATTAAATCCTTCTTCTTGCCTGGAAATTTTCTTTATGGCCTTAAAGAAAATCTTTCTGGAATGTCTCAACTATGTGACTTTTGAATACAGGGATCAATTAAGGGACAATAATGTCCAAGATTAATTAAGAACATGTTTGACTTTATATTCTCATCTAATTATTCACCGTGAGTGAATGGAGTTTTAGTTAACTTAAAAGATGATGTTTAATTATTATTTCTCATGACATGTTTTTATGACAAGCATTTATGCTACTAATGACCACATAATGATTACATGCCCCTTTTAGCTAGCATTGGAAGTGGAATAAGTAGGTTTTTTTTAAAAGGTGTTGATTATTCAAGAGGACAGTGAAAAGTAGTTGAACTAGTGGATTGCATTATGATTACTGTAATGACTGAAAGGTGAAGATTTGGGTATTTTATGGAGTGGTAAAATCACAAAAGGGGCAGCCAGGTGGTTCAATGGGTAGAGTCAGGAAAATTCATCTTCTGTAAAATGAGGATGGTGAATTTTGCCTGTTATTGTTCAGTCATTTTCAGTCATATTCAACTCTCTGAAACCCCATTTGTGGTTTTCTAGGCAAAGATACTGTGGTGGTTTGCCATTTCCTTCACTAGCTCATTTTCCAGATGAGGAAATTGAATCAATGAACGTTAAGAGACTTGCCCAGGGTCACACAACTAGTATATATTTGAGACCAGATTTGAACTCAGGAAAATGAGTCTTCTCGACATCAGGCCCAGAAATCTATCCTTTTTATTACTTGGATACCTAAGTCCCCTCCATATCTCAAATTCTATGATTCTATATACATATATCAAATATTCCAAATTTCAAAGTCAGTTTATTGAGAGAAGAATCTCTAATTGCCTTTACTCCATGGAAGGTAAGAGCATCTTAGACTCAGAACACTGCTTGAGTGATAATCATATACAAATCTTATCATTTGTGTTTTGTAGGATATGATGCTGAGTATAGACCCTAGGGAGGTTTAAAAGTGTTACTTCTTATTGAAGTAGAATAGTGGAGTTGGAGTGGGATTAAATAAATTTATGGAGCATTTTTAGACAGCTAACATAGAAGTAATACTCAGGTTGCTTCCTTTCCTAAATTATTGGCTAAGCCATGAAGTTGGAGAGAACATTCTTGCAGATCTTAAGTCAAAGTCAATGTTTCCAACACATTCTGTCTTTGTGACCTACTACTAGGAAACTCTCAAAGACTATATATTATAGAAAAGGTGCCAATATACTTTGGTGAATGACTTTTCTGACTATATGAGCTCTGTATTCCAGTGAAACCATAGGTCCACTTCCTAGCCTTACCAAGGTTCTGTTTTCATTCCAGCAACAAAGTAAAGGATGAAATCTGAATGATGTGACATCTATGTCTCTGCATCTCCCCAGTATAGTATGTGACTCACATAGTAAGAAACATTTAACAAACACTTATTGAGTTAATAAGTTTTTATTGACTTTATTATTTTATCCATGGACATATATTTACTAGATGGCTACTAGTGCCCAGGCCTATCTACAAGGAAAGAGCACTTGCTTGAGTAAGACTCTTAACCTATCTGAGGCTCACTTTATCTAAAAGTCAGACAATGAAATTATTGCTGAGCAAGTCCTTGAAATTTGAGCTTCAGATTGCTCGTATGTAAAATGGAAATAATAATAATAATAAATACCTCTACTACCTCCTTAGTGAGGAAAAGGATTAGTAAACCTTATCGGATGATACATTATTGTTATTTTACAGTTGTATCCAATTTTGGGGACACCATTTGGATTTTTCTTGGCAAAGATACTGGCTTGGTCTGCCATTTCCTTCTCCAACTCATTTTATAGATGAGAAACAGAGGCAAACAGAGGTAAGAGACTTTTTGTGAATCACACAACTATTAAATGTCTGAGGTCAGATTTTAACTCAGGTCCTTTGGACTCCAGGGTCCATGCTCTATCTACCATACCATGAAGCTGCCCTATACTATGGCATAAGGTATCCTAAAAAACTTTGTGCAATTTTAAGTTTTATTAGCTGTATGTATGTGTGTGTGTGTGTGTGTGTGTGTGTATGTATGTATGTATAAGTTTTCTTGGAAAAAGTACTGGAGTAGTTTGTCATTTCCTTCTCCATTGAGTTAAGGCAAATAAGGTAAAGTGATTTGTTCAGGAAAGCAGAGACCCAAAGAGACTGTGACTTCCCCAAGGTTACAGAGTAAATGTAAATGACAGTCAGGATATGAATCTGGCCTTTGCCATTGTGTTCTGTTGTCTCAATGTCCTAGAGAAGCTGAGATAAAAATCTTTCCTCCTTCACCAGTTTGTGGCACTATCTTGACTTTCTGTAATATTTTAGACTTGCCAAATCATCAACATTCAGAAGCTAGAGGCTGTTTATTTGAAGATTCTGAGATTGTACACTCCCTACTCTTATTATCCCTTCCTAATCCCCTCAAAGCAAAGAATAGCAGGGCTAAAAGGTACTTTATTGTCCCATTGTCAGACAACCTTATTTTATATATGAAATTTTTTTTCCAAGACCATACAGCTAATTTATGGCACTGCCAGGACCAGAGTTTAGGTACCCAGAAGCCCAGTCCAATGATCTTTCTATGCTAATAAAATTCTAGAAATGATTCTAAAACTTAGGATGCACAAAGAAGGAATATGAAATCAGGAAGATCTATGTCTTTGACATATTACTAGGGTTGTGTGACCCCTAGCTAGCAAAGCTCTTCATCTCTTAGTGCTCCAGTTAACTGTCTTTGATTATTGGTTACAGATCAGTTGAGGCATGGTTGGAAAGGTTTCTACATCATTATATCAAATGATATGTGATCTCATCACCTCTCCCCACCTAAATCATATTAATTTTTAATAGAGCATTAAATATCACTGCAACAAAAAATTCATCTAATATATTTTTAAAATTTTAAACCAGCAAAAAATTTAACATAAGAAACTTAAGTAAAAAAGAAATAATTAATCTTGACTCCTGAAACTGAAATTGTGAGACTATGCAGAAAATGGATGCTTTTAAAAAATATATGAACCAATTTAACTTGGTGATCCTTTTTTATAAGGAAAGCAACTGAGGGTCACTGCATTTTTTAAATGAATTCAAACTAGATTTTTAAAAAGCCAAAAATCGGGAAATATTTGTAATATTCAAGCAGAGATATGGGAAAATTGCTCCAGATGGCAAGAGCTGCAGAGAAAACTTCCCCCCAACTGGGTTACAGATTGCATGGAGGGACAAGTAATACTAAGAGTAGCAAAAGAAGCAAAACCAATGATCTTTATCCTTCCCTCTCCATCTCCACTTATTCAAATTTTGTCCCTCCTTTTGACTCTGACTAATCCTTTCTAATCTCACTGTTCAGTTCCTTCCTTCCTTCCTTCCTTCCTTCCTTCCTTCCTTCCTTCCTTCCTTTTTTCTTTCTTTCTCTTTCTTTCTTTCTTTCTTTCTTTCTTTGCTCTAACCATTGTACTACTAGCTGTTTTCCTCAACCCCTCCTTCCCCCATCCAGTTCTTTCTCCATCCTTTTAAGTACCACAGCACTTTGTATCTTCCTGGTAATACTTTGCTTATACTCTTGTGTTATGGTTATTTGTATACATTTCCTCTCAACTACATTGTAAACCCTTTGGGAGTTGAAGCTTATGGTCTTGCTTACTTTTATATTTCCCAATGCTCCTAGAATAATAGAGATTGACCTATTGTAAATGATACAGAAATGTTTGTTGAATGGACATCAGGAAACTGGAGAGGTGAGGTAGGAGAAGGGAAATCTGTGGCTAAACTGGTTTGTACCCTAGATCTCAATTCAATTTTATAACTCAGATTAAAAAAAAACTGCCTCAAGGAAAGTCAATATGGGGAAAATGAGAGTTTCTCAAGAAACGACGTTTAAGATACATAGTGAAGTAGAAAAAACTCAACAAAATAAGATATATCTGAAGAGATCAATGTAGCTGCCAAACCAACTTGAATTTTTATTTTTATTTATTTTATTTTATTTATTTATTTTTAGGTTTTTGCAAGGCAAATGGGGTTAAGTGGCTTTCCCAAGGCCACACAGTTAGGTAATTATTAAGTGTTGGAGGCCAGATTTGAACTCAGCTACTCCTGACTTCAGGGCCGGTGCTCTATCCACCTAGTCAACCCCCAATTTGAATTTTTAAAGAAAATATACAGAAAATGAATAAAAGGTCCAGGCAACAGAAGATGAATATAAAAGTTTGGCATGGTCATATAAATATAGGATAGGGAATAAGAAAGTTTTAGAATGAAAGAAAGTTAGTGAAAGAAGTTAAGAACAACAAGAAAAGTTTTTGTTTTGATAGGGTTTTGCTCCAGGAAGGGGAATTGAGAATCCAAGAATGGAGAGGACCTTTGTTTAAGTGAGTGAATAAGATGTTGATAACTGATAACAAAGAGAAGCCAGTAGTGCTCACAAATAATGGTGGAATTAAAATGATGGACAGGGAATTGATATGAATTATAAGTAAAAAGATAAGAATTGAACACTGACTAGTCCTTGATAAATTTAAATCATTTGGTTCAAATGGACTACATTTATGTCCTGAAAGAAATGGTTTATTTTATTTTTGAGACATGGCAAATGACATTTGAAAGATCAGGGGAGGGTGGATAGGTGGCACAGTGGATAAAGCACCGGCCCTGGAGTCAGGAGTACCTGGGTTCAAATTCAGTCTCAGACACTTAATAATTATCTAGCTGTGTGGCCTTGGGCAAGCCACTTAACCCCATTTGCCTTGCAAAAAAAAAAAAAAACAAAACCTAAAAAAAAAAAGAAAGATCAGGAGAATAGGAACAGGTACCATAATATTGGAGACAGACAAATGTCTCCATTTCCATGTCAATAATATTAAATTCAGTAGGGATAAATTTAAAGTCTTGTATTTGGGTACAAAAAAATTAATTTCTGAAGTATAAGATGGATATAAGGCAATTGTTCTGGGAAAAGTTCATGGGACTTTAGTGTATTACAAGCTCAATATCAATCAAGAGTATGATGTGGGAGACACAAAAACTAAAGTTTTTCAGTAACATTAAGAAGAACCCAGTTACTAGAAATAAGGAGGGAAAAGCTCCAATTTATTATTACAAATTAAACAACTCTGGGATACTACTTAACGCCTATCAGATTAAGATGACAAAAAGAAAAAAATTATCAATGTTGGAGAGGATGTTGGAGAGGAAAATTGGGACACTAATGCAGTGTTTGTGAAGTTGTGAACTGATCCAACCATTTGGCAGAGCAATTTGGAACTGTGGCCAAAGCAGTTTTTCAAAGACAATCCTGAGAGACCTGTTATGGAAAATGTCATTCACATCCAGGGAAGAAACTATAGATCCTGAATGCAGAGTAAAACACTTTTTAATGTTTACTTTTTAAACTTTTTTTACTTTCTCATGATTTTTTTTTTGCCTTTAGTTCTATTTCCTCTTTCATAACATGACTAATATGGAAATATGTTAAACACTATTGTACATGTACAACTTTTACCAGATTGTTTGCCTCCAAGAAGAGGGGGAGGAAAGAGACTGTTGAAAACTACCCATACATGTATTGGAAAAATAAAATAAAGATAACAAAGGAATAAAAAAAGAAACCAGCTCCCAGAAAGAAGGTGAAACTTGCTCTGACCTCTGACATCATCAGAACACATCTGGAGTATTTTGTGCAGAAACAACTTAAAGATGAAGAATGTCCAATGAAGGCAGCCAGTAGTGAAGATTTTTGAGTTCCCAAGGAAGAAAGCGATTATGTTTAAACTGAAGAAGAGAAAATTCTGGGATAGAGAAGGAGGGATAACTATCTATAAGTATTTGAAGGTCTGTTATAAGAAGAAGGCCTCTATTTTTGACTTACAATATAGAACTAGGAATAATGGACAGCACTTGCAAAGAGAGCAATATGAGTTCTATGTCAGGAAAGTCAGAATTGTTCAAAAGCAGAATGGTCTTCCTAGACACCTGGTAGGTTTCCCCCTCTTTGTAGGTTTTCAAACAGAGGCTAGTTTACTGTTGATATAGTAAGTGGGGATTTCTTTCAAGTTTGACTAGATGGTGGCTTAGGTTCATTCCAACTCTTAAATCTTGGAAACCTATCAACTAAATATAAGAATGTAGTAATACCAAAGTATATATAATAAACTTAAAGTCCTAAAATTTTCATCTCTATTGCACTAAATTGTTTTTGCATTTTGTCATTGTTTTTTTTCTATTGAAGTGATATATATATATATATATATAAAATTTTATTATTTTGAGATTATTTATGTTATTTATTTTATAGTGGCAGCATGGTAGAGAGGGCACTGCACCAGTTTAATCATCTCCCTTCTGATTCACAGACATCCCAAGACCCTGAACTTCAAAGTCAAAATCTATCTCAAACCACCAGACTTATTTGCAACCTATCCCCTACTATCATCCTTGAGGGGAGAGAACTCATCGTGAAGGACAATGACCAGCAACAACTATTAATCAACTGTCTCCAACAAGCGGGCAAGCACAGGAGTTTTGGGATTGACAGCATCCTCCAGACCATCAGTTCCACTTCCAGTCAAGAAAAGGCCAGTCTCTCCAGCTGACAAAATGACCCTCACAAGACAGAAAAGCCAGCCTCACTCAAATTTCTAAGTACTCTAAGGGAGAGATGAGGCTGTATTTCCCCAAAAAAGTCAAACCACTACCACCACCTTGACTACTGTCTCCTCTAAGACTCCAATGGAGACTGTTCAGGACCTGAAACCAGCTACCTTCAGAAGAGCTGTTCTCCAGCCCACTGGCCAGGGTCACCATCTCAGGATCACCTGGGAAGAGACTCCTATGGAAATAGAGGCTGTCTTACAACTGCTAAAAGAAGTTGCTATAGCTTACAATCATTAAAAAAAATAACCATGTAAGAAAGTTCTTGCCACTAACATCCTTGGCACTCAAACTGTTCAACATCAGTGATTGATATGATTCTATTAGTGGAAATGACATTAAAGAAGAGACATTAACATCTGCTTTGCTGCCACAATCTAATGACCATGGCACCTTTCCTGCTGACTTGCAACTGATATCTTCACTGAAAGGAAACAAGTCTTATTTTTCTTATTGTATCCCTAGTTCCTAGCACAGTGCTTTGCATAAAAGAGCTTAACAAATGCTTCATTTATTCATCCATCCATCCATCTATTCATGTATTCATCCTTCCATCTATCCATCCATCCAATCTCTGATATTTAACTGGGTGACTAGAAGAAACACTTAAACTCTTTGAGCTTCAGACAATTAGCTGAGACTTAGTTACTTATTCAGTCATAGATGGTTTGGTGAAGAGAATTCCTCACATAGGAAATCACAGAATTATTTTAATTGTGTCATTTTTTCCTGACTTCTTTTGCAAAATGAAATTCTGTTCTAAAGGCCCATGAAGTTACCATTTGTATATGAGGCATAATTGGGTAGTGGCTAGTGGGCTGGCCTCAAGGCCAGGAAGACCCATCCTAAGTCACAAACTGAATGTGTGACCTTTACCAAAATCAAGGAAATTCTCTGACTCCAAGGTGCAAAGAAGATATGTATTTGCATTTGTAGAGGGAATTTCCTCATTTGGAAGTTTTTATAACAATGAAATCACAGGTCTACTACTATCCATCTATGTGATATTTGTGTGGGTTTATGTCTAAGTATATATTGTGCATCTATCTATCTATCTAGATGTATGTGTTGCCTCATATGCAAGTGTATATACATATTTTGTAAATTTTTATTCATTCACTAGTGTCTGATGCTTTGTTATTTGAGAGAATTTTCCTTGGACTTTTCTTGGCAGAGATACTGGATTGTCATTTCTGTCTCCAGTGTGTTCTCATTTCACAGATGAGGAACTGATGCTAACAAGGGTTAAGTGACTTGTCCAGGTTTACATAGCTAGTAAATGTCTGAAACCATATTTGAACCCAGATTTTCCTGACCACAGGCCTGTGCTCTGACCACTGTACCACATATTTGCCCCTGAATATATACATTTACACATTTATATTAATATTCACACATACATATATATGCACACATACACTTATATGTATATGTGTACACATGCACACACATATATATTTATATATATATATGTACACATATGTACTTGTGAATTAATTGGCAAGGTGAATTCCTAGTATGGATACCTTCTTCAATTCATCTGTGCCCTAAGAATACAAGTGATTTATTATACAAAGTTACACAACTAGTATGCTAGTATGTAGCAGCAGAGCGAGTTTTAGCACCTAAACTCAGGTCTTCCTAATCCTGAGGGGAATTCCCTAGTCATTAAATCAAAATGCCTCTCATTTTCTATTTCTCTCTCTCTCTCTCACTCTCTCTCTCTCTCTCTCTCTCTCTCTCTCTCTCTCTCTCTCTGTCTTTTTCTGTCTCTCTGTCTCTCTGTCTCTGTCTGTCTCTCTCTCTGTCTCTCTCTGTCTCTCCCCCAAAAGAAATACCTCTGTTCCTAATGTTGATGGTGGAAAATGACAAGGGCAATGCAGACTTGTTGAACCCTAAAGAAGAAGGGATTGCCATTTCTCTATTTTAATTTAGTATAATAAATAGAGCAAGACCAAGCCCTTCTTTGGAATTCAACAAATCAGCATTGCAACTTCTCCTTTTCCACTAGCTTTGCTGGGAACACTAGTATTGCTTTTAGAATAGCAGTGATTGATTGGGATGCAAATGCATTTTTGTGGTGAAGTAAAATCCCCTAACATGCATCAGTTGATTCTCTCTGCCTCACTGCTGAACTTTAGATATTTACTTAGCAAAAGATAAAATAACACAGACACCTCACTGCTATGTTGCTGCGGCCTTCACAGGCAAGTTCTATAGGAGCACAGGCTGGAGAGGAAGCGCCTCATGTGGCTGACAGCTTCTGGTTCTCACTAGGGGTCGCAGGATGTCAAAAAATTGATCACTACCAAGGACAGAGCTGCCAAAACCAATCCTTATAAAAACTTGCTTCAGTAGGACTCTGGAGTGAAGGTAATTCTTAGGCAAGAATACCAATTAAGACTCAGGACTTAAAAAAACTCAGAAGGGCCAATTAGGGTTCTTACTCCTGGCTTGTCTCTCTCTTTGAAATTGCAAGCTTCAATGCTGTGTAAGTAGCCTTTGAAGACCTAAAGAGAAAAATGAATCTAAAGGATAAATAGAGCAACATTTTCAAGAGCAAAGGCTATGGCATTCAGACTCTCTGGTGGCTTTCTGTTTATATTTTTCTTAAATTTCTCCTTTTATGTGGCTGCATACCCCAAGATGTCTTTGAGAAATTGCCTGGATATCATAATTTTAGATAACAATTTACAGTAAGTAGAAAACAACAAATGTACAAGGGTATGTACACACACAAAACACACACACCACCATCACCACCAATTCTTGAGGGGAAAATAATGGTTAAGTATTGAATTATTTTTACTTATCTTGTATTTTTTTTATTCTTTTTTGTGGTTTATTTATATTACAACAATCTTGTTGTTAGAGTAAACATAACCCCCCCCCCCAAAAAAGAAAAAAGGATAGAGAAACCTCAAGAATAGTGAGAGAAAAAGAAAAGTGTACTTCAGTCAGTGTTCAGGTTCTAATGGTTCTGTCTCTGGGATGAGTTGCTTCCTTTATCATAAGTCCACCAGAGAAGTTGCTTCAGTATTTTTTCCCACAGTTTTTATTACTAGCTGTATTTCCCTCCACTCTATCCCTCACCACTTTCATTTATTCTTCTCTCTCTCTCTCTCCTTTAACCCTGTCCCTGCTCAGAATTTTGTTGTATCTGAGTATCTTCTCCCACAAACTTCCCTCTCTTCTATCACCTACTCCCTCCTTCCCTCATCCCATTCCCCCTTATCCCATTCCTTTCCTCTCATTTTTGTCTAGGCTAAGATAGATTTCTATAGCCTATTAAGTGTGTATGTTATTTCCTCTCTGAGCCATTTCTGATGAGAATGAAGGTTCACTCATTCCCCCTTGTTTTCCCCCATTCCACTACATTGCAAAAGCTTTTTCTTGACTCCTTTGTGAAATATCTTAGCCCTTTCTTCCTCTCCTTTCCCTTCCTACCAGTACTTTATTTTCTTTTTTATCATTACTTCCTTTATCACACATTGACTCCATTTTTATTACTATATTATACCATTATATTCAACTCCTTCCTGCATCTTGTCTATATATGCTCCTTCTAACTGCTCTTATAAGTGAGAAAGTTCCTATGAGTTATCAGTATCTTATCTTCTTCCCAAGCAGGAATGCAAACAGTTCAACATCATTAAGTTCCTCATAATTAGTCCTCCTCATTTTTCCCTCTATGGTTTCCCTGTACTTGGAGATCAAACTTTATGTTCATCTCTGGTTGCTTCAATTGGAAAGTTTGAAAGCCCCCTGTTTTATTGAAAGTCCATCTTTTCCCCTAAAAGGGGCTGTTCAGTTTTCTTGGGTAGTTAATTATCACTTGTAAACCAAGATCTTTTGCCTTCCAGAATATCATATTCCAAGCCCTATGAGCCATTAAAGTAGATGCTGCTAAATCCTGTGTAATCCTGTTTATAGAGCCACAGTAGTTAAATTGTTCATTTCTGGCAGTTTTTAGTATTTTCTCTTTGACTTGGGAGTTTTGGTATTTAGCTATAATATTCTTTGGCATTTTTCTTTTGGGATCTCTTTCAGGAGGTGATTGGTGAATTCCCTCAATTTCTTTTTTACCCTTTGCTTCTAGAATCTTAGGGAAATTTTGCTGTATTATTTCTTGAAAAATGAAGTCTAAGCTTTTTTTTTTTCCTGGTTGTGATTTTCAGGTAGCACAATAATTTTTAAATGATCTTTTCTGGATCTGTTTTTGAGGTCAGTTGTTTTCCCAATGAAATCGTTCTCATTTTCTTCTAATTTTTGGTTCTTTTGTTATAGTTTTATTTCTTCCTGATTTATCACAAAGTCATGAGCTTCCTTTAGTTCTGTTCTATATTTGAAGGAGTTATTTTCTTCAGAGAACTTTTTTATCTCCTTTTCCAGATGTCCACTTCTGCTTTTTAAGGTATTCTCCTAATTTGACTTTTGTGTTGCCCTTTGCATTAGGCCCAAACTGATTTTTAGCATTTTATTTTCTTCACTATTTTTTTGTATTTATTTCACCAAGCTGCTGACTTGGTTCTCATGATTTATCTACATTGCTCTTATTTCTCCTCCCAACTTTTTCCTCTACCTCCATTAATTGCTTTTCAAAGTCTTTTTTGAGATCAGGCATAGCCTGAGCCCATTTTCTGTTTCTCTTGGAGGTTTTAGATACAGAAGCTTCAACTTTGATATCCTCTGCATATATTATTTTGATTTTCCAAAGTAAATTCTATAGTCAGATTCTTCTTTTTCTGTTGTTTACTCATTCTCTCAGCTTATGACTGATTTACCATACTTCCACAGCTTTGGGGGTTTTGGGGACACTCCACAGGGACCTTAATTCCTCCAAGGTCTTATGAGAGGTTCTGACTGCTCTCTTATCTGTGCTCTGGTATGTAGGTGACCACAGGCCCTCCTCTCTGCCTTGGAGCTATTAGGAGGGTCCCTGCTTGGTGGTAGTATGGGGCCCATACTGCAACCTGGATCTGAGTGTGGGCAAACAGCTCTGGAAGTGCTGAATCACTTCCCTGATTCCCACAGCAAGTTCTCACCACAGGGCTGTTCTGAGGCCAGTACCCAGCTCTGTGCTTACTCTGGTATGGCAGAGTTCTCTTACCACCCCTTCAGGCTGTCCCCTGTGATCTCTGGGCCAAACAGTCTGTAAACTGCCTCCTCTGCCACCACCCAGGCACCCCTAGGCACCCAGGCACCACACTGGGCTGTTCCTGGAAGGCTGGAGCATGTTTGCTCCAGCCAGCTGCTCTTTGCTGCCACTGCAGCTCTTTCCAACCCCAGGTCCTGGTGAAACAGACCTTTCCTGTAGATCTTCTAAGTTGTCTTAGACTGGGAAATTGTATCACTCGATCTTTCCGTGGGTTCTGCACCTCTAAATTTTAGCTAGAGTCATAATTTGATGGCTTTTTGATCTTTTTGGGAGCATAGTTTCAGGGAATTCCTACCTTTAGGCCATCATCTTGGCTCTGCCCCCCCCCTTTTCTTCTCTTGTTAAAAAAATCTTAATAAGTTTAAGATAGAAATGTTAAAGAATTTGAGAACTCAATTTTCATCTTTCTTGAAATATGAAAGTAAAAAGATAATGTAATTTTATTATGTGACCTATATTTATAGAAATCATCCATCCATCACCAGAGGTTAAATATGAAAAAATATAAGAGTTCCTGTCCTTAATGGACTTACATTCTATGGAGGGAAAATATATATGTGTATATATATATATATATATATACACATATATGTATATATATATATATATACACACACACACATATATATATGTATATATATATATATATATATACACACATTATAAAGATCCACTAAACAAAGAAGTTATGAAGAGCAGGAAAGGGTTTATATAGATAAAAGTTTTTTAACTGCCTTTTTTTCAGGAAAATAAATCAAGAAGAGAGTTCATTCCATGTATGTTATACAATCAGGGAAAAGGCATGGAGATCAGAGATAAAAATATGTGTTATATGTATGTGAAAAACAGTAAAAAAGTCATTGTGCCTGGACCATCAAATGTGTGTAAGGGGCCAGGGAAAGCAACCTGGTTCTAGTCTCTGAAAGCCTTTAAATGACCAACAATGAGTTTCAAGTTGATCCTGAAGTAATGAGCTTTAGGAAAATTCATTTTAGCAGCTCTTCAGAGGATGCATTACAGAGGATGCATTAGAGAGATATGAATGGCAAGTAGTTCAGTGAAGAATTTATTGCAAATGTTCAGGCAAGAAATGAAGAAGGTTTGAAATAGGGTAATGGTAGTTGTGTGAGTAGGAATAAAGGGGATGGATGTTAACAGATGTTATGGAAATAGAAGCAACCAGACTTGGCAATCATTTTCAATGTGAGAGGAAAGAGTTGAGAATGATTTATCTCATGTAAAACTGGATGACATGAAAAAATAGTAGTGGCCTAAGAAGAAATAAAGACATTCAAAAAAAGTGAGTCTCAAGGAGATGTAGCTGTCCAGGATCACACAGGTAATAATCATTAGAGTTACAAGAATAAAGATGATAATTGGTCCTTTGTGAGTTGATAAGGTTGCCACATGAGCATAGTGAAGAGGATAGAGTCTAAGACAGAGCCTTGAGATAAACCAAGTTATCAACTAGGCAAGAATGGAGATGACTTAGTAAGGAAGTTTGAACTGCCTGATAGCTAAGACACGACTCAAAAACCATACATTGGGAGAGAGATAATGGTCAACTGTATCAAATACTGCCAAAAAATCAAAAATAATTAAGACTGAGAAAAGGCCACTGAATTTAGAAATTAAGAGATCATTAGCAAATTTGCAAAAATCAATTTTAGTAGAATGATGAGGTTGTGAGTCAAACTGCCAGGAGACTATATCCATTATCTAACTCATCATATACATACTCACATATTTTAGCATTTAAATAAATCTTTTATACAGATATACATTATACAGATGGTAACTCTTCCATGCCTTCCCATTAATATGATATATCTATATAAATATTTATATATTTATAGATAAAAACAGTGAAGCATTATCATAGTATAAATCAGCAGATAATATCTTACAAATATAAATATGAAATAAATACAAATAGAAATAAGAAAATAAATAAAATCCTCAAATAAGGATAGAAGCATGGCATCATGAATAAATTATAACCCTTGGAGTCAAGAAGATCTGAATTCAAATGCTGTCTCATGAATACTAGTTGTGTGACCATGAGTTGTGTGACCACTCAGAGCTGCAGCCAGTTCCCTATGACTATAGTGTAGCAGTATGGCAGTAATGGCTCGAGTTTAAGCTTGGGTTATAATCTTGCCTTTGATGAATATTATTTGTATGACCTTAAGAAAATCATTTAACTTCCCTGTGTTTCAATTTCCTCATCTATAAAGTAAAAAGATAGAGCTAGACATCTTCTTAGGGTCCCATCAAGAACTACCATCCTATGATCCAGTGGTCTTAAGTTATGGATGAGTTGCATGTCTGCACCAATGGAAGGAATTTCTATGCCATTATTTAACTTTGTTGATGAAATTGCAATACACTACCAAATTTTTATGTAAAAATGATTAAAAAAAACCCCCAAATATTGGGAAAATAAAGTAGAACTGTAGCAGCTCATATCCAGGATAATTCTCTTGCTCCTGGTAATTCTCATACAGCCACATAAAACATGGCCACTCAAATCTGTTTCACTTTTTTTGCATGTTTACTTGAGATTGAATCAGATAACCATAATGCTAATTTTACACAAAACTTTAGATTTAAATTTTACAGGTGTTTATTATTGGGGAAAGCTGTCCACTGATTCAGGGAGATAAGGATACTACAGTGTTAAAAAAACACACACACAAACATACTAGCACATACCAGAAAAGTCATCATTTTGGCAAGTATAATTAGAATTTTGAAAGTTAATATGAATTTACCAGTTCATCTCCCTTATTACATAATATTGTTGCATTTAATTCTATGAAATTTAATTTTCCCAAATTAATAATTTTTATTTATATTTAAAATCAGAATAATTTACAATATTACCTCAATTTAATAACCTCAAATTAGTATAATATTCCTTTGTAATCAAAAAATTGAACAAACCTTAAATACAAAACTACCCCGCTATCTGCAATATTCTGCACCTGTAGTTATTAACCTTTCTAGGGAAATGATGAATAGATTATAAGAAGGAAAGGTGACAGAGTATTATCAGACCTCAAACTACATTATAAAGTTGTTACCATGAAAACTATTTGATACTGGTTAAGAATAGAGAAATAGACTGAAATTAAATTTAGCATCTTTTTCCTCATTGATGTTCTTTAGGAATACAATTCATGGTTTTACACTTTAACTATCTAGCTTAAATTTTGACGTAATGAGAATTTAGAAAATACTAGTTATGAACTCAAAAATCTGAGTCCAAATTTTGCTACAGATGTGTTATTAACTCACCCAACATCAAGGGGCTTCTATTTCCTTGACTATAAATTGGTAGAAACGAGAGATGATGGTTGGAGATAGAATGATCGTAATAAAGTATCTTCCAGCTCTAAATTCTATGTCTTTAGACTGATTTTTAGGGGAGAAATCATATTCAATGGTGACATACCATATTGGAAAAAAAAATCTTTCTTGATTCACTAATGCCCTAAAATGGGAAGAGACTGAGTGCTTAGGACTGAGGCATTTCTACAACAGGCTATTAGAGGAACATATAAAAAAGTCAATAAAAGATCCTACTACATCTTGAATTAATTGCTCTCCTAATTGCTTTCCTGTTTTACTGGTAATTAAAAGCAAACAGCTTAAGGTTTTCTGCATAATTTCAAAGGGTGAGCCATAAATTTCGCACTGGTATTAAATAAAGCAAAAACATCATACAAGTTCCATTTCTTCATAATCATAACTATAACAGGATAAATACCCTGCTTGATTTGTTGCCAATACTAAAAACAAACATCTTCCAACAGTCCTTATTCTGCTGTATAGTATATCTCACTGAATATATTACATTTTTTGTTCCATTTATAAAATGTAATATATTGAGTGAGATAAATATTTATAAAATGTTTCTTTTTTGGAAGTGAAATGAAATTGAATTTACTAAAATGTTTCATTTTTACAATGCATATATTAAAACACTATTAGGAACAGTAGCTAATTCTTTTTTATTTATCGGTATTGGAATAGAAATGAGTGAGCAGACATTTTGGATGACTAAAAGAGGGGTGGAGAGGAAAGAAAATAGCAACTCTCAGCATCTTTGTTTACATGAAAATGTCTGATAGAGAGGAGTGTGATATGAGACTCATTCATACAAATTAGCACTGACCTCAAAACTCCTAAGTGACAATGTTTATAGAGAATTGGCAAAAATTTATAATAAAGCCAGAAATAAGTCTCATTACAAATTGCCCTTTATTATATATTCTACCTGAAAAAGTGAGGTGGGAAATTGAGAAGTTAACAAGAAAATGCATCATTCCCTTGTCTCTCCAGAGCAAAACCAAATAACCTCCCCCTCAAAAAAAAATCACTATCAAATAATCTTTGATCTGAAACATCTGGATAGCAGGAACAAAGTGTATTAAAAAAAAACTTGTCTGAATAATTTTAGCTTATGTACATCCAGTCCTTGCATATATAGATTGAAATAAGGTTTTGCAAATCATTATATGAGCAATGTGGCTTTTCATCAGTCTACTGAATTGATTTTGAGGTAGCCCAAATTCATATTAAAACTGTGAGAATACAGATACATTAACTATGCCCCACTGATTTTTAAAGTTTTTTTTTTGTGGTAAGACCTGAAATATATTTGAGTAAACCCTATCTCTAGCAAAGGGAAAAATGAGTAAAGTATAAAGGAATCTGACTGATGCCCCTCTGGGATTTAGCCCACTTCAGCTCTTGGGAGTTTCTTCCTTGCTTGTTTGTTTGCTGTGCAGCTCTGAGGCCCTTCAAAATTATTTCAGGAACCATTAGTTAATGCTGTTAAAGTGCACCTGAAGGTAGATGAAAAGCTATAAATATATAAACAAACACATTCACTTCTAATGTTTTGTATTGATTGGATCTTGGTTTTATAGTGCAAAACTTTTGCTTCAGTGGTTGGAAAAGTGACCCAAAGTGAGTTACAATGCTTTGATTCTGAAAGCCAAGGTCATTAATTATTGCCACCTGGAAGCCCAAACAAGTTTGACCTGGCTCAGGAACAAGGCTCACAGCATAATGGAGAAAACACAAATACTCGTGGAATAAGCAGTGTTGAAATGCAGCTGCAGCTTATGAATAAAATTAAATATTATAAAATAAACACCAGTGATTTCACAACCTTTCATAAAAGGATGAAGCCACATAAGCTTCAGGATAAATATACTGACCAATTATGAAACAAATTTATACTCCAACTTTTATTAAGGATAGTCCATTTTATCCTTCTAATTTTCTTTTTCTGTGTTAGAGGGGTGGTTTCTATGCATTCCAACTCCTATTAATATAATTAACAAAGTGCTAAAACTTTATTATAAGAGAGAAAACCTCTTTGAGTGAGTTATAGAATCATCTAATCAAAGCTGCAATATAGGTTTGAAAATTCCTAGATTCCTATTGAATTAAACAATCAAAGGCATAAACTAGGTGCAGAGCATGTGCTTATTCAATTTAAATGCAATGAAATACTTTCAGATATTGGATGAAACTAGATGACAGGATGGAGGAAATGTATTAGAATCATTTGAAAGAATTTGATGTATTTTGGGGTTTAAGCATGCAAAAAAGGAGATTTCTTCATAAAGATCTGAGTGCCTGCTTAGAGAGTGAATCCTTTACAGCTTGAGAAACTCAATTTCTAGCACCTATATCAGAAGGTAAGGTGGTAGAGAGGCTAGAGTGTTGGATCTGGAGTCAGGAGGACTTATTTTGGTGAGTTAAAATCTGACCTCTTACTAGCTGTGTGATCCTGGACGAGTCACTTAGCTTTGCTTGCTGCGCTTGTAAAATGAGCTGGAGAAGGAAATGGCAAACCATTCCAGCATCTCTGATAAGAAAACCCCAAATGAGGTCACAAGGTTGTACAATACTGAACAATAACAACATATTGGAGAGCAGCAAGGGTGGAGTGAACCCAGAAGGAAGATCAGCAGAGAGAAGAAGCCAATAAGAAACAATTCATCCATTCAGAAGCTGAGAAGGAAAAAACAAAACAAAACAAAACAAAAAATGCAACAATGAAAATAGGATATATACAGTGTAGTTTTAGGATTTAAGTCCCATACCTTTAACTCGAGATATACTTGTGGGAAAGTGAATAACAGCCACAGGTAGCAGAAGAGGGAAGATACTGTTGTACTTCATCTGTATCTAAGTAATATACCCTTCTAAGAGGGATATTTGGATAATTGATATTGGGGAAATACCAAGTGATCATGGGGAGCATTCCAGATAGGGATTCATTGAAAACATAGCTAACCATTAAGAGTTACCACTACAACTATGAGAGGAAAATTGACCAGACTTCCTCTGTGGTCTGACCCTGCAAATGGGAGTGGGAAAAGTAACCCTGAGCTTATTGTACACTATATACTGTATTTTGGAAAAAAACCCAACAACTGACTCTCTGAAAGGTGCCTATTTCTATATTTTTGTTGCTAAAATGAAAGAGTAAATTAAGTAACCACTTAGTAATAATTTTTCCATTGCTCTCATTGTTAACAAGAGGGGGGACACAAGGTGATTTTTTGAGCTAAATGAATCTGATCCATAAATTCCTTGATCTTTCTTTCTTTCTTTCTTTCTTTCTTTCTTTCTTTCTTTCTTTCTTTCTTTCTTTCTTTCTTTCTTTCTTTCTTTTTGTAAGTATTTCATCCTGGTGAGGAAAAATGATCATACTAGAAAATTCTGCTTGGGTTTTCAAAATCCTGGGATAATGTAGAAATTGAGCATAATTTCTCTTTTGTTTTGAGATTACTGCATATTTGGCCTGATGATGGTTTGTACTTAAGAATTGTTTTTAAAGATTACTCTGTCATCTAAGTTCCAAACAATTTCTCTTTGCATTTTAATAGTCTTTGAAAGCCTTTAAGAATGCTTTACTCTTAAAAAAATTAGAAAGGGTGTAAAATGTGTTTAGCTACAAATAGTAATGACTAAAAATGATTATAAACTTTTAAATTTCTGGTTCTTGGATATCCTGTTGAGTAGCTGAGGTTAAATCACCAGCCTCATTTCTTCTCATGTTATCAATATGGAACACTTACAAACTCTCTTGTTTTTATTAGCTTTGTTGGGACAGAAGTGAGCCTGAGGAATATGACAAAGGATACTGTTTATAATCTCTTCAGAATAATGAGTCTACCTCTAAACAATGTGCAGAGTGGGAGCATAATATCATCCATCTGGATCATCTTGGCATTTGTCCTATCACTATGAAACTGGATCAAATGAGAAAGGATGATCAAATCAATATCATAGTTGGTCCTCCCCCTTGACTCGCCTGGCCAAAATTTCTTTTCCTGACCTTTACTTCTTCTCCTGCCATCTTCTCATTCTAGAATATCACTCTGGCATGTTGGCTCCCTTAACTTGTTGATTTCCTTTTGAAGAAGTGCCCATTTTGAGAGATACCCTTGAGGATCAATCTTTATTTCCCTGCCTTTGTTTCTGATTACTTTTCTTTGTCCATACCCTCCTTTTTCAGCTTTTTTTTGTTTGTGTTTACTAACCCCTTTTCAATATAAGTTTCTTTAGGGCAAAAACTCTTTCTTTTTACTTTATTTCCATCCCCAGACTTTAGCATCATTTCTTGCACATAGTAAGAGCTTAATTGATGCATAGTGCTTTATTATATTATCTCCCAGTATTTTAAGGTACTTGAGGGCAGGAACTAATTTCACTTTTTGAATTTGGAGGGGTCAAAGAGAGGCTCTTCATATAAGATAATGATTAATGATAATGCTTCTTCATTTATTTAAGCTCATTCCATTTCAGAATTTTTGTTTTATTTAGTCATGTCCAACTCTTCTTGACCCCATGGATTATAGGACACCAGTTCCTTTTATCCTCCATTGTCTCTCAAGTCTGTTAAAGTTCATGTCCACTATCTATTCTTCACATACTCTTTCATTTTCTTTTTTGCAATATTTTCTTTTTTCAATATTTCCCAATATCATGGTCTTTTTCAGTGAGTCCTATTTTCTCATTATTTGATCAAAAAATTAGGCTTCAGCTTCAGTATTCAACCTTCCACTGAATTTCACTGAATCAACATAATTAATTTCTTTAAGTATTGACTGATTTGATCTTGCTGTCAAAGAGACTCTCAAAAGTCTTTTCTAGCACCATAATTTGACAGTGTGGATGTTACTAGCTCAATTTTCCTTATAGTTCAACTCTCACATGCCTTTACTTCTAATTTTCCTCTGTTTCTAGTATCTTGTATTATGAATCCAGGGTTGAGAGGTTTCAAAATGGAGGTATAGGAAGCAAGAAGCATTGATTCATCTTTTGGTTTTGTCATTTCTGTTGGAAGAGTTGTCAACTTCCAGAATGACTATCAGCTAGAATATAATATGTAGGGTGGAAAGCTGAAAGGTAATAGTGTTTACACCATGGTCATATGATCCTCAACCACCCCCTTTCCAAACCAGTACTCTTTATTCTCCAAGTTATTTTATTTTCTTATATAACAACTTTTGACTGGTAGTCCAATGTTAAATCCTTGATAATTACTTGAACTTAAATAAATTCCCCCCTTCCAAAACACAAAATGCCTAGAAGAACTTTAATGTTTATCTCCTTATTAGTATGACATACAGGATAAGCAACTGATCTGGGAGTCTAGAAGACCCAAGTTTCAGTTCTATCACTGCCACATATTGACTGGGTGATCCTTGCCAGGCCATTTAACTTCTCACTGCTTCAGGCACCTCTAGTACTTTAAGTTTTGCTGAAGGTGCCGACCTTCACTGATAGAAGAGATTTTCTTTTCCTAAAAGAAATCATAGGTCTACCTTCTATGCTATCCAACTAATCACTATAATATCTATGTGAGAAAGGTAAGAACTGGAACAATTCTTACCTTAGAGACCAGAAAATATATTTTTAAAACATTAAACAATTTAAAAACATTATTCTCCATTATTTTTCAATATAATTAAAATGAATAAAATAACATGGGTTTACTTAGTACCTAACTTCTTATTTTTCTTCATTTGCAAACACTTCACATAAGCATAGTGATGATGGGGAAATATTAAGGGAAATAGTATCTGTGCTTGTCTAGCATATTCTGTGCACCTCTGATTTCCCTCCTATTGTTAACTAGCAGCTCAAATGTAAATCTACTGAGTAACCTTAACCCAGTTCCCCAACTCTTCCCTTATCCATCTCCCAGAACGTACCACATGCCCTGCTCTCATCACCTAAAATACATACCCAACATTAATCACATTCAGGTGATAGCCATTCCTTAGCACCTCCTCTAACATAGACAGCATGCTAGGTTCCCTTATAAGCCCAGCTCTTCCTTTCTGTTGGGCTGCTGTTCTCAGCCCAGCTACAACTTTGCAACTGTTCCTTTCTTCTCTTCATGTTGTTCTTAGCCGTCTAGTCTAGCTAAAAGCATGGCCTTGCAACTGCCTTCTCTTTCTTTAAACTTCACTAATTTGTTTTAAAAACTCACTTTCTTTACTTTATTGCTTTATTAAGGAACTTTGAATCTCTATGGGGGAATCTAGTCCATTTTGCTATCCAAATCTGAGTACTTTGTTACAAGTTGTCTTAAACATTTGCAGAATCATGGGAAATAAAAGCTGTCAAATTATCATACTCCTGGGGGTGGAGAGCTGTATGAATTCTTTTCTAATTGACAAATCCCAGTGGTCTGACCTTCCTCCTACCAACAATAGAATAGGCTTCATCATGAGAGGGATAGTTGAGGTCATCTAGCTGATCTTCTGGTTTTATAGATGAAGAACCTGTGCTTTAGAACTATTAAAAGTGAAGAATAATATTTTAAAGCCTGGCCCTTCACTACATTTGAAGCACTCTTTGCATGATATTCCAATACTTCCCCATGTAGGGATCAGACCTGTTGAATTGTTATACTTCTCTGAAATTCATAATATTTCTCTAACAATTTCCATTCATTCATTCCTGGTAAGCGTGCTATATGAAAGGCAAGCTATTAAGCACTGCAGTATATAAAATACTATTCTCATGAGTGTATTCTATGGAGATTACTTAATCTTTTCTGTATTCCCATGTCTGTCAAATAATAAGCATTTATTAAGTACCTAGAATGGCTATTAACACTCTATTAAGTCAATTAGGGATGGATCTGTTGTTGAGTCATTTCAGTCCTGTTTACATGAACCGATTTGAGGTTTTCCAGTCAAAGATACTGTGGCTTGTCTTTCCTTCTCCAGCTCAATTTACAGATGAAGAACTGAGGCAAAGTGAAATGACTTGCCCAGGGTCACATAGTAATGACTTAGGCTAGATATGAACTTAAGTCCTCCCGATTCCAGGGTTAGGGCTCTGGGTCACCTGTTAACACTCTACTAAGTTAGAGATACAAAAGAATAAAAGATAAGAACTTCTGAGAATTACTTTCTTTTTTACCTAACAATGGGGAGGAAGAAAAAAGGGGGAAAAGTATATATATAGAGAGAGCCAGGAACTTAAATAGAGATGAAGGAAATAGGCTGTTCCTGATGGGTACAATTCTTTCCTAGGACAAATAGTAAGGGATCCTACCAGGCCTCCTAGTGAGGAAAGGAAAAAGTTTAAGTTTAGGTGGCATCAACTCTCATTTTTCAAATCCTTTATTTTTGGTTAAAGGAGATAATTGTTTCCAGAGACTGTGGTCTTAGTCTCTACTCTTGGACAAAGAAAACTGATCAGACCCCTTCTGAGGCAGAAGAGAATACCTGGGATTAAACTAATAACTAATGTTCAAATAAGTCTCTACTATTTAAATGCTCCGTGTGTGTGTGTGTGTGTGTGTGTGTGTGTGTGTGTGTGTGTGTGTGTGTATTATAAGGTTGAATGTTTGAACGGATTAATGAAAATACCTATTTTGCATCTTATGTTTGCAAAGTTATATACATACAATGTCTTAATATCTATTTGATAGAATAGGTTGAGAAATAAGGTCCATAGAAAAAAAGAGGACATCAGTTACCATTTAAATTTAATTAAAATAACTAGACATTTGAGGTTTCTCCAAGGCATACTAGAAGAGAGGCATAAAACTGAAAGTGGTGAGAGAAGGCAAGTAAAGCTCTTTATATCTTGGACCAAACTAATTCAGGATAGAGCAAAGAAAGAAACTCAGGAGTACTAACAGTTAGGAATCACAGGAACTAAAATAAACATAAGAACAAAGACAGAATGGTAAGCAGTGTCCTAAGGAGGCCAGAATCTCTATCTGGAATGAACTATTTCTGATTTTTGAGTTTAACAATGACTTCTTATTAATACAGTTCATGATAAAAAAATCAATTGCAAATGAAGTAGATATGTTTTTTCTTGCTTTTCTTTATTCTCTGTGAATGTGCTGGTTACTTAGGAAACGGATATAGGATAGAATTTGATTGAATATGTTGTCACATCAATTGTCAGATTTGCAAGCATGATGGGGTAATGATTATTTGTGTGTATGTGTTTGTGAAATGAAAATAGTATTTGAGATTTTAAGCTTTACAACAGAGATGAAAAGAAAACTGGATGAAACTTAAAGTTCCCCAAGCCTGAGCTAATAAAGTTAAATTGTTGAGAAAGTATATATGACTTCCACTCCCATCATTTCAAAGCACAAATCCACATTGATACAAGGATGACTTTTTAAAATGGATTAGTTGGTAACTAGTTCAAATATCTGTTTTTACCATTTTTACTTTATGATTTGTATTAATTTGTAATCATAAAGATATTAAGAGATCATATTGATTCCTCATCTTTTGGCCCAGAAGTCCATGCTTTTGCAATCTATATTGTAGCCAACTGTCTTCAGGTCCACCAGAGTTTATATGACCTTTGTTTGATGGTGATGCTGAGGTAAGGGGCAGATTGCAGATGGGGGGCCAAGGATGACCTCAGCACATACCTCCTGAGAAGTAATCTCTCTCTCTCTCTCTCTCTCTCTCTCTCTCTCTCTCACACACACACACACACACACACACACACATTCTATAAATATTGCCAAGAGACTGGAATCATACACTGAATACTTTTCTTTGGCTATTGATCACAATTTTACACATATATATGTATATGTGCATGTTTGTACATACAAACATATTTATTGTATATTCTTATAAATATGTTTTTATGATCAGGACAGAATGTTTTTAATTAATTGAAACTTCAGAATAAATTTATATTTAAAAGTTTGGTATATGGTTTTAAAAATCATTAGTACAAAATTGGATCAAGTTACAGTTTTAGATTCAAAATCATAGCATCCCATGAATTTCTGAGGTTCGTTTTTGAAATAATTTTTTAAAATGTAAGTATTTGTAATTGTGTATGCATCTAATGCATACTATGTATATAACTTTTCTTTTGTTCATTTCTTTTTATTCTCCCAGTTGCTATGTTGTTTGATTTTATAATTTAGCAATTACAAGTATTACAAAGAAATGAAATACTAGCTAGGCATTGTCATGGTATAGAAACAAAAAACAAAACAAAGGAGGATGCAGATGTCTCTACATGCATCTTGTAGTATATGGTTGCAATTTTTTCAAGCAATTACATGGGAAGCTTTCATCACCACTGCTGCTACTGATTACTACAATAGCCAAAGAGGACAACTGGCAAACATTTGCAAAATTTTATATATATATATATATATATATATGTATATATATACATATATATATATATATGGATAACATAATCAAATGTAGTATTTTCATGACATTTGAATTAAGCAAACGTTTTAAAAATACTGTAGGGTGCGCGCAGTGTGGTGGTGCATTAGTCAAAATAGAGGACATGGATTTTGTTAGGGGTGAATAGGCTGCTTTCAGGTTTAAGCTGTACCTTTCAAAGCCCAAGATGCTTGATAAATATTTGTCACATTGTTTATAGAATAAAGTCTTCCACCAGAGTACTAATACCAACTCCATTTTTATTGATTGTGAAAATCGCTTTTTGACAGGGTAGAAGAATTTATGATTCTAAACCAAGTGGGGATTCTTTCTTTATTGAACAGTTTTGTATCCCCTCTTCCTCATCCCCATCATACCACATACATATATGTCTTTGTTATGTGGTTTAGGAACTGACTATAAAGGTCCATCAATTACTTCAGCAAAGTAATTGAAGTACCATTTCTTTGTAATAATTCTGTATGCCTAGTTCCTTCACCCACTATGTAACTCCCTCTCTCCCTTCACTTTTAATTGCAGATGTATTTTAGTAAGCAATTATTCTTGAACTCTTATTAAATAAGGGATACTGTACTAAGTACTTATCGAGGAGAAGGAATTAAAACAAAGAGCAAAAATTATTTTAAACAAAGTTCCCAAAAGAGAGTTTATATAACTTTTGGGGGATTGCGATTCCAGAAATTTATAGTTTTTAAAAAAATTTTAAAATTTTTATTATTAAGTGCTGAATTCAGAAGGCCCGGAGTCGAATCATGCCTGACCCATTTTGTAGAGCAATCATTTCAACTCTCTGAGTCTCAGTTTTATCATCTGTAAAATGGGGATGATAGTTACACCACATACCTCATGGGTTTTTTGGTGAAGAAATGCCTTAGGAAGCTCAGAAATGCTATGTAAATACAGTTATGTTTACTTTTAAAAGTTTATTTCCTTTTCCTATCAGTTTCTTCTTTAATTGTGTGCCTGTGTGCCTGTGGATAGTATCAAGGAAGTGCTCCGAGCAGCCTCAGACAAATATTTGAAGACTGGGGTTTCAGATGAAGATGTTAAGAGGGCTTTTCCAAAGTCTGGGTTGCGGTTGACACTTCGAAGAGATTAGTTAGAAACTTGCTGACGCCCAAGCCCTTCTCCTCCCAATCCCCAGGCCCCTGGAAACTTGGAGGAGGAGGCGGAAAAGTCTCACCTTCTTTTGAAACTACTTGCAGATGTGCGCACCATTTCGGAATTGCTCACAACGGGGGTTTGGAGACTTCCTTGGCTATTTTCCCCCCAATTTCCCCCACCGTATGTTTGTCCTTAGGCCGATCGGCTGAATTGTGTGTGGCGGCTGATGGGCTGAATTGTGGGTGGTTCTCGGCCGGCTGAGCTCGGCCACTCGGCTTCATTCGTTCACCTCTCTCTTGCACACTCAGGCTCTCATATCCTCCGTGCTTCCAAATAATCCCGCTTGGGTTCTGCCAATTTTAGAGAAACTTTGCTTCCAAGGCAAATCCAGAAATGCCTTTTTTTTTCCCGTCACCCACGTGAGAAACGAGGAAAGCCAACAACCAGGTCTTGACGTTTCCTCCCGCTGCTGCAATCTGGAGTATGAGTTGGATTTGTTTTTCTTTTTTGACTTTCAGTTTTGAGGTTCGTAATTTTTTTTTTTTAGCAAAAAAAGTTGGGAGATCAAAGGACTCTCTTTCCTTAAATTAAACCGACGAGGCAGGACCGTTCTCTCCCTCCTCTGCCCCCAACTCCGGCGGGTGCTAACATTAACCAGCAGCTTAGGAAAAGAAACACATTGCCTGTTTATTTGGGGGAGGGGAGCGTGCGATTTGGAGCGAAGTGCTTGGGCTTCTCTCCCCCCGCCCCGCAGGTCCTTGGCTCTCTAAACTGTTACATACCTCATCTTTGCACGGGTGAGCACAGGCTTCACGGGCATCTTTAATCTCCACTAAAATATAAATGGAGATAAATGTCACTGTGGGAGTCTGTGGATGTGTGTTTGCCTAAGTCTATCAAAGCAGCCACATAGGAGGCTGGAGCCCGGCTCCTGTCCCTGGGTGTATGAACAAGCAAGCAGGATGCTAGGGATTGGGTTAGATGCTTTTAAGATTTTTTTTAAGGAAGAGGGGAAGATAGCTTAAGGAAAAGCCACCCCTCCCTCCTCTGCCCCCCTATTTCTCAGCAAAGTGGCTTCTCTCCTCGCTGCAGGACTCTAAGGTCTCCTGGGCGTAGAAATTACTCTCCCTTCTCCTGTTTGTCTCCCCTTTCAGTTCAGATGTGCTGATGTGCAGACCGGATTCATCTTCCAGGAGCAGAAGTAGCAGCAGGAGCAGGAGCAGGAGGGGGCGGCGGCGGCTTGTGGGAGAAGGGATCAACCCCGAGCCTTGGCAGGAGGAGCCACGAGTAGGAGTCGGAGCCGCACCGAGCCCCGGGGGGCATCGCGTTCCTCTGGGAGAGGCCGGAGGAGGAGGAGGGGGAGGAGGAGAAGGAGGGGGAGGGGGAGGAGGAGGAGGAGGAGGAGGAGAGGCAGCCGCGCGAAGTTTGGCTGCGGGTTAACCCGGCCCGGAGACGTTGTGACAGGCAGCGATCGCGGGGCGCTGCGAGGACCCGAGTCGGACTAGGACCGCCTCCCCTCCTCCTCTCCTGCCAGTCCTTCCCGCACTTCCCCATCCACCTCCCTCCCTACCTGCCCGGCCACCCACACACGAGCTCCTTCCCAACTTCTTCCTTTCCAAAGAGGGGGTGGGGACGCACCGAGAAATCCCTTCTCCTCTCCCTTAAGGTTTCCCCTTCTTCGCATGTCTCCGGACACCTAGCAGTCCCAAGGAGCCTCTAGGTGGAGAGGAGCTACTGTCCCTCCCCGCCCCTTCCAATCAACGTGGACTACAGGCAGCTGATCGCCCAGTCCCTCTCTTTTTTTTCCTCCCCGGGAGGAGGATGGGGATGGAAATGCTATCCCAGAGGATGGTCTTGTGGCTGATGACCTCGGGACTGATCTTCGGTGGAGAGCTGTGGGTCTCCTCTGGCTTCGATTATGATTACACTTACGCTTTTCACGAAGAGGAGAAAGCCGACACGCTAGATTATAAGGATCCCTGTAAAGCCGGTAAGTGACTGGTCGCGTCTCCTATGCCCAAGTAGCTCTCCATCTCAGCTTCGTATCGTATTTATTGCTTATTGTTATTCTTATCGTTATGACTTGGAGAGGGGTGACTCACCTGCTTCTTCCCCAAGCCTCCCTGGCTAACGTTCTCAAGCGGAGTGAACTTGGGGACTTTGTTGAACAGGTTCACGGATTTTTTCCCCACTTCCCGGGACCGCATCCCGTTCCCTCCGCACTTGCTACACGTCCTTTTGGTTTACTCTAGATGGAGACCTAGTTAGGACTGTGACAAACTCTCCCTTATCTTTCTCCCTCGCAACTCTCACCCTCCTCTAAGTGATGAAGCCTCACGGACTGAAAAAGGTTTATAAATATCTGCACCTCGGGTCTCTAGTTTCAGAATCTTCAGGGGAAACGTTTCGTTCTATTTTGTTTTATTTCTTCAGCAGACCTCCAATCGTAGCTGGAATACGGGAGCGGGGGACCCTGATGGGAGCTGGATCGGATGGGGATGGAGTGGATGGAGCACTGCAGGAGGGGGTGGGGTGGGAAGAAGTTCCTGGCCCCACTGGGACACTTCTTCGAGGCGCCCACCCGGCTGTAACTCCACTCTTGCAACTGTGGGGATCGCGCCTGCCCCAGGATCCCACAGGGATGTGCTCCCCGTGCGTTCCCACCTTCCCACTCCAAGGCAAAGGAGAGAGGGAGAATCCCTGAAGCTGCTCCTCGGAACACCTCTGGGGACCAGCTTTCATCGCAATTGCAGGAAACCCTGACTTCCCTCCTCTTGCCCAGCGCCTCCAGGTCCTTCCTCCCCCCCAGTCCCTAGCTTCTCGCTGCCGATCCGCCTTTGGGCGCATGGCGGCGCTTCCCTCGCAGGGGCCTCTCAGTCCGAGGAGCCGCACGTGGGGAGGGCTGGGACCACGTGAGGGAAGTTCCCAGGGGTTCATCCCCTTCACTAGTGTCAGCACCCCTGCTTCCCCCGCCTTAGTTTTGGGTCGGGAGCGGCTGTTGGTGCGGCTCGCTGCAGGGATGCGACCTGGCGCGCGCCCCATGGGGAGTGGAGGGAGATTCACAAAGAGGAGGTTCAGGAGACTCTGGTTCTTGGGATGACCCTGGTGTTTGGAAGCTCAAAAGGCAGCAATGTGTCATCTCCCAAGAAGGGCTCTCCTCCCTCGTCTGTGAGATTGCTGTAGGAGCGGACGACGTGTAAGCGAGCCCTACACCCAGCATCCCAGGGCAAAAAGGTTCAGTGCGCGCCCTCCCGGGGGTGCCCTACAGTCACAGGGACAATTCTGCGGTGGACCACCGGGACGGATGAATGAAAGCACGAGATAGGGTAGAGAGGGCTACAAATTCCTTTAGATGCTTTTTCCCTTTTGACGTAGAGATGTTTGATCTGAAAACTCTAGCGAGGATAGAACATAAAACAAGCACAAAAATCCCTTTTCTTACTGAAGGCGTGAAAGGTACCAGTCTTCTCCCCTTGCGATGTCATTCATGCAAAGATGGACCAATACAAACCTGAGCCCCCTTGTGTTGTCTATTGAAGTCAGAATGATATTTCCTCAAGCCAGCTGTTCTGCCCTTTTTAAAAAAAGATGGTTGAACTTCTTGCCTCAAACGAAGTTTTTTTTCCCTAGCTCTGTATCCTCCCCCCTCCCCTTTTCTTCCTACTTCACTGTTTGGAAACATAGATATCATCTATTTACCAAGAAAGATGCAGAAGAGAATGATTCAGCAAAGAGTGAGCATCAGTTTAATTTGCAAACCCATAATCTGGTTTCAATATCATTTTATAGGCTTTAAATAAAGTCAAGTAGAACTTTCAGATAATTGAAAATGATGTCCCTTGTTAGATGTTTGACAGGACTAATTGCTAACTATATTGTGAACCAATGATTTTCTAGGAAACTTTTAAAAATGCTACTGTCCTCTTGTGGGAGGGCTTAACCATCTCAACACCAGAGAAGTTCTAGGAGAAAATAAGGCATTTTTTTCAGATGGAAAATACGTTTTTCTTAATATTAATTCCTTTTGTAAATGAAATGACAGTATCAGCAGAAATGTCAAAAGAGTGGCAAATATGTTTCAAGGAATTCTCTTGTCTTAGAAATTCATCTTTCATGATATTGTTTCCAGAAGAGGTTAATCCCATTTGAACCAGTACTTTTTTCTATTTCAGGGCATTTGTAGTTTTTGCAGCCTAATCTTTGGATTTTGTGTGGTTTGCAGAAAAAGGTGGCTGTGAGTATTTCCCTGAAAATGATCAGCTAGAAAAGATAGAAGAAAAACTGACAAAATGAAACAGCTGGAATAGTGCTTATATTTGTTTTCCTTGATACCATTTTCTTGTGGTAGGATAACATTGAGTGGTAACTTCTGGTGCTTAAAATAAATACATCTGTGAATGGATAATTATTTTGGCCAGAAGGATGACTCCTACCCCTTCTTTATCTGAGGATTTTATTTATTAGTTTTTCTGTTTGTTTTTGAGTGCTACTGCTGTTATTTTGGAGATTGTTGGAGCTGAGAAAGGAGTTGGTCACCCTTTGGATTTCTTTTCTTTATCCCCACTGTGACCTCTTTGGTGGAATGATGAGATGAGGTTCTATTCTCAAATGTCAGCTGAAAGCCAATGGCCCTCCCCAGGAGCACTGTAAAACAGATGAGGAATAGCAATAAAAGAAACTTTGGAAAATAAAAAATACAATTAGGAAAAGAAGTGGTATAGATTGTCATATTTTTAGAACCATTAATGTTCATAAATTCGTAAAATGGTGGAGGGGAAGGACTGGGAATCCAGGAGAGATTGTGATAGGCTAAAGTTTAACTCCTAGAATCACTTCTGGACCTATCCTTTGAGTCTTGGAATTCAGAATGGGGCTTTTAGTCTATCACTTTTGGAGCACATGGTCTGTGGGGAGGCCTGTACTCTTAGTACTCTTCAAGGAATAGACTAGTATTTCTAGCAACTGCACAGAGTCCTGACATTGACTCCACTATTAACTACCTATAAATTCCCATACAACTCACTTAAACTTCCTAATCTTAATATTCCTGAAATCTAGGAAGAATTTGACTGGATGATTAAAAAAATCCCAGCCTAGTTTCTAGAAGTATCAAAAGTAGGAGTCCTTTGGGTAGTTACATCAGGGAATCCCCAAACTTAACCTAGGCCACCCAGATTCCCTGGATATCAAGTTCTAATTGTTAATTGATAAATTTTTCACCTAATACATGGGAATCTGTCCAATAGACAATTTTTTACTTTCTCCAGGAACCAGGTCCTTGAGGGCAGCAAATGAATGGTTATCTGTGTTGTGTTGATTGCCTAAATGTACTAATATACTGTATTATCAGTTGATTCTTAACTCTGACCAAAATTAAATTGAAAATAAAATTCAATAACAAGATTCTTTCAAATTGTTTTAGAAAAGATTCTGAGAATGTTCCAGACCAAGGTTGTCAAACTCCAGTAAGAAATGGATCCTTGTCTTAGATTGACTAAGTAGATTGACTTAGAAAACCACAGATTAGCATTATCTATATTATATTGTATTTTTATTTATTTTATTAAACATTTCTTAGTTATATTTTAATCTGGTACTCAGAGTTTTACTGTGCCATCAGGTCTTTGCTCTATGCTGATGACTTGTTGCATGAAAATGCCTCTATATTTTTAAAGGTTATGCCAACCTGCTCATAAATCTTCTTGGACCTTACTCATTTTATTAATAAACATTTGTTGAGTACCTGCTATATAGGGATGAATTATATCTCCCCTCTCCAGAAAACCTTACCATCAGCAAAAAAAGAATCTCTGCCTACAGGGAGCTTACATTCTATTCTATTGGAATTTAATACAAGTAAAATTGAGAAGGGATTTGGGGGGGGTCATCAAGATAAGTTTCACAGAGTAGGTAGTTTCTGAGTCGAGCTTTGAAGGAAGTCTAGGATTCTGATAAGTGGAGGGGAGAAGGTATTATATTCCTTATATCATGGGGATGATTTGCATAAACAGGTATTGGTTCAAGTTTGGAACAGAATTCTCATAGGTATATAAGATGAAATGAAGTCAAAAAGATAAATAAGAACCACAGAAATGGAGAGCAACTGAAGGTTTTTGGTCATGGGAATAACATGGGCAAGCATGTGCCTTAGGAAGACTGTTTTGGTAGCTTTGTGAAAGATAGATTGAAGAGAGTCTAAAAGTAAAGAGATCAATGCTAAGAGTACCAATATAGTGGAGACAAAAAATAGGAAAAGTGGCCTTGTTATCCTTTCTTCATTAAAAGATTAAATAATGACAATGAAGATCTTAAAATATCTATTTTTTGTTCATTTCAGTCATGCCTGACACTTCATGACCCCATTTGGGGTTTTCTTAGCAAATGTATTAGAGCAGTTTGCCATTTCCTTCTTCAACCATGAGGAAATCAAGGCAAACTGGGTTAAGTGACTTGCTCAAAATCACACAGCTATAAGTTTCAGGGGTTAGATAAGATATATATATATATATATATATATATATATATATATATATATATGTACATATATATATATATATATATATGATAAACATAAAATAATCTACTTTTCTTTATAAAATTACCAAGGATTAAGAGAAATAATCTTTGTAATTCTGACAAAATGTATTGAATGTTGGATAATCACTTATCAAGGACTACAAGAGTTCTATAACAAAGACATCCTTAAAATGATTTTGAGAGTAAGCAAGGAATATCTGAATTAAGTGAGAAAGATCCCCCCCCTTTTTAAATTTAGTTAAGCTTATATAATAAAAATGGCAACATTTTTAAACTAAATTATGGTTGTTGGAAAGATTCAAGTATTTACTCAGAGGTATCGAAATTTCTGTCTTGAGGACTGGTCATCCTAGCTGCCCCTGATAATTGACCACTAGTTTCTAATTTGGTATTTTACCACAATAGAACATGAATGATTGGACTAGGAGAAGATCAGATTCCAATTTGCATAAATGGAGGAAGTGTCCACACCAAAGAAATTACTATTTCTTAAAGACTGGAAAAAATTTTTCAGCAAGGCCCATTTAATGAAGTTGATGCCAAAGCTAAATAATCAACTGAAGATTTTGTTTAACTTATGGAATTTAACCATAAAGTTCAAACAGAAAAACCTATTGGTCATATGGAAACTGGCTTGAAATGATAAAATTGTGGAACTGAAAAAGATCCATGGGGTCATCTAATTTACCCTCCTGAATCCAGGATGAAAGTTTTAATTTATAGGGAGGAATAGTTCCAGCATGGATGTGGTAGAATTTCTAACTGCCACCTTAGAGAGATTGGACCCTCAGATATTGCCAGTCAGAGTAGAGGCCTATCTGAAAGGTTGGAATCAATGTACAAAAGTCAGAGAGTCTAGGCAAATATCTTGGACTCTTTCTCCCATACATATACTTTTCCTTTCATATTATTATGAAATTTAGGTGGTGCAGTGTATAGAACACTGGAGTCTGGAGAATGGAAGGGAGTTCAAATCCAGCCTCAGACACTTGCCATTTACTAGCTGGGTGACCTTGGGCAGGTCATTTAACCCTGATTGCCTCACATCCAGTGCCATCTCCAGCCATCCTGATTCATATCTGGCCACTTGGAGGAGAAAGCGAGGCTGGTGACATAGCACAGCACCCCCTCACTGAAATCCAGCTCTTGCTTATGATAGTCTTCAAGAATGAAGGACAAACATCATTATGTAATCTGATTCTTCTAAAGTCTTGAGGGACTAGGTCTCTAAACCTAATAATAGAAAATTGCATTTACATAGGACAATATTTTAAGGTGCTTTTATTGTTTTTCTCATAACAACCCTGTGGAGATAGTCATATAGACAAATCCCAGGACTTTGTTCTTGACCTAGTAAGTGGGACTCTTTCCCCTATACTTCCCAACCTATTGTTGGTTTTGGATCATATTACTGAAGGGAAGCAAAGAGAGGTTTCTTGTAACATTGCATGTCTCTAAAGGCACTGTTCTACTGATGATTAGTTTATGGGGGTGGGGGTAGAGGGAGCCAGTATGCTAATTAGTCTATTGTAGCAGAGTGATTCTTAACATATGAAATACCTCAAATAAACAGACTGGGTAAGCAAGATAGTTCTGTATTAATATGATAGCTTGTTCCTGAGTTTTTTTTTTTTTTATAAAATTGGAATTTCCTTCATTGTCAATTGGTACAGAGTGATGGATGGGATACATTTTTAAGTGTGTGTACCTTTTTAATAGGGAAGCAGAGTAACAACTTTTTTTTTAAAAACCAAGACACCTTTTTCTGTGCTATTAATATTGATATAAAAAGAGTTTTTTAAAAATAATTATGACCAGGATCTCTTTTATGTTATAGACAGCATCTGAATATTAGATAAAAAAAGTCCTCTCTCCTTCCTGCTCTCATGAAGTCTCCTGAGCAGCAATTTGCCTTTTCTGCAGGATAATATAGACCCAATTTCAAAATTGTTATCTTATAGTATTCAATTAAAAATTCAAATTTTATTGAAATTTATAGGACAAATTGTGGTATAAATTAGACAATTTTTTTCTGGCTATTTCATAGAATCCAAATTGTCTTCTTGTGATTAATGTAGGGGAAGTTTAAAATATGCTTTTGTGAAATAAAAGCTTCATAGCAAGACCCTTGGTCCATGTAGATTAAGATTCTGTCAGTAGCCCTAACTTTTTCTGTTATCCATGATATTCGATAATATTTAATAAGGACCTATTACGTGGAAGGTAGTGTTAGGTGCTGAAAACTGAAAGACAAAAATGATGGAACATATATTTGACCTTGAAGGAAAGGAGAAAAGTTAATAGAATCTGGCCAAAGAAACATGTGTATAGTATTCATTTAAGCTAGGGAAGATAACATTAGATAACGTACAAAGATGGGGGTGGGGAGAGAAAGGAATAAGAATTTCTTTCCATCTTTCCAAAAAGCTCAGTGCTTTTTCAAATATGCTATTACAAATGTCTCATTTGATTCTTACAATAACTTTTCTAGGGAGGTACTATTTTTGCACTTATTTTATTGATGGGGAAACTGAGGCAAACAGATCTTAAGTGTCTTGCACAAATTAAGTGATGACACAGCAAATAAATGTCTGGGGTCAAACCTCAGGTCTACCACTCTATGCACTGCTCCATCAGATATCTGATAAGAGAGATGAGATTAAGACTATGCATATTGAGCAATCTCTTGTGGTTGAGGCATAGAGTACTTTAAGGGGGAAAATAAGGGAAAGGGAAAATTAATTTACTGATTGGAAACACTGAATACTAAGTTAAGAAGTTTCTATGTTAAGATGATGTTTGTCCTTTGTTCTTGAAAAATAGCATGACATCAGGGAGGTGATGCACATAAATTGGATTTGAGTGAGGGGATGCTGTGCTAAGTCACAAGTCTCACTTTCCTCTCCAGAACTGAGTCCAGTGATCAGATATAAATCAGGATGACTGGAGATGGCTCTAAATGAGTGGCAATCAGGATTAAGCGACTTGCTCAAGGTCACATAGGTAGTGTCAAGTGTCTGAGGCTGAATTTGAATTCCCCTCCCCTCCTCCTGATTCCAAGGCTAGTGCTCATAATAATGGGAAAGAAGAGTTCTTGAATTGAAAACTTTGATTAAAGTAGTGCAATAGGAAAATTGCTTAGGTTGTTATGAAAAATGGTTTGGAAAGGGAAAAGACTAATAGAAGAAAGTGCAGTTGGAAGATAGAACAGTATTGGAGAAGCATAAAAAAAATGCCTAAATTAGGATAGTGGTAGTGACAGTAGATGAGAGGAAACCAACATGGGAGAGTTATTATAGAAACAGAATTGATGGGAAGTGGCAAGGTGATTGAATTTGGAGTGAGGAGAGGAAAACCACTTGAATTTCAGAGTCTTTCCCCTCTTAAGCTAAACTATAGGTCTGCCATCCATTAAATTGACAAGGCTTCCTTGAACCTGCTTATATTTTCAGCCTTTTGCAGGAATAAATCACATACCATCTCTGGGCTATATAGAGCACTTCCTTGTCTTGATCCTAAAAGTCTTTTTCACACTTCAAAGGATGCTTCTATTTTCAGTCTTTTAGGAGAAGTGTGACTTTAGAAGGTGAGCTTTGACTTTAGAAAGATCTGAGTTCAAATTCTGTCAATGATCTAACTGGAAAGGTATGTTGCATTCATGCCATGGGGGTCATTTAATGCCAGTTTAAGTAGTTTATATATTTTATGATAATAGGAAAGAATTTTCTTAAACTCTCAAGACATTGCTCCATTCTTAAAGCACTAAAATTACAGATCAGTTGCTGTTTAAAGGAATTCGTTGATGAAATCACAGATCTAGCTCCCCAAATTTCTAGGATTTTGTAAACAAAATGTGCCCTCAAGCTAATTCTTCCTGGCTTTTATAGCATTTAATCATATGCACTCCTTAGCTTTCTCCTTTCAGATTGAAGATAAATTTCTTTTAGTTCTTTGATCCTCTTTTTCTGACATCCAGTCCCTAGTCATATTCGACCAATGGAATAAACTTTTATTAAAAGCCTTTCATTTGCACAGCATCATCTCAGAAACTGATGAAACAACAAGTTGTGCCCTAAGTTAACACTGATAAGTATAATGCCAGGTAAGATATGATTGGCACAAAGGAATGTTCCAGGCCAATTGTTCTAGAAAAGCTTAAGAAGGAAGAAAACATTTTGGGGGAAGGGAGGACTGAGTATGGAGTGGGTGGTTAGAGAGGCTTCACAAAGAAGGTGACACCTGCAGCCCTCAATAGCAGAGATGAGGAAGGAGTGCATTCTATGTGAATATGCAGAGAACATGTTGTATTCAACTAGTCTAATTTGGAGAAAACATAGCTGTTCTATGAAATAAGGCTGGAAAGGTTGTTTGGTCCCAAATTGTGTAAATACCAAGTTAAGGAATTGGAAATTGATCTCAGAAACTTATCCTATACCAATTATATTAACTGGTGAACCTCCCCTGCAGTTTTTGGTACTTTTATACATGAAAAAAGGTTTGACTGTGCATGCCCTCTTCTATCTATATTTTTTTAAATTTTTTTTTGCAAGGCAATGGGGTTAAGTGGCTTGCCCAAGGCTACACAGCTAGGTAATTATTAAATGTCTGAGGCTGGATTTGAACTGAGGTTCTTCTGACTCCAGGGCAGTGCTCTATCCACTGCACCACCTAGCTGCCCCCTATCAATTTTTTTAAATTGTAATAATGGTCCAAATATCGGTCCCCAGGGTCTTCATTATTTAGATTTCTCTACCCAGAGAAACCTTCTATCTTTATCTTCATTTCTATCTCCCAAATCCTATGGTGGCACAATATTTATAAATACACTTTGATATGAGTTTTTGATTGTCTAAATATATTCAGCACTATGCTTTTTTCTCTCAAGTGTCTCATAAGTTGAATGATTTCTTTATAGAAAAAAACACATCACTTACAATCAACTTTTCCCTTTATATAGATGATACATTATGGAAGTGATAATTAACCTATGTGTAACTATTTTTTTGGCTGGTATTCATTACATTTTGTCAGTCCTTTGGGACAGTGGCTTATTTTAAGGATTTATGATGGTTTGGAGGTAGTGATTACAGTTGCATCTTTGAGTAATTCAGTCATACTCTCAGGTGATCTATTGTTATTAATTTTGTCAGATAAGGGAAGTGAAAGGGATTAAATATTCATAGGATGCTCATCAAATGACAAGTACTGTATACCAAGCACTTTATAAATATTATTTAGTTATTTGATCCTTAAAAAAAATTTTTGAAATAAGTGCTCTTATCCCCAATTTACATTTGAAAAAACTGAGCCAAACAGAGTTAAGTGATTTACTCAGAATTACATAACTATAGTAACTTTCTTTGGCCAGATATGAACTCAGGTCATCTGAGTCCAGCTCTGGTGCCTTTCCACTGAGCCACTTAGGTTCCTAGATAGGCCTAGAACACCATATTATTTGCTGTCTAGTAATCATAGAAGATAGGATCATACATTTGGAGTTAGAAGGGACTTTAGAGTTTCTTATTCAATCTTCTAATTTTATAGATGAGGTTGGACCAGAGACCTTATGAGCCAAGGTCATATAAGTAGTAAATGCAAGGAGCAGGATTCAGTCAAGGCCCTTTTACTCTAAATGACATATTCTTCTTCCTTTTCCATGTTATTATGAATCAAAATATAATTTAAGAAATGGAAATATCATTAACATTCAGCTTTAAAAAAAGAGGCACACAATTAATCTATAATCGGATGTAATCAGTCATTGAGGACCCTGCTGTCTTGATTTACAAAATTCAGAACTCCCTTGCTTCTTAGAACTTTTGTGATTCTCTACATCACCTTTAGGTGTGAGCTAACAGCTGTGAGCTTTTAATGAAGAATCCATGACTTTTTTCCCTTTGGGGTAGAGCTGTAGTGACATGGAGGAACTGTTACTTCAGTTACTTGGAGAATTTGAGAGTACTCTCAGCTCTCAAAGATACAGAGTCACCTTTGTCTGAATGAGAGCTTGGAGACTCCTCTCTCCTCCTCCATCTTCTTTGATCTCTCTGCTACTGTCAAAAAATAGTTATTTAGAGATTAAAAAATCATAGGTCTAGAGCCAGAAATGACTTTAGCAGTCATTTGATACAATAAATGAGGAATCTGAAAGAATGATAGTTTAATATCTTGCTTAGACTAAGAACTAGTATTTGAACTCTATTTGGTCTTCTGAGTTCAAATATTGTTTTGCACCACCCTGCCCTTTTTCTTTTTTTTTTTTTTTCAACTGTTTTCTCTGGTGACTAGTTGGCCTGAAGTCAGAAAGACTCATTTTCTTGAGTTCAAATCTGGCCTCAGATACTAACCTTGTGACCCTGGGTAAGTCACTTAGCCCTGTTTGACTCAGTTCCCTTATCTGTAAAATGAGCTGGAGAAGAAAATGGCAAACTACTGTAATATCTTTGCCAAGAAAACCCCAAATGGATCATGAACAGTCAGATACAACCGAACAAAAACTATAAAGAAAGTTTTGTATGATCTTAGCTTCCCAGCATCATAAAAGACAGAGGCATTGGGGAAATGGAGCACAACATACTTTCAGTCCCAGAAAAATGAAGAAGGTAATTCTCTTGTTTAGTTTTAACTATTGTTAGCCTTGAGAGTAGGATATTGATGATTTAAATTTGAAGACATTGTGACCTGGCTAATGGGATACTTGCTTGACTTTGTCCCTTGCAATAACGTGCTAATTCTGTCAACTAAACCATTCTCAATAACCCATCTCATACATTTCTATGAAGAAATCCTGGACCTAGTTGGCTCTGGAGGAGTGAGACTAAGGACAGTGACTTTGCACAGCCCTGCTTCACTTAAATCCAATTCACTTGCAAGTTGAGACATCACCTTCCTGATGTCATTGATCTTCTTCTAGAATGCAGGACAAACAACAACAAAGAATACAGATTGAGTATTTGAAAGCCAAAAGGTAGCTAAAGTTGGATTTGTCTTTCTTCAGTGTATTATATAAGTGATATAAATATTTATTGAAGACTAAAAATATTTGGGTCAACTCATTGATATAGTGACAACACATACATCAAAGGGCTGTGCCAATAAAGAAAAAAATGGTTCAAGCATGTTTAAGAATAAATGAACTTTTCTCCACGAAATCTAATTATATGTAAGTTAACACATTCCTTCAAGTTATACCTTATAATCAGGCTATCAACCCTACCCACTACTTTTCTATAGTACTAATCATCTGTTCTCTGCTAAATTCAACTGCTTTTTCTCAGTCCTCATTCTCCTAGACTTTCTTTCAGTTTTTTGACATTGTGGATAGCTGGTCCTTCTCCTACCTGTCTGCTCTTTTTGATGTTTCTTTTGTTGTTCCATTATGTCTCTCCACCCCATGAGTCAGTGGTTTGCCTAAAGTTCTGAGTTTTGTCTCATTTTTTTCCCTCTGAACTCTTGACCTTGGTGAGTTCATCAGTCCTCACATGCTTCATTATATGTCTAGTCCAAATCTTATTCCTACAATTTAATCCTGTATTACCAGTAACCTGTGGGCATCTCTATTTGGATATCCCATCAGAATCTCCAACTTGGCATATCGAAGTGACTCATTTCCTTTCCTCCTAAATTGCACCTTCACTAAACTTGCTATTTTTTTCCCCAAGGCCAGCAACCTCTTAATCACCCTGTTTATAACTTAAGAGTGTATTGTCCTTGATATTCATCTCTCCCTCAGTACCCAGTCTCCTCATTTAGTCAGCTGCCAAGATGTTAATATTCTTCCCTCTCAAATCGATCTTCTTTTCTCTGCTCGTGTTCCTCACCCCTTTGCAGACCTTCATCACATCTTCAATGTGTTGTTTTAAGTTCCTTCTGATTTTAGTCTTGCTACTTTCCTATCCATCCTTATTATGGTTGCCAATGTTATTTTTCTAGGGAACAATTTTAACTATGTTTGACTGTGTTCTCTAAAAATTCTCCCATGGCTCCCTATTGTCCATAAGTTAAAATATAAACCCCATCAGCTTGGCACTTATGGCCATTGACAATCTGACTCCAACCTCCTTCACTAGTTTTACTCCCCATCATGTACTTCATGCTGCTAAAGCTGTTCCCTGAATTGCATCTACTATTTTATGCATAGGCAGATTTCCTGTAATAGAATTCATTGTTTTCTCTAGGAAACAAGGAATGCTTCTTCCTTCGAGACTTATTCAGGGGTTAAGTGGTCTTTGAAACTCTCCTTGATTATTTCCCCTCTTTATTCTAATTGTCAATAATATCTTCTCTACTTAAATTATCTGATTTTATGCAATTGTATAAATGTTGTAATCCTTTGGTAGAATATGAGCTACTTGAAGGATCAGATTTATATCATCTTTGAAATTTTTGTGTCTAATACATAGCAAGCACTTATTAAATAGTTATTGGATTGAATTGGAATGGAATAATTATTTAATTGGATGGCTGAATTTTCATAGACTTTACTATGCCATTATATATATATACATATATATATATATATATATATATATATATATAAATTTGTTAAAGAACATTGTCCATGAGTTTTTAAAAACTGATCTTTTGCCCATTCAAAGTAACCTTAGACAATATAAAATACCTGGGAGTCTACCTGCCAAGGCAGACTCAAAAACATTTTGAAAACAATTACAAAACATTTCTCACATAAATAAAATCAGATTTAAATAACTGGGCAAACAGCTGCTCATGGATCGAGTTAATATAATAAAAATGACAAGTCTACCAAAGCTAAACTACTTGTTTAGTGCCCTACCAATTAAAATTCAAAAAATTACTTTAATGAGTTAGAAAAAATTGTAAGTCAATTTATATGTAGAAATAAAAAGTCAAGAATTTCCAGGGATTCAATGAAAAAGTACAAAAGAAGGTGGCTTAGCCTTACCAGATCTAAAATTATATTATAAAGCATCAGTCATCAAAACTGTCTGGTATAGGAAATGGAGTGGTGGATCAGTGGAATAGACTAGGTGCAATAGCAGGAAATTATTATAATAATCTGCTGATTGATAAACCCAAAGAGTCTAGCTATTGGGATAAAAATTCTCTTTGATAAAAACTGTTGGGAAAATTGGAAGTTAGTATGGAAGAAACTTGGATTAGACCAACACCTCACACCCTATACCAAGATAAGATCAAAATAGATACAGGATTTAGATATAAAAAAACAATATTTAAAAGCAAACTAGAAAATCAAGGAGGAGTTTACCTGTCAGATCTATGGGAAGGGAAGCAGTTTATGACTAAGCAAGAAATGGAGAACATCATTAAAAACAAACTAGATAATTTTGATTACATTAAATTAAAAAGATTTTGCACAGGCAAAAGCACTGTAACCAGGATCAAAAGAAATGTAGTAAATTGGTAAAGAATTTTTACAACTAGTATTTCTGACAAAGGCCTCCTTTCTAAAATATACAGAGAACTGAGTCAAATTTTCAAAATAAAACAATCCATTACCCAATTGACAAATGGTCAAAGGATATGCAAAGGCAATATACAGATGAGGAAATCAAAGCTATCCATAGTCATATGAAAAATTGCTCTAAATCAGTACTTATTAGAGAAATGCAAATTAAAATATCTCTGAGGTATCACCTCACACCTCTCAGACTGGCCATTATGACCAGAAAGGATAATGATCAATGTTGGATGGAATGTGCGAAATCTGGGACACTAATATATTGTTGGTGGAGCTGTGAACTCATCCAGCCTTCTGGAGAGAAATTTGGAACTACGCCCAAAGGGCAACAAAAATGTGCATACCCTTTGATCCAGCAATACCACTACTGGATCTATACCCTGAAGAGATTATGAAAAAGGGTAAAAACATCACTTGTACAAATATATTTATAGCAGCCTTGTTTATACCCTAACATCAACCTTAATGGACTTGCTCATTCCATCAGTGCAACAATCAGGCACAATTTTGGAATACCTGCAATGCAGAATACCATCTGTATCCAGAGAAAGAATTGTGGAGTTTGAACAAAGACCAAAGACTATTACCTTTAATTAAAATAGAAACCAACATTATCTTCTTATGTAATTTTGCTATCTCTTTACTTTATTTTTCTTCTTTAAGGATATGATTTCTTTCTCATCACATTTAACTTAGATCAATGTATACCATGGAAACAATGTAAAGACTAACAGACTTCCTTCTGTGGGGGGTGGGGTGGGAGAGGGAAGCAAGATTGGAGAAAAATTGTAAAACTCAAAATAAATAAAATCTTTCTTTAAAAAAATGGTCTTTTGGGAACTTTGAAATTTGTATTTTGACAATTTTGGTTTTGTTATTTCTTTCATGTCTCTTGTCAAGCTATGATATGGATACTAATGTATGCCTTTTGAGGTTCATGACATGAAAGCTTCCCTTGCTACTTTTTTCTGTTTTGGGTAGTTTTGTGATTTTTGATAGTGCCTAAAGTTGAAATGACAAACAAAACCAAGGTGGTGGAATATGCGAGTAAATGTTTTAAAATCTGGCTCTCTGAAAAAAAAAGTTTAATTTATATTATTAGCATTTCCCCCATAATTTTTTGAAATTCAAATAATAAACAACAAAAAGTAAAGCAAGCCATCTTTAGAGGTGCAAATGTTCACACTGAAAATTTGACAATCATTTCCCCAGAGATAGAGTTATCTCCAGCATACCCCTGGGTGTGGGAGTTGTTTCTGGAAATCCATTGGAATCTTGGCATTAAAACAACTCAAGAGATACCCTTTAAGGCATAAGATCAGTTTTTCCTGCTTTGACACCCAGCAGAGATCTGTCTATAAATTCCTAGCATGATATACAGTAATTAAACATTTTTAAATTTTTTATTTGGTACATCAGACTGCTGTGTATTTCTAGCTATTTGGGATGCCCATACTGTATGGAAGTCAAAAGTTTGAATACATTTTTGTTTGTTTTGGACAATAATTTATATAGGAGAGAGCCTTCTTGAGAAACTGATTTTTTATACTTAAGAAATGTTTGTTCACATTGCCCTTTTATGTATTTTACCTTAATTAATCCTCTCATGTTAGACCTTAGAAAACCTCTACATGAATGATCTCTTCTGTCTCTGTAATACAAGACTGGCAATTAGGTTAGTGGTTTCTATGATATTGGCATCTGTCCTAAAAGAATTTCTTTAGCAAGCAGATTCTTTGATATATTAAATACTATCAGATTGTCCAGCAGGTTATTTAATAATATTATTAGATAAACTGTTTCACTGGTACTGTATTTAGAGCCTTAACTAAACCATATTGTGCCTGTGATCAGAATATAAAATTGCTTCTATCATCAACCCCCAGTCTTAATGCAAGTCATAATTGAGAGTAGAAGCATATTATATAAAATTTTCTGTGCTCCTCAGCTTTGCATGACTTGTCTCTTGTTCTATATCCCTGTTCTGGCTGCATTGAAAATAGGTGATGTGCTGCTCTAGAGAAGTTTAAAATCAAAATATGAATGAATATCCATTGAACACTTGTAACATACATGAAATAAATGGAAATCTATAGAACTAATATGATTTAGAGAGATCATTCTGTAGGCACAAGAAAACCCATACTGTTTGCTATGTTCATTCTGGTGGATTAAAATTTTGTTTACATGTTCATCACCATCACCTATACCGACTGCTGACTTACTGCCATCGATGACAGATAAGCATGTGTCTCTAGAAGAACAGGGTCTCCCAGATCACTGACTACTTCCCATCCAGTCCCCACTACCACCATTCAAGGATCCACCTATATGGAGAAGGAGCCAAACATCATCACCATCTGGTGCCCAGTTAACACCCATAAGGATATCTTGTTGAAGCAGTAAGGGCATACATTCTGGGGAAGAGACAAATGTATTTGGGGGTATGGAATTCAATTTTCTTCATATTTGCTGGCTGATTCAAACCATTACCACCACTACCACGATCACCACTTCTCCCCAAATAACAATGGAGACAATCCAGGGCCTTGATGACAAGAGTTCTTCAGCCCATCACTCCAATCAACATCCTAGAAAGTAAGTAACCCTGTAAAGATAGGATCTGGCTACCACTTCTGTGGTAACCGAAGTCTTGAAGAGTAAGTTCTTACCACCCAAATCTTTTTAACTGTCAAACAATTTAACACCAGAATTAGATTTTTAATCAGAAAATTAATTTTAATTAATTTTTAAATATTTAAAATATTAAAGAACATGTGTTATCTCATGCTATTCTATCTGACAAAGTTGAAACACTTTTTTCTATTTGTTCTCTTCCCTAGAATGTCAGCACAGTTATTTGAACATTGTAAGTGCTCATTCATTCATTTATCCAGCAGATAGGATTGAAAAACAACTATTCCTATTGTGACTGCTGAGATTTTTGTTTGATCTGATACAATTTTACTCCTATGATGTGTTATATGATTCTGCCTTGGCTTTATAATTTTTGCTCTCAGTCAAAAGGTAATTGATGTGTATCTATACCATATTTATTATGCCTATTTACTATGGTGTAGTTACTGATAAGAGGTAGTTTGATCTGGCATAATGAAAAGACAGTCACCTTTGAAATTAGGAAGATCTGGGTTCAGATCCGGTCTTTGACATACCATGATTTTAGTATGTCATGATTTTGTGACCCTGTGCAAGGTATTTAGTTTCTCAGGGGCATTGGACAACTCTGACACTGAAGTTGCAGACAATTGCAGATCTATACTGAGAGGAGGAGTTTCCTTACCAGGAATTCTAATTTATCCCCAAAAGGAGGTCTCAGCCCAAATAAAAAGAAAATGACTGATAGCATATGTAAGTTGAAATGGACAATTCATTGCAACTAGTTTGTAGAAGCACTTTGTAGATATCAAATTATTTGGAAGTATGTATTCTTTGGTTAGAATTGGTCAGCTGTTTGAATTAGCAAACTATTATATATATTAGTATTGGGTTTCAAAGTTATTTTTCAAAATATTTTACCTTTATTTTAGTAGTTGCAACTTCTCACCCTCCAACCCCATTTTCTCAAGTGATTTAAATGTACAAGTTGTAGGTTCTTATTTTTCCCATGTCAGCTCTTAGTGAGCATTGAGAATATATTCTTGTGAGGGGACCTCATACAACCAGTGGTTGATTGGCTCATCCTCTCCTCACCTGTCACTTGAGTTTTTAAAAAATAAATATGATGTATTCAGTTTTACTCTAAAAAAATTTCCATTTGGTTGGTTGGCTATAATGATTACCATGGCTGTCAGCAGTAGGTCTTTCCCTGAAAGTTGAAAGGGGAATGATTAAACATTATTTATCTCGTACTCTTTCCAAGTCTACAGAGGCCTTGCCACTAGACTGCAGCTGCATCAATCCCCAGAACTCCCTCCTCTCATTCTACTGTCATCAGCACTGAATGCAATTTGTACAAACTGTACAACTGTACTTAGCTCCCTTCACTCCATTTATGGTGGAAAATTATTTTAAAATGGGAGAGGGTATTCCAGCACACAAAGCATATATCAATAGAAACCTACATAGTTGTGTGTATGGAGGGGGTGGGAAACTGTCAAGCATGTTAGTATTAGGATCAGTTGTTGCTTTGTTGGGAATACTTTGTGGAAAAGATGAGTTTTGGGTTGAAATTTAAAGGAAGGGTGGAACTTTGCATGGCTTCATGGATGGGAAGGGACAAGTTTTTTTCCAAGTGTGTGGGCCAAAGCTCAGAGGCAGGACTTAGGGGAGGAAGTTGGCTGGCTTAATTCTGATATTTTGGGTCACTTTTTTATAATATGAATTAAATACTCACTTAAATAGGTCCTTTGATAACTTTCATACATTTCTAAAAATTATCTTCACACAGATACCAAAGTGTCACACAACTGCATATTATTAAATTGCCCCAACACAAGAATATTTTTTGCTGATCAGAATTTTCCACTAAACTGTCAACAGAGCATTATTTTTTCTTATATATTAAGTTCTTAATACATATGAGAATTCATTCAACAAAGAGGATTTCTCAAATCCCCAACCAGATCTCTGCCAAAAAAGAAACTTTGGGGGTTTAAATCAACATTATTGTGGGAAAAAATACAAAACAAGAACCCAACAACATACCTACAGCAAGCACTGTGGGTCTCCAATGGTTTGCTTCATTCATCCTTCCTGTGACAGAAATCTGTCTTCTTGGGCGGAAGAGGAAGATTATTGTCCTAACTCCTCCTCACATTCTTTACTGCTGCTTTGAATCTCCTAGGTGGCAGCCCTCTCTATAGGGGCCATTTGTCATTGCTGCTTTTGTGCACCCCTTGCTGTAGTTGAGGATGACTGTATTCTACTTTTCCATCTATTTCACATGAGGGAGGATTATGTATTTTCACATTAGCATACATTCAAGTTTAATGATTTCAGGTGATATGTTTTTTGTTGTTCAGTTGTGTTCAACTCTGACTCCATTTGGGATATTTTTGACAAAGATACTAGAGTAGTTTGCTATTTCCTTCTCCAGCTCATTTTATGGATGAGAAAATTGAGGCAGAGTTAAGTCACCTGTCCAGGCTCACACAGTCATTAAGAGGAGGCTGGATATCAACTTAGGAAGATATATATTCATGATTCTAGGCCCAACACTTATATGAATTGTGCCACCTCATTGCCCCAACACTAGCATTTAAGAAAAAGTATTAGATCTCATTATCTATTGGAATCTAATGGAATGACGATGAAAAAGAATGACTGATTATATTGGATGCTAAAAAAGAAAGGACGACAAAAATAAAAGGAAACTCTCTGGCCCCTCTCTAATTTAGTAGAAGCACAGAGAAGTTAACTGAGTAGCCTGAGATCACATAACTCTTTAGTGGCACAGGCCAGATTTAAACCATTGACTTTTTCCCAGTATCAAAATATCATCAATATTGAAGTCAACCATTAAAATGATAGCTGGGAATAGTTTTAATTTAATTTAATTAAAGTTTGTAAAATGGGTTCAATAATAGCTTGTTTTATTGATCTCAGAGAGTTTTTTTTAATCAAATGAATTAATGTAGGTCTCTCCAAGTTATCCACATTACTATTATTTCTAGTGATTTAAATTGTTACTTAAATTTATTTCACCAGAATCAAGGTTATTCTATTCATCTTTTATTACTATGTATAACTTAGAGTTGGTTAGGAGAACTTTTTAAGGAAGGAAGTAGAAGCAAAATATTTATGACATATAGAAGACTGAATCAGAGGTTATTGGATCAAGTAATTCGTCTCTGGATATAGGGAAAGTAAAAAGAAAATGATACTGTTAAAGAAGGAAGAAATTTGGGGGGGGGGGGAAGGATTATTACCTTAAAGTTTAAATGGTTGTCAGCACATAACTAGGATTGATTTTTCCAGGTAAAAGAACCTTTTATTTCCTTTTGAGAAAAAAAAAATCCATTTTAGTTAAGATACTTTGAGGATCATGATGTATAATGAAAAATTTTGAGATAGAATTCTGCACTCTGGTTCTACTGGAAAATGTTAATTAGCATAGAATTATTTAACATTCGATGATAGTTTTAGAATTAGTTAGAACCTTAAAATCATCTAATACCATTCTATGATTTTACAAATGGAAAACTATTTTGGGATCACTTAATGAAAGTAGGTAATTGTTTTTTTTTTTTTACCTCTGTGGTTGGCCTTGAACAATTTAAGTAAAGTCTTAATTGGTTATATTTAATTGATCATTTTTATCTATTTAAAGTTACTCACCTATTTTAGCTAATTTGTTAAAACTTCAGGTTACATTATAGGTAACAGTAATCAATGTTATATTTCTAAAGCATTTAAATTCATCTTATAATATTTTAGATAATAATTGCCTTTTATATGATACTTAAAGGTTGGCAGAGTACTTTATATATGTGAACCCATTTGATTCTTACAAAATATGTGTGAGATTAATACAACAGCTGCTTTTATTTCCATTTTCCAGATTTGAATTCAAATTATTTTGAAGTTCATAATCAATCATCTCAAAATAATTTAGTACTTACATTGTGGGAAGAAATCAGTTGACCCTTGTACTAAGTCAGATTCCTAAAACTACAACACTCTTGAAGACTAATAATATTTGATTCAATGTCTACTGGGACAAGTCAAATATACTGGATGCAGAAAGACAAAATGGAAAGGAATAGCTATTGTCAGAGAATTTATATTAATATTTTTGGGAATATGAGTACAATTGACAATATTTTACAATTAATTAGATTGTTGGAGATTAGGGATAGGGTAGAATTAAGGATTATATTGAGATGTGAACCCTTATAGTATTTTTTCTTGACAAAAATAAGGTGATTTGAAGGAGAGTATGAGTTTTTGATTACCTAATAATGAAGTCTGTTTCAGACATCTTCAGTTTGAAATGTCTATGAGATAACTGGATATAGATACCCAGTTAGGAGTTGGTAATGTGAGGACTAGAGCACTAAAAGAACCCAAAGGAGATTAGGCAATCACAAAGAGGAAGGAGAGAGTTTATGATGGTACTTTAAGGGACACTAATCAGTAAGGGTGAGAACTAAGAGCTAATAGAGAAAAATGAAGCCATAAATATCTAGCTAGGAAAAATTATACAGGAGGAGTATACTGTTCAAGAGTCAAAATCTACAGCTAAGAGGGGAATCATTCAAATTGTTGGTTGTCCTTTCTATAACAAGAACATGACATCAGGGAGGTGATGCCATGACAAGTATGTGAATTAGATTTGAATGAAGGGGGGCCATGCTGAGTCACCAAACTCAATTTCTCCTCCAGGGCATCTGGGTCCAGTGGCCAGGTATGAATCAGGATGAATGGAGATGACATTGGGTGTGAGGCAATAAGGATTTAGTGACTTACCCAAGGTCACACAGCTCGTTAATGTCTAGTGTCTATGGTCAGTTTTGAACTCAGGTTCTCCAGACTCCTGGGTCAGGGCTCTATCCATTGAAACACCTAGCTTTCCTGAATCAGTGAAATAGGAGTAATGTGAAAACCTACATATTCAGAAATAACTGGTGATAAGAGTCAAAAGTTGTAGTGAGGTTCGGAAGGATGAAACCTTAGAAAAATGTCATCAGATTTGGCAATTAGACAATTACTGGCTTTGGAAAGAGCAATGATGGTTGAGTGATGAAATTGAAAATTAGAATGCAAGGTAATGAAAAATAAACTGGAAAAGTGGATATAATGATTGTGGGATGTCTATTTGTCTTGTGTTTTGACTCCCTGTTGGTCATTTTTGTATTTTCCAGTTCAAATAATAAATATAAACTCGTGTGTGTGTGTGTGTATGTATGTGTATACAAACTATCATAAAGTTATAATGTTTCAAATCTGCTTCTTACACCAATTGAATGTCCATGGGCAAGTCATTTACATTTCTGAACCTAAATTTTCTCATCAATGAAATGAAAATCCTGAAGGTTGTTGTGAGGGTTTGTACAAATAAATTTTCTTTCAAATTTTAACTTGATACAAATATAAGTCACTACTTTTATTATCATTTTTATTATGGAATATTAAATTAAGATAATTTGTAATTGTTTGGTCTTAATGTTTTAATTAATTTCAAGTAAAACTAAAACTTTTCCATACATATGACTGGGTTATCTTGGAATCTTAATAAAGAGCTAACCAGTTTCGTTTGTTTTTGCTAACTTTTCAGGATATTCATTTTAAGGCTAGGTATGTACAGGAACTCTAAAAGTTTCCTGAATTATTTAGAAAGACATGTTTATGAATGCAAACCTTTCTATGTCCTTCCTGAACTTGAAAGGATTTCTTTCATAGGCTGTAGGGAAAAAAGCATTAAAATAGAACTCAGACCATGGATATTTGCTAGTGAAAATACATTTTTAGAATTAAATGATCATATCCTAGGACTGGAAGCTCACCTGACCCTAATACACTGCCTCCAAGCAGGATTGCACTTTCACTTTCTTAATACCTCTCCCAATTTAGTTTCTTAAATATCAACAGTAAAAATGACTTTGAATTGTGTAGGTTGTGGGTTACAATGCTTCCTGACTCTACTTTTTCTTGAATGTCTGACTTCTTTTTACTGTAATTTAAACCTTGTTTTGAGAGAGACACACACAGAGAGAATAACTTATTACCCACTCATATAGCAGCTTTTCTTAAGCTTGAAAATTGCTAGTAAACCTCTCTGTAATCTTTTTACCCTCCAGATTTAGAGAACACTAACTTTTACATTTCTTTACTCTTAAGGTCTGCTTCTTAAATCTGTAATCTTCAAAACCTTTCATGTGGTACTTTTATTACTGGACACACAAATGGCTGCATTCATAATCCTAACCAAGATCAAGTGCTGAGGCATCACTCATTTTTTATCTGCTAGAGTCTCTTTAGGGGCAGAATTTGAAAATACTGGGCAGTAGCAGATCTAGTGAGAGTTAAGTGGTTCTAGGAAATCTCATGTAGTTCTCTTTTAAGGAATTGAGTGTGTAAGGCTCTTTATTGTCACTCTTTTCTCTGTCCTCAGAATGGTTTTTCCAGGTAACTACTTGGATCTCCTACTTATCTATATGCCATATTTAAAAGAAAAAAATGTAATTTCTTTATATTATGTTTTTTATAGCTTCTACTTCATCAGTTATTTTTCTACCTATTTTTGCCATTGAATTGTACATAAATAACTTCAAAAGTTGATATATTTTTATAAAAAGTGCAACAGCTTTTTTTCTGCCCCATAGCCAATTTTTTGCTTTTTAAAAACAATATAATCAAATTTGCATCATGGTGAGTACCTTATACATAGCAATCATTTAAGTTTATATAATTTCCAAAAAAATATAATTTCCAAAAATTTCTCTATTAAATTTTTAGGGTTGTTAATAAATTAATTTGAATTAAGTTTATGACAAAATCTGCCCAAATCCTGCTTTCTTTGCTTCCTCAGGATGATGGAGAATTTTCTTCATATTTGTTATCTGAATTTAATCCAAATGCTATGATTGTTTCAAAATGAAGTTTATAGAATCACAGAACATCACAATTGGTAGGGATCTTGAAGACAATCTAGTTCAATTTCCTCTTTTTGTGGATAATGAACCACATCTTCAGAGATTAGTTGACTTGCCTAAGATCACACTGAGAATGAAGGATGAACAACAACAACAAATGGGCCTTGTAGGACCAAGATTTAAATTCCATATCCAGAACTCTTTTCATTATTCCAGGCTTCTTCTTAGATATGATACTGAATATGATGACTTAAAAAAAGTCATGTTGACTTATTTTCCCTGAAATACATTTCCCATCCTTTATTTTCCTGGTTTAGATTAATGGATTTTAGATGCAATTAACTCATCATTAGAAATCTTTTGTTCTTATTTACACCAAACCCAAAATGTATTAAGATAAGCAAATTACTTTCTTGTTTGACTTTATTCAAAATTAATAAATTGCCCAACTACTTAAAATGCAGAAATTAAGATGCTCATTTTTGGACGAGACAGTTGTAAGGTTTCTGGATTATGAATATTTGTTACTTTCATTGTTTAGTGAGGAAGGGACTGTGGAAAGGCTTATAAAACAATTAAATAAATAAATTTAGAAAAAAAAAAGTAAATTATTAAACTAAATTGGCTATTTAGTGCTATGATCCTAGATATTGGTGTTAGAGTAATTGTGTATCTGCTCCTTGCTGTTTTAAAAAATAAAATTTTATTTATCTTTTGTGTTTGATTTTTAATATCATCAACATTTCTACCAGTGCATGTCCTCTTCTACTGTAGGACAAATGATATTTTTATAGAAAAAAATTAAGAAAACTGATCAATATATTCAAAATATATGAAAAAATATGTGACATATCTTACCTCTAGACCTCCTACCTCTACAAAGCAGTATGAGTAGTTTATTCTCATGTCTCTTCTTTAGGAGCCATACTTGTGCTTTGTAATTTTCCAACATTTATTTTTGATTGTTTTGTGCTTGTTCTTCTTACCTTATCATCATTGTGTTTGTATTGTTTTCTTTGTTTTATTAATGTCCTCAATACATCAGATCATGTAGACCTTTCCTACTACTTTTGTATTCATGATATTCATTGTTTCTTATACCACAGTAATTATATCCCTTTACATCTATATACTAATTATTTACTTGACCATTTCCAAATTAATAGGCATCCATTTTGTTTTCAAAACAAACTGCTGTTTGCTTTGTTACCATAAAAAGTACTGTTATAAACATTTTGGTGTTGGTTGGTGTCCTTTGATCTCAAAGGGAACCAAAATGACATCACTATGTTGGTATCAAGGTACAGAGTACATGACTGTGGCTGATTAGACCAATATGAGTTCAGAATGCTTTAGTAAGGGTTAGGCACAAGTAGTCCATATGAACATTTAGAATGAAGATGTCTCTAAGTTTGCACATCTCACTTTTTTGGTATTATTGCAATTCTGCTTTGCAAAGATGTGGGAACGCCATGCTGCAGAGTCTTGTACCAGTGTCTCCCCTGTCTCACAATCAATCCCAGAGTTCTACAGAGAGACCTTGAGAATGTCCTTGTGTTGCTTCTTCTGAACTCCATGTGAGTGTTTGTCCAGTGTGAGTCTTTTAGGTAATCAAATTGTTAGTATTTGAACAGTGTGACCAGTCCATTGGCATTGGGCTCTCTGCAATAGAGTTTGAATGCTTGGTAATTCCTCTTGAGAAAGGACTTCAGTTTCCAGTATCTTATCTTGCTAGGTGATCTTCAGAATCTTTTTAAGATGATCCAAATGGAAACAATTCAGTTTCCTCACACAAAAAACTTCACTCTGTTTTTTTATCTATTTAGTTTTCCATATCATATCTACAAGGATTCTTTCACATAGAGTTTGAGTCATATATAAAATTTATTTCATAACTGTGTTATGATTACCCTTAAACCATTTCTAAATTTTATATATCCTTGTAACTGTGTAAGATTTTATTGAAAAATTGCCTTTAAAGCATAAATCAAAACAGACCCAGAATATTATGCTTGTCTTGAAACTATTCATATTTGGATTTAGGGTATATGCATAGTTCTTTGGATAACAAGACTCTCAGTTGAAATAATGACTGTGCATTCTCATGAAAATCAGGTTAAGACTAGAAAAAATTTTTATATTCAATCCTTAAAGAGGAATAATGTTTAAAGGACATGCTGTTTAAGGACAACTTTCTTTGGTATATTACTATTTTTAGAATCATAACCTTGTGGAATCCATCTGCTAATTGCATGAGTGAAGAAACCAAGATCTGTTTTTTTTTTTGGTCAGGTCCTGCTAGCATTATTTTTTACTGGTTGTATGATGTAGGCACTTCTTTATTACCTTTTAGTTTAATTTGCTTCATTTTGTTGAAAAACATCCCTATTCACAGTCAACATCGGTCAACAAATATTAGTCATTAATATGAGGGAATTTAAAGGAGTATAAAATGTAGCTCCCACCCTAGGGAAATTTTTGGTATAGTTAGACAAAACAAATTTGTCATCTGTTAAGATACAAGCTAAAAATAATCCCCAAAAAGCAGAAACAAGAAATCAGAAGGGACAAAATATGAAAGGAAATATTTAAATATGAATATCCAACAGATGTATTGTTTGTATACATGGAAGGAGGAGGAGGGAAACACAGAAAGGAAAAGGTTGAGATTTTTGTGACAGTATAGAGAAGAATTAAAATAACTGTCCAGAGTAATAGAAATGTCAGAAAGCAATGAATCTATCAATATCAGTTAATACCTTTGTAGTATGGTAGTTAAATGGAAAAAGACATTTTGGACAGCCTGGGACTGGTTGATGAAGAAAGAGAAATGTCAGTGGTACCTAGAAGGAATAAATTGAATTTAGGCAGAGAAGAGGGTGAAGGCATTACAGGCAAGATCAAGCCATGGACAAAAGAATCCAATTGAAAATTATAAGAGATGTTCAGGGGAAAATATTTGCCTTACTGGAGAAGGAAATGGCAAATTCCAGTATCTTTGCCAAGAACACTTCCTGAACAACATTGGCATGCTATATGGTCCATGGGGGTCACAAATAGTTGGACATGACTGAACAACTAAACAGCAAGGGTGGTAGAGGAGCACATGGCTGCATGATCAATGATAATTTTAATTAATACTTTTAATTGTCAGGTACATGTGCCAATTGATAGAACATTAGACTTGGGGTCAGAAAGAATTGATCTCATTTCTGTCCTCAAATACTAGGACATTTGAGCCACTGTCTGCCTTTGTTTTCTCTTATGTAAAATAAGGATGAGTAATATTTCCTAGAGTTGTTATGAAGATAAAATGAAATATTTGTAGAACACTTTGCAGTTCTAAAACTACTATGATTGGGCAACACTATACAAAATGGCTCAGTTAGGTTTTTATTTTAAGTTCAGTTATTGTGTGATAGATAAGTTCTTTCCCCAGGGTAATAGAAAAAAATGGGAAATAAGGAACAGATGAGAAATACAGTTTCTTTATTTTTCTGATGAAATGAATTTTCAAAGAATAATTTACTCTATGTTTCAACAAAGGGAGAAGGAAAAATCAAAAGTGACTCCAAAGTTTCAAATTTGGGTGTCTGGATGAATGTTACTACCATAATGGAGAAGTAATCTAGCTGATTAGAGAGGGGAGTGAAGTATTTTAGAGAGAATGTCAGTTTGGTATGGGGCATACAAAAAGAAATACAAATTCAAGCAGTTAAAACTTTAGGACCTGAGCTTGGGAAAGATAACAAGGATGATGATGATGATGATGACGATGATGATGATAACAGTTAATATTTATATAATGGTTACTATAATTCAGGTACTATGGCAAATGCTTTACAAATATTCATTTGACTCTCAAAACTAACTGAGGAGGTTGATGCATTATCATCCCCATTTATCAGATGAGAAAGCTGACACAAATCATGATTAAGTGACTTAGATTCATAAAAGTAATAAATGTCTGTTGGGTGTATTTGAACTAACCTTTCTCAATCCACACCTAGAGTTCTTTCTATTGTATCACCTATCTATCTACAAATGAGAATGTACAGTCAGAATAGAGGGAAGAGATATGGGAGCAGAGCCAGGATGTGTAATATCAAGGAAACCAAAGAGGAAGAATGCTTCAAGAAGGATGAGTTTGTCATTGAAGTGACAGAAGGTCAATAGGTTTGATGATTATGTAGTCCTTGAACAGCTCATGTGAACTAAGGTACCAGAAGTGAGATTTCAAAGAAATAAGAAAGTGTTTGGTGATAAAATGGAAGCAGCAATGTGAACCATTTCTTGTTTGTTAGAGGAAAGAGAGAAATTGTATGATAGGAAAGTCAGGAAAATTAAGTAAAACTTTCTGTATGATAGGAAGAAAGCAAAATCCTAGGAACTAGAACTGATCATTCAAAAAATGTCAGCCAATAGACTTTTGTAACTAATAGATGTGTTAGTTGTGGCCCATTTAAAGAGCATTAGTGCTAAATCTGATAATAATAATTTATAAAACTGAATGCATATGAAATGTCTCTTAGAACCTGATTAAATAATAGCCTCTGGGAAATATATTTACCTCAGTAAATGCTCTTCCCATCTGTAATATCAGTGTCACAACAGTTCAAAAAAGGAATTTACCTTCATCACTGTCCTCTGCTATTTTGGTAATAGTTCATGAGATAAATTGTACTTCTGGATAGTCACCCCTAGAAATGTAGAGCTTTTTGTATTTTTTTCTTCTATAATATCATAAATAATCTTATATAGGATGGTGTCTTTTGTATCTCATTCTTTTAGAGTAGGAATTTTTAGACTGTGAATTTTAAAAAAAATATTATTTTGACAACTATTTCACTATAATTGTTTGTCATTATAATCCTATGTGTTTTATTTTATTTACTTAAAAAATTATTCTGAGTAGGGTTTCATAGTTTACATCAGACTGCCAAAAGGGACCATGATACAAAAAAAGTTAAAAACTTTATACTGACAGTTTTGTGTGGTATTGAATTTTTCACAGCAGACAAGTCTAATTTTTTCTCTGCCCTAATAGAGTACATGGGAGAGTTTCTTTTCTTTGATTTTCAGAACTGCCCAATGGAATAAAAAAGACAAAATTCTTTTATTCAACAGTCTCAATAGGGTCCTTTTAATATAATACAATACAATACAAAACTGGTTCAAACATAGTGAATTCAATGCACAGGTATTCAACTGAGAATATTTAAACACAATGAAGCTATGAAAGGATGAGAAGAGAAAATACTATGAATCCTAACCAAAAAAAAAAAAGATTTCTTGATAAGATCAATTCAGGATAGTATCAAGAATCTACTATAATTAATGTTTTGTAATGTGTGTATGTAAATACATATACATATATGTCTCTCTCTCTCTCTCTCTATATATATATATATATACATATATATATGTATATATATATATATAAAATAGTACTTTCTCTCATTGAACTTACTACAGAGAATACAACTATGATGGGCAGGACACATTGTTAGAATGCCAGACATACATTTGCCAAAAAAGTTATTTTATAGAGAACACACACAGGGCAAGCAACTCTCAAGGGGATCAGAAGAAGTGATACCAAGATACCCTGAAGGTCTCACTGAAGAACTCCAAAATTGATTGTATAGCATGGGAGACATTGGCATAGGACTGCCCAGCATGGTGTGCCCTCATCAGTGAGGGGGCTGCACTCTATGAGGAAGGCAGAATTGAAGCACCTCAAAGGAAATGTGATATCTGTAAGTTTAAAGTATTCATCCCAGGTGTTCACATGGATTATTTGTACCCGACCCGTGGTAGAGCATTCTGAGCTTGTATTGGGCTGATCAGCCATAGTTGTACATACTGTAATTTGTCTCAAACATAGTGATGTCATTTTGTTCTTCTTCAATAACAAAGGACAAGAATCAACCAACCAACAGTTTTCCGGGAGACAAGCTTTGCATATATTAGAAAAAAGTGATTTTTAAAAAAATTTTATTTTTCTTTATATGGACAGTGAATAGGTGAGGAAATACCTTTTGGCAATAGAGATAATCTGTGCCTTATAGTTTTAAAGTTTGTCAGCTAATGAGAGATCTCAAATTTATATCTCTATCTCTATCTCTGTCTCTGTCTCTGTCTCTGTCTCTATATCTATAAATTGTCAAAATGTGACACATAGAATGATGTGAGCACATGCTATTGGGAAAATGGCTCAATTAGACTTAACCAGGTTAGTCCCAAAGCTTCAATTTGTAAAAAAATGGAATATCTCTGAAAGTCTGTGAAACAAAGTGTGCTTCCATCAGCTTCAATGTTGACAATATGAAGCATAACATAATTAAATGATTTAAAACTCAGCATGTCCCAATCGAATATATTATTTTCCCTCTAAAAACTGGTTTTTTCTCATCATTAATTCTGTCAGTAACAACACTATTCTCTAGTCTCAGACATTTGAAACTTTGGCATTATCTTTGACTATTCTCACTCATTTCTCATATTGAATTAGTTATCATACTCTATTACTCACTATCTCTTTTTTCCTGCTGCCAAATTCTAGTTTAGGCTCAGCCCGTTGCAGTCTAACTGGATTATATCAGAAACATCTGAATAGATCTTACTACTACTACTACTACTACTACTACTACTACTACTACTACTACTACTACTACTATTACTACTACTCCTCTTCTCTGTCTTAATCTACCCTTTGAGGCTAGATTAACCTCTCTCTCTCTCTAGATTAAACTTCCTTATATAGAGAATTGATATTTACCCCTCTGCTCAGAACTCTTTCTTGTAAGAAACTATTTCTTATTCAAGGTGCTTCATAATTTGGGTCTTTTCCCCCTTTTAGCCATACTTCATAGCCTCTTAATTTACTATATGTCCCAAGCAAAATGGAATATTCTTTTTCTACTGAACACAGCCTTCTCTTTCCCACTTCTGTCCCTGGAACATCCAATCTTTCCATCATTTTTTGTTTTTGTTTTTACAAAGCAATGGGGCTAAGTGACTTGCCCAAGTTCTCACAGGTAATTATTAAATATCTGAGGCCAAATTTGAACTCAGGTACTCCTGACTCCAGGGCCTATGCTTCATTCCCTGCACCCCAACCTTTCCATCTTTGACTACTAAATTTGAAGTCTAAATTGAATACTATTGCTTCCATGAAAATCTTCTATAATATTACTGACAGCAATGACCTTGAGCTTTGCATTGCTGTATTTTGCCTCTCTGATGGATTTATCCTGCTTTATTTTGTGCTCTAGTTTGCATTTGTATCTTAGCCTGTTCTTAGAAAGAAGGCTTCAAAAAGGTTGACTAACTTTTGTATCCCTTTCTGAGATTTGCATAGTTTTTGTACAAAGGATCTTAATAAAAGATTTTAAGTTGAATTGATAATAAAAAATTTCATATTGTTAGATAATAAATGGTTTTGAGTATATGTAAAATTGGAGTTGAAGACTTAAGCTTTTACTTTTTTGATAAAAAAGATCTAGTTTTCAGTCATAAATAGTTATGTTATATTTATATATGCAAATTAATAACCATGTTTATTATTCTTTATATATATATTTATTTGAGGAAAATTATATCACCTTCATTAGAACTTTATCATGGGATAAGATATGCAGAACTGGAAGGGAGCTCAGAGACCATCTAGTGATTAGATTCCAATCCAACCTCCTCAATTTATATATAAGGAAAATGAGGTAGAAGGATTTTAAGGGACCTAGTCCAGGGTTCCACAGATATTTGTCAGAAGTTCTATTTCAACCAAGGTGCTCTCATTCATCAATTAGCTTTCTTTGCCCTGTACCATATTGCCTCTCATTTTGCATATATGTTAGATTGGTTTTCCCTCACATAATTTTCTGTTGTTCTCACATGCATTTGATCAGAAATTTAGAGATCCATTTCAGTTCAAATCTCTCACTTTATGTTTGAGGAAACAGAGGCTCAGGGAGAATAAGTAGTTGACCCCAAATCACCCGAAATAGCAATGTCAGAATTTGGACCCAGATACTCAGACGCTACCATATCAGATAAGATGTAGCCTACTATACATCAAATTATTTTCTAGAGGTTGAAAAGAGTGACCCTTTAAATCACAATTTATAAAATATAGAAAATGTGGTATAATGAATTGTCAGCCTCAGAGTTAGGAAGAGTTCAAGTTCTGTTTTTGACTTATATTGCCTCCACGATCTGGGACAAGTCATATGATTTCTTAGTAGTAGTAATAATGGTGATGATGATGATGATGATGATGATGATGATGATCATGGTTAATATTTATATAGTACCTACTAGGTGCTAGACAAAGTGTGAAGTGTTTTATAAATATCTCATTTGATCCTCATAACATCTCTGGGAGGCAGGTGTTATGATTGTCCTTACTTTACATCTGAGGTGAAGTGGTGGGTCCAGAGTCCTACAAAGTAGAAGTGTCTGAGGTCATATTTGAACTCGTCTTCCTGACTCTAGGCCTAGAGAGCTATTATATTGTGCCAGCTAAAACCTGATTGAGGCAAATATGTAGTATGTGGATATTTATGTTTGTGTGTGTGTGTATGTTTGTGTGTGTGTGTGTGTGTGTGTGTGTGTGTGTGTGTGTGTGTGAAGGAACTCCATTCCACCAATACATATTGCCATGGCAATATGTATTGGTGGAATGGAGTTTCTTTACAATGAGTCCCTAAAATCAGTGAAATGACAAAACTGAAATCCCCAGTCCTCTCTACAAAATATCTAAATCTTTGTCTCTATCACTCTCTTTGTCTCATACGCAAACACACACACACACACACACACACACACACACACACACACACACACACACACTGCCTGTGCTTACACAATCAGCAGTGTACTGCTTATAAATATTTTAAGAAGTTCGGGGGTGGGGTGGGGGGGGAAGGATTCTGGACATGTTTTATAGTTGAATTTGCAGTAACTGTTTCTTCATCACTTTCTTAAGTTTAGACAATTAACAAAACAATAAATGCAACCCTCATTTGAAACATTTGCTGATTTCTGAAGTGTTAATATCTGCAGTAAATTCAACAGTTTGTCCTTTGAGAGCCAGTTCAAGCTGACTCCAACACATCCTTGCTTACAACATACTCTAAATTTATATGTATCAAAATACTGAAACACACTGTGAACAATAAAGTGAGTTAGAACTGGAAACCTATCCAGATAACTTATTTCATGGCACAGGTTAATTTTTTATAATTTATTTTTATTTTTTCCAATTTTTCTTTAATGATAGATTTATTTAGCATACTTATACAGCGTATTTTAAACATTGTGCTCCCTTTTTATTCCTTTCTGACTTTACAGCTTACAAATTTTGGGGGGGGGATCAGGGGATAATTAATTATCTTCACTTAAAAGGGCTCAATATTAGGGGTTCATTGACCCTTGATACTTTGTCTAAGCGTTTTTATTGTCTTAATGTGGCTCACTTTTGGATCCTGACATTGGTACATACCAAGAGAGAAATTTAAGAAACTCCATTTCTTAGGAATGGTCACTTTAGTTCTAATGCCTTTTTACTGATAATACTGATAATACAAGTTGCTGTTAGTAGTTTCTGACCTTGATGATATTGAGTTCAGTACTTATATGTTCCTTATATATAGAACTTTTAATGTATAACTCCTTTCTCTGCTTGTTCTTTTGGGCTCTTCCATAATATGTCCAGGGGGCATACTTGTAAATAATTAACAAGTGGCTCTATGGGAGAAAGGGCAAAAAAAAAAAGATTGCAGAACATTCTATTGAGTTTGGTGAATATTATTCATATTTTCCCATCATTTTAGTGTAGACAGTCCACAAAACAGTAGATTCAGCTCTGTTTCATAGCATTTGCCCATTCTGAAATATAAATGCTCACACTGGAAAATTTAACTGTTCATTTGCCAGTTGCTTTCAGTTGACTCCAGTCCATTTCTTCATACATTCTAAATGAGAATGCCCTCTTCTCAAATATTTTCAGAACTTGTATGCCTCTTTCATGTGCTTATATTATTCTATTCTAATATTATCCTCATGTTATAGAGTAAATTCCTTGTATTAAAAAGAATCATCAGAAAGGACAGGCATGTTTATCTTTGGTAACTATAGTAGGTTTTAATAAAACTTTGCTAAAATCAATTGAAATCTATTCCTGAATTTTATTTCTCAATGTGGAAATTACTATTACTTCATTCTTCCAAAGTGAGGTTGGATATATTTTTCCCCTCACTCTTATTTGAGTCCATATTCCAGTATTCCCCTCCCCCATTTAAATATAAGAGGATGATGCCACAGTCTCAGCCGATTATCAACAATCAGCTTTTTACAGAAAGTATTTAGCTCAAAGATATAGTAAAACCAACTTACTTAGGTTATGCTTCTACCCCTACCTCCCACAGTATCTGAGGGCCATGTTCTTTCCTACATCACCTTGGTTCCTGGGAAGAGTGGGTCCAAACTTTTAAAAGTTGCTTCATAGCATTGAGTTCACCAAATTTAAGTCTAAAGGCAATTTACCTACAGGGTGAATCTGTGTCTCAGTCATTTCGGGGCAGTCCAAAATGGGGGCCTGAGGTATCAAAACTGGACTGACTGGTCCCTAACTCAGCATGTACTTAAGAATACCCATCTTCAATACTCTCACTGAAAATCTGGTAAAATACATGCAGAGAGCAGAGGTCCTAAATCACCCTTGGATTGGGTGTTGCCTGAGACCTCCACTTAGAAGAAGAGGTCCCTCCTAAAAAGGGCTACAACTAGAAAGGAAGGGATGATTGGCTCTGTTGGACTAATGCTTTTTGAATATTCCAACTACATAATCAGCCAAAAAAAATCATTTTCACCACAATTTTATATCAAAATTGTTTGTACATGCTTAGAAGTGTATATGTTGCATCAGTAGGCATTCTGTCCATGTTAATTAGAATTGTTCTCACTGATCCCCGGGTACACACTACCTTTTGACTTGAAGATTTGTCTTAATTTATGTCTTCGGACACACTGGAAAAGATTCATTCCTGCTTTTTGTTTCTAGTTTTTCCTGCTTTAAGTTCTAACCCATTCCGTTTTTATGAATAGTCCTTGCAATATGGAATCCTTACTCTCTCTGTATGCCCAGGGGCAAATATTGTTCCTTCCATGGTTTCTCCACGCTACTTTTGAGGCATCATGCAATTTATCTTTTGATTCTAATAACATCTTATGTACCAAGAAGTAGCTCAAATAATGGTTGATTTATCCACCTAAGAATTACAGAGGTCAGTGCTGATTCTGCTTAAATCTTGATTATAACATAACACTGTGTTCTAATTGGAATACCAGATCATTAGTCCATCCTTCTTTTCAAAATGTAACATTTTTCATTTAATTAGTAATTAAATAGTTTTTCCAAATAATTTAAATTGAATATGCTCTATAAAAAGTTTATCTTTTTTAATAGTATATGTCAGACATAGAATTTTTATTAACCACCTGCTATGAGCCAGGAAACACTGAAGTATTAGAGACACAAAGAAAGGCCACACACACACACACACACACACACACACACACACACAACCCAAGAAAAGCAAAAGTCTCCTGTCTAATGGGGGAGATAACATGCAAATAAATATGTTGTTACTATTGTTGAGTCAAGTTTGATTCTTTGTGACCGCATTTGGTATTTTCTTAGGAAGAACATTGGAGTGGTTTGTCATTTCCTTTTCTAGCCCATTGAACACATGAGGAAACTGAAGCAAACAGGATTAAATAATTTACCTAGCATCATGCAGCTGATAATTGACTGAGGCTTGGATTTGAACTCAGATCTTACTGACTCTAGACCTAATACTCTATCACCTGTGGAGTTTGTAATGAGGAGCAACACATAAGAAGACTGAAAAATGAAAGCAGGTGGCCAGGTTATAAAAGATTTTAAAAGCTAAATAAAATGTTCCAAATTCGATTTTGATTAAGATGAAGAGCCGAGGATGATATTATCAAGTTGTTTTCTATTATTCTATTATTCTTCATACTGTTTCGTTTGTTTATAACACCATCATGCATCAGGATGCAAATTTTTATCTTAGTTCAGATATAGGCTTTCCACATGTATAATATCTTTATATTTAATGAAAAACTGTCCTGACCTTCCCTCTAGTCTAAGATAGTATTGCTTAGTCATGTCTGACTGCACAACTCTATTTGGGATTTGTCATTTCCTTCTTCAGACATTACAGGTTACTAGTTCTTGAATGTGTTCATTATGTAGTATTGTGTTAGTTATATGAGTTTTTTCCCTCTTCTACTAGACTAAATTCTTTGATGATAGGTCTTTTCTAGTTTCATTTATCCTAAGGCCTAGCACAGTGTTCTATGGATATTTGTCATGTAATTTGTTAAAAGAATGTTGAATAACACTGCACTCATTTATTTGGTCTGGTTAAAATTAGAAAACAGCAACAATTCTTGTGTACAATATCTTTTTTGTTTTGTGGCAGTCGAACTATATAATCTCTATTCATTAATCGAGTGAGGGTGTAGCCTCTGGCTACTTGAGTGAGGTTTTACTTATGAGGAACCATTATTCAGACTCGGAGAAGTAAGGGTGGAAATAAAATAAAACAAAAATTTAATAAAAGAAGTTACAATACATAAAAGGAATTGATAGGGGGGGGGGGAGAGAGAGAGAGAGAGAGAGAGAGAGAGAGAGAGAGAAAGAGAGATAAAAGAACAGCCAAGCAGCATTGGCTAGGTCACAGGTTGGAGAAGACTGAAGCCCTGAGCTCTAGTTCAACCCAGGTTTTTATGTCTTGCCTTTCATCCAGAGGGCAAAAGGTGAAGTCTTTTTCCTGACACTGGATCAGAATTAGGTAGAGGGTAAAATCTAAGGAGATGAGGATACAAATTTTACATTAAACAATGAATTAATGGTACAGAATGGAAATCTCCACCCAATTTGAGCAGCCTTTGAGATTACAAATTGTTTCTATTACAATCATAATTCTCTACTTCTAAGTCAATTTACATCTCAAGAGTAGGTCCTAGTCAATTTACATCTCCACCCAATTTGCTTTGTTGCATTCACAATTCTCTTCATCTTTCCTCTCCATAAAGGGGACCTACATGTTCACAGAAATGATTTTTTCCCTCATTACTATGGAAATTTAGAAGGATCCTTAAACTATATGTTTTTTTTCTCATGCTTGAGTAGAATTTTCATAGACATCATTTGATGAGTCATGTACAATGCAGTGCAGATGCTTAGTTCCCTTCATAGCCTAGTCAGCTCAGCAGAGAAATCTAAAGTTGTTTTCCAGACATTTCATTATTATTAGGTTAATGTGACAAAGAGAAAGCAATAGATAATGGGGACAATTAAAAATCCAAATAACTCCAACATTTTTAAAAGGTTTAACTATTACTTCCTCCAAAATATTTTTTAAGTTGTGAAGAGTAAAATTGATTTATTTGAGGTTTAAATGGAACTTTTTAAAATTGAGTTCTCTTGGGGGTAATTGAACTTTCCTGGTGTTATGACCCTCTTCAAGAATGAAGGACAAGCAATAGCAAGAGCAGTTTAAGCCAAGGGAACAATATCTCAGTATACGTAGTTACTATGTACAAGCAGTACATAAGTCACAATTCGTTCTCTCCAAATGTTGACAATCAAAACTACCATACAGGATAAAATGCCAGTCCCATTTTGAATTAGAGAATTCCTCTCTAATGCTGAAAACCATGGAAGTGAATTGGATTTGAATGAGGGGATGCTGCGCAAAGTCATGAGTCTCTCTCTCTTCTCTAGAGCCATCTGGGTCCAGTGGAAAGACATAAATCAGGATGACTGGATATGGTCCTGCATGCATGATTGATTTTATGAGACAAATGATTGTATAACACATTTCAAAAAAGTAATTGGTGCTATTATCATATTAACATTTAGGAATTACTTGACCCCATCCTCCTAGAGTCCCTAACTTCTTTTTAAGGAGAGCTTATGTTACATAAGACCTTTTTGGATTTTCTCTTCACTACTCATTAACATTGTCTCATTTTTGAAGGTATTTTTATTAATAATAGTAACAGCTGTTATTTATATAATGCTTAAAGATTTGCAAAGTGACATGCATAGGTCACTTCATTTGATCCTCATAATGATTCTGTGAGGCAGCTGCTATTATTATCCTTATTTTATAGACTTGCCCATGGTAACACAGCTAGTAAGTACCAAGTGTCTGAAGCAAGATTTGAACTGGTCCTCCTGAATTCAGGGTCAGTATTCTATCTACTCCTCCATTTAGCTGCCCCAAGGTCACTGAACCCTGATTGCCTCACATGCAGGATCATAATCTAGTCACCCTGATCTATATCTGACCACTGAACCCAGATGAACCAGAAGAGAAAGTGAGGCTGGTGAATTAGTCAGCACCCCCTCACACAAATCCAATTCACATGCATGTCATGGCATCATTTCATGGTCTTCTTCAAAAATGAAGGACAATCATCATCATCATCATCATCATTAATATAGTTATATGTAATATTTAATGGTATTGTTAAATTATAATTACAATTATTATTTTGAAAAGTGTAAATGTTTCTTGTGATTTCTGTGGCTTCATTATAACTTCTTTTGAGTTTGTGTAACTTCTGAGTCCACTTTCTTAATTGGATCATGGTCATCTGTAAGACTGTGTACCTTGTGACTTGCTCAATGTAATCTTTTCTTCCAAAAATGAAGCACTGTCTATTGTCTTAGATAAGCTTCATATGAGGTTTTTGTTTCTCGAATTTAGATAATGACATTTGTAGATGCTGGCGGGCAAATGTTGTTCAGTTGTGTCTGATTCTTTGTGACCCTATTTGGGGTTTTCTTGTTAAGACACTGGAGTGGTTTACCATTTCTTTCTCTAGCTCATTTTACTGATGAGGGATTGAATTGAACAGGGTTAAGTGACTTGATCAGGGTCACAGTTAGTGACTACTGGATTTGAGCTTCAGTTGATGAGTTTAACCTGAATTTAAGCTCAGTTCTCTAAACACTGTATCACCTAACTACCCCCTGGCAAAGGTTAAAGTCAAGCATCTTGTGGACTATAGGCTATTTCTGTCTATATTTTAGTTGTGCAGTTATGCTGTCTGCTACACACTGAAGTTTGCTATCACATGTCACCAGATGACATTTAGTCCTGTTCATTCTCTTAACTATTCAATATTTTGTTAAATAGATTACTTCCTTTCATTCTCTGTTTTTAAATACTTTTTCAGAGAAAGGATGAAATTGTTTAAATTGATCAAAAAATTTAAATATCTCAAAATTTTCAAAGTTCTGCAAAGCAAAATAAGGAAATTAATAGTATAATTAATAGTATAGAACTGCAGTTAGAATATAAGTTAGTTACATTTTTCTTCTATAAAAGGTATTGTAAGTAGATATTTGTGCAGTTAGAAGAAACAACTACAGAACAATATAAATTTTATGAAGAGGGTGGATCTTAAATTCCTGTCCTCTTCATTAATAATTTGAATAGTTTAAAAACAAAGAACAGATCTGTGGTTTACTTAAGGAATTATGGCTTTTCTGTCTTCCTCTGTTTACTGTGCATTATTTTACCCTTCTATAATATCTGACAATATATTTGAGGTGGATATGGCAATATAGCCATTCTTTATAAAATGTTTTTTCTTGTTTACCATATTTCCCCATGTATAAGACACATCCTTTTTTGAAAAATTTGGCTTCTAAAAATTGGTAGCATCTTATATAGTAGCTGTAGATTTTTTTTATTGCATTTCCTACTATTTCACACTTCTTGTCTTTGTGCTCATTGTTTCACATTTATGGCTGTAATATTAGGTTAAGTTTTTCCAGGTTCTGCCCAGAAATGATTCAGAATAGATTTTCATCCAGTGCTGAATTCAAGTTCAAAGTGATCCAGTTTGCAAAAGTGAATGGAAATCATGCTGCAAAATGTCAGTTTGGTCCTCCTCCAACTGAGAAAACAATCCAAGACTGGCTATGGGAAAAAGAATTCTTACTGAAGAAGCCACTGTAGAAGAAAGCCATGAGAGGCAAGTCAGCAAAATGACCTGATTTAGAGAGGGAATTGAAGGTTTTGAATTGAAGAGCAAAGGGCATTTGGAATTCCTATTTCCACAAAGATGGGTCAGCAGGAGGCAAGAAGAATTGCTGATGAAAAAGAAGCTACTGATTTCAAAGGAGGACACAATTGGTGCTTCAGATTCATGAAACAGAATGGACTAAGCATACATACATACATGCACCAGACTTGCCCAAAAGATGCCTGAAAGCTCTGAATAGAAGGTCTTTGAATTTCATGATGTATAAAACTTGAGTTCAATAACTTTATGTAATACATTTTTTTTTCAAATTTCATGTCCCCAAATTAAGGTACAACTTATACATGGGAATGTCTGAGACATGGGAAGACAGTTTTCAATGTTCAACCATTTGCAAACTTTTGAGTTTCATATTTTTCTGCAACCCTCCCTTCCAACCATTCTCCCCATGGCAACCAACAATCTGATATAGGTTGTACACATAAAATCAGGTTTAACATAATTTTTGAAGAGATTGAACAAAGGTGGGGGGAAAGTAAGAGGAAAAAATAAAAAATTTTAAAAGTAACATAGTATGTTTTGCTCTGCATTCAAGATCCATAGTTTGCCCCCCCCCCACACACACACACACTGGATGATGGTTTCCATTAACAGGCCTCTGGATTGTACTTGATCACTGAACAATTGAGAGGAGTTGCTTTGCTCATAGATGATTATTTCACAATGTTAACAGTTAGTATGTATGATGTTCTCCTGGTTCTGCTTACTTCAGTTAGCATTAGTTCATGCAAGTCTTTCCGTGCTTTTCTGGTCTGGCAGCTCATGATTTCCTATAGTACATTTATACACCATAGATTGTTTAGCCATTCTTCAATTGATGGGCATCCCTTCAATTTCCAATTCTTTGCCACTACAAAAAGAATTGCTATGAAAATTTTTGTACATATGAATCCTTTCCCCCTTTTCATGATCTCTTTGGGAGAAAGACCTATTGCTGGATCAAAGGGTGTGTACAATTTTATTAACCTTTGGGTATAGATCAAAAATGATTGGATCAGTTCACAACTCTACAGTACATCAGTGATGGGTTTTCCCATATTTTCTCCAACCATGATCATTTTCCTTTTTTGTCATTTTAACCAATGTGATTTGTGTGAGGTGGTACCTCAGAATTGTTTTAATTTGCATTTTTCTAATCAAAAATAATTTTTTTTAAATATGACTAAAGATATCTTTAATTCCTCATCTGAAAGCTGCTTGTTCATATACTAAGGCCACTTACAATTGGAAAATGATTTGTATTCTTTTTATAACTCATTTCTCTATAGATTTTAGAAATGAATCTTTTATCAGAAAAACTAAGCTGTGAAAATTGTTTCCCAGTTTCCTGCATTCCTTCTCATCTTGGCTGCATTGGTTTTATTTATGTAAAACCTTTTTCTTTAATTTAATGTGATTGAAATAATCTGTTTTGCAATTTACAATGTTCTCTACTTCTTGTTTGGTCATAAACTCCCTTCACCATAGATCCAACAGATAGACTAGTTCTTGCTCTCTTAATTGGCCTATGGTATCACCCTTTATGTCTAAATACTGTACTCATTTTGACTTTATTTTGATATGAGGTATGAGATGTTGGTCGGTTAGTAGTTTTTGTAATACTACTTCCCAGTTTTTCCAAAAGTTTTTGTCAAATAGTGAACTTTTATCCCAGAAGCTATAGTCTTTGAATTTAGCAAATACTAAGTTACTATAATCATTTGTTGCTGATTCTTTTGAACCTCTCTATTTCAGACTCCCACTTCTTTATTTTTAGCCAGTATTATACAGTTTTGATGATTGTGACTTTATAATATAGTTTTAGATTTGGTACAACTAGCCTATCTTCTGTTGCATTTTTTTCCCATTAATTCCTTTGCTATTCTTGACATTTTATTCTTCAAGATGAATTTCTTTACTATTTTTTCTAACTCTGAAAAATACATTTTTGGTAATTGATTGGTGTGGCACTGAATAAGCAATTTAATTTAGATAGAATTGTCATCTTTATTATATTAGCTCAGCCTAATAATGAGCAATTGATATTTTTCCAATTGTTTAGATCTGACTTTGTGTGAAAAGTATTTTGTAATTGTGTTCATATAGTTTTTGGGTTTGTCTTTAGAAGTATATTCCCAAGTATTTTATGTTATCTATAGTTACTTTAAATGGAATTTCTCTTTGTATCTCCTGCTATTGGAATTTTTTGATTTTATATATATATATATATATGTATATATATATGTATATATATATATATATATATGTATATACTGATGATTTAAATGGTTTTATTTTATATCCTCCAACTTTGTAAAGTTGTTTATTGTTTCAAGTAATTTTAGCTCATTTTTTTAGAGTTTTCTAAGTATACCATTTGCAAAGAGTGAGAGTTTTTTTTCTCATTACCTATTCTAATTATTTCAATTTCTTTTTCTTTTCTTATAACTAAATCTAACATTTCTAATCCAATATTGAATGAGTGGTTATAATGGCATCCTTATTTCACCCCTGATCTTATTGGAAATGTTCCTAGTTTGAATGCCCCTAGTCCCCTAGTCCCCATTATATATAATGGTTTCAGATAGATATCATTTTAAGGAAACCTCCATTTATTCCTATACTTGCAAGTGTTTTTAATAATAATGTATTTTTTCAAAAGCTTTTTCATCAACTAAAGAGATAATCATATGATTTATTAATTTTGTTATTGATATGATCAATTATGTTGATTGTTTTCCAAATATTGAATCATCCCTGTATACCTGGTATAAAATGTACCTGTTCTTAGTGTATTATCCTAGTGATAATCTACTGTATTTGCTAATATTTTATTTAAAGTTAAATAATATCTATTAAAATGAAAATTAATTTAATCAAAATTAATATTTTATTGTGCAACATTTTACCCTTATATGGTATCAGAGTACATTTAAGATGATGTGGCAGTATAATTATTTTTTAAAGAATTTTTAAAATTTAAAATAATTTAATTTTCTTCCTTTCTTTCCTCAGAAGGGAATAGGTAAATATATATCTTCTAGTAGTAGTAGTAGTAGTAGTAGTAGTAGTAGTAGTAGTAGTAGTAGTAGTAGTAGTAGTAGTAGTAGTATTTGTCCTTCAGTATTGAAAAAGACCATGACATCAGGAAAGTGATGTCATGACTTTCACATAATATTGATTACAGTGAAGGGTCATTGTGCAAAATTGCCATTCTCACTATTCACTGTGAGACCAGTGGCCTGACCTATCATATTTCCTTGAAAATAAGACCAGTTTTTATATTATTTTTTTCTCCAAAAGTTGCATTAGGGCTTATTGTCAGTGAATGTTTGAAGATAGGCAGTCATTCCTACAGGAATCATTATTTGATCTATTCTCTCTGCAAGGAAGCTCTTCTTGTTTTTAGTGGGGTCAGTGCTGGCTGAATCTTATAATTGGCTGCATTTCCTAATAACTGCTATTATACACCAGGTTTTTTCAGTTTCAAGAATATAAATGCCTGAAACATATTCAATTTTATCTTTCTTGACCTTAGAGATGATTAGAAGTGGAGCTTTTTTTTCCATCTAGAAGTTATCAAGTGCACATATTATTTGTACTTTGTGTCTATACTCTGGTCATTCAGCAATAAATTTTGAGTTCTTATGTTTACACAGACATTTACCTCATGGCCAAAGATGACTTCTTGAGCATTTACAAATACTTAATTATAACTTATATTATCATTTAAGTATTAATTTCAATAATAGTTTTTAGTTATGATCACTTTTATATTAATGTTATTACTCTATAATTCAATACATTCATCATGTGTTGCAACAGACATCCTAAATGCATTTGTCTGGCTTACAGTTTTAATTGGGGGGCTTATTTTTGGAGTAGGACTTATATTACATGCATCCTGAAAAAATCATGCTAGGGCTTATTTTCAGGGAAATATGGTTAATAAGTTGGGATGGTTGGTAGTCACTGGGAGGCCTTGACCTTTTAGACACAGGTCTTTTCCATATCCTGGAGTCTCTTTGGTGGTACAGTATTATCAGGCAACAAACTTTTGACAGTAGGGTAAAGCTAATCCATCTCTCCATGATCTTATCTTCAGTATGGTATTTTTATGGTGATAAACTTTGAACAGTATGACAAAGAAAACCATCTCTTGATGGTCTAATTTTATAGTGCCAAATTTTTCACAAAAGTTAACCTGTCTTCAACACCTATTGTACTCTGACAACTGCCCACCCCCCCAGGGATACTGGTATTCAGGAGGAAGCCCAGGACTTTTGAATCCTCAATGGATAGACCACAATGAGTAGAAGAGGCTCAACAGTGGGCCTGTAAGTCTAAGGGTTAGACTCAAATGGAGCCTCCTAGGATGCAGATCTTGATGGGAGTAATGCATTTTCAAATGAGAACTTTGAAGACCTATGTGGTGGAGGATTCCATGTGAACAGCAGTTGAAAATGGGTCAGTGGGTCCAGAGAGAGAGGTGAGTGTCTTCTCCAATAGGAAGGGAGATAACCTCAGTTGCCTTTGGCCAATAAAAAGGGAATTGAGTTCAGAGACTTGAATCTGGAGTGACAGTTGGACTAAGCTGAACAGAGCTGAATTGACACTTTCAAAGTGTGGTGTTGGAGAAGACTTTTGAGAGACCCTTGAAAAGCAAGGAGATCAAATCATTTAATGTTTAAAGAAATTAATTCAGACTATTAAACTGGAACGTCAAATACTGAAGTCAAAGTTTAAATACTTTGATCACATAATGAGAAGATGGAATTCATTAGAAAAGATGCTAATATTGTGAAAGATTGAAGACAAAAAAGAAAGACCAAGGCAGAAGATGAGAAACATAGATAGTGCATTGGAAATAAGGGACATAAGCTTATCCAGACTTGGGGAGACAATAGAGGATAGAAAGACACAATCAGCAGGGTCCATGCAGCCTGAAGAGTTGCATATGACTGATCCACTGAACAGCAATAACCCAGAACCTGTAAACTCTTGCTTAAAAATGTAGATTGATAACAGTCATAAATGTTTATAAAGTTTCTGTGTCCTAGACTGAAATTTTGCAGTTTCAAGGTGATCCTCCACCCTGAAAGATTGTATTTACTGATTGCTTAAAATATTTTTTTGTTCTGTTTTTTTTTTTTTTTTTTTTTTTAGGTTTTTGCAAGGCAAATGGGGTTAAATGGCTTGCCCAAGGCCAGACAGCTAGGTAATTAGCAAGTGTCTGAGGTCAAATTTGAACTCAGGTACTCCTGACTCCAGGGCTGGTGCTCTATCTACTGTGCCACCTAGCCGTACCCTGAAAGATTGTATTTAAAGAGAACAAACTATCTTTGTCTTTTCCAAGCTGGAAAGGTTTTGAGTATGGGTTGATGACATTATATGTCAGTAGTCTGAAAACCAACTAGCTTAGTACAGAAAGACTTATTCCCTAGATTGGTTGCAGAGGAATTTTTTTTTTAAACTATAACAAGCAGGGAGGGATATGATCTCCATCAGAGAAGAAATTGATCATTCTCATGATATCTGAGAATGTCAGATTATGGAAGCTGTTTTTTAGTAAGTATTTTGATGTGATGCTTCAATTTCATTCAAAACTATTTTTTATTATTTATGGAAATGTTTCTGACAGGAAAGTATTGATGATTCTGACTATTGCTACTAATTTAGTGGAGTCTTTGAAAAAATATTTTTAAGACTTTAAAAAAGTTTTAGAAAATTGAAGTTTTCTTTAATTAACTATAGCAGAGATATCACACATGTGACATGAGCCAATGTGACCTACTAGAGCAGTGTTGGAGGAACCAGATTAAAACATAATTTGGAATTATTTAACAAAACATAAATGCAATGTTTTTAATGTAAATATGTAGTTTTCTAAGTTTATGCTACCAGAAAAGATATTTACATATGGTTTCAGATCCCTCTTTTTATTTGAGTTTGACAACACTGGTGTGCAGTAAACAGAGAGAGAAAAGAAGTTTCTCTGAGAAAAATCTTTACTCTTTCCATAGTTTACCAGGCATATAGATTGAAAATTTTTATATGTATATGTGTATGTGTGATATTTAGGAAGCTAACATTATGAGGGTTAAGAGCACTGAATATTAGAGCAGCTAATGACCACAGGGAACAATTAATCTAACTCTGAGAATACAGATGAGGAAAATCATACATTTGGAAATGCAATATCAATCACATGTTTCATACAGCTAGTTAGTGATAAAGGTAGAATTGAGATCTTCTGGTTCTAAATCTGTTCTTCCTACCAACACACACATCACAATAGAGATTCCTTTTGTGTACATCTTTATGGCAGAAGTAATATAAACGCATATAATTTTAAATGATTTTTTCTTAGAATGAGAGGAAAACCAGTTGAAATGTTCTCACCTTTGAACCAGGAGGACTGACAAAAGTGTCATGGAGCCAGATGTCTTTGATCAAGAGAAACAAGTCAATAAAAATAATGTATTCTGTGTAAGAAACTTACTTGCCTGGAGTACAGTGACAACCAGAATGGTTCCTGCCCCAGGGAACTTGAATTCTAGTGGAAGATAAAGAGGATATACATATACAAGTAAATATGAATTTGCACATAATAATTTTGACAGACATTGAACATTAACAAACAGTAAGACAGAGCTGGATCAGGAAGGTCTTGGGAGAGAAGTAGGCTGTTATGTTGGTGCTAGTGAATGTACAGTGGAGAAATTTCTGAAGGAAAAAAAAATATGTATATGTTGACCTTCAAGTTTTTTGATCAAGAGCATTCAGTTTTTATTTTCAATAGATGTTCCAAGGATATTTCACTCACCTAATCTTATTTCTTCTTTTTGAGATTTAAGTTGGTTAAAAAAATGAAAAGATCAGTTTTCACATAACAGAAACTCATTAAATCTTTGTGTGAAAATCATAATATTTTCATTATATGTTAGAGAAGCTTGGAGTCAAAAGAACTTAGGTTCATGGATTACCTTTGACACAAGTTAGTTTAAAGAATTCCAGTTCTTTAAATTCCCTTTCAGAATTAGCTTTCAAATACTCTTAAGTTACAGGTGAATTGCCAATTTACCTTGGATATAGAAATATCCAACACTGATGAAAATGCATTTCAGATTAAAAAAAAACTTTGGGATGTTCAGTGTTCAGGAATCACTACCATTTCACTGTCATTTAGAGGCACTGATCTTTCCTCAGTTTTGGTATCTATCTCAGGTAGAAATTCAAATAGATCTTGTCAGCTCATATGTTTAACTTATTTCTCCTTTACTAATGTGAGCATTATATATGCCATCACAGGAAATAATGGATGTAAATTGCTTTGTAAACATGAATGTATTATTTAAATGTTAGCTAATTTAATATTCATCAGCTGAGTTAGGTTTCATAATATATAATGGGGCTTTTAAGTATTACATCATACACTGAGATATTTGCTGACAAAGATAATTTATAGAAGGAATTATTATTATTTATAACCTGGAACTTCTCAGAAAATATTTCCCTATAATTAATATTTGGATAATCTAATTCAAGACATGTTAATTGAAACATGAACCTCATCTACCAGTACTTGGTTAGAATTTGGGAAGGGATAATAGCTGGGAAGGATCCAGAGAAAGGCAACCAATCTGGTGAAATTCTTCTTATCTTTCTTCATGAGAACTGGTTAAAGAAATTGAGAATGTTTATGCTAGAGAAGACTTACGGTATGAGTGCTAAATATAACAACTGCCTTCAAATATTTGAAGGACTGTCACTTACAATTTCAGTTTGACCCTAGAGATCAAATTTAGGAAAATGGATTTAAGTTGGGTAAAGGTTTCTATTGTTTTAAGGAAAGACTCTTAAGAGCTAAGTAAAAGTGAAGTGGGAATGATTATCTAGGTTGTAACAAGTTCCTCTCACTCATTATTTTCCAGTAAGTTTAGCCTGGTTGACCATTTTGGAGGGTTACTGTAGAGGAAATTCTTGGTCAAGAATGAATTTTATTAGATGACTTCTGAGATCTCTCCTGATTCTATAAGCATGGGAGTCTTTTGAATCAGTTGTCCATATTGTTCCATTGGAAATTATGGATTATTTTCTCTTTTTTGAGGGGAGGGGGAGGGAGATTGTAGCAATAGGATTGATGTAAGTGGGTCTTTTGTTTTCCTGATTTACTTCTTGACATAAATCTTAATTCATTATAGCCTTCCACTTGAAAGTGTAGGCATGTTTTTAAATAAAAAAGTTTATTATTCAAACACACATTTACATATATATATATATGTTTATATATATCTTTCCAGTATAGCATTTCTGTGAAGATAGGGTGATATTCTAAACTTTAGGACAAGATAACAGTACTCTATCTACTAAGACAAAGAACATTGGAAATCAGTGTTCATAGGTGTGTGCTGATGCCCTCAGTAGAGAATGTATTATGTCTTTACATTTTTTATGATTATACATATGGATGATGTGGTGCTGGCTGATGGAGCACCTGTGTTTTCTTGGTGTTAATTGTTTGACCAAAATTAGCACAAGCAGTAGATAATCTATCCATATTTTATTGCATCTCAGCTTCAGAGGCTGACTGAGTGCACAATCATCAGCAAACAGAAGATCATGCAATAATACTCCATTTTGGTCTTGGCTTATAAGTTAAAAAAATTGCTTCAGTGAGGTAGCTGACCTTGAGGTCATGTCCTTCCTCAATGAAGGCATTTGGCTGAAAACATCCAACTTAAAAGCATGGGAGCAAGGAAACAACCTTGTTTTACACCATTGGTGACTGGGAAATTTTTTTTTTAGGGTTTTTTTTTTTTTTAGTTTTTGCAAGGCAAATGGGGCTAAGTGGCTTGCCCAAGGCAACACAGCTAAGGTAATTATTAAGTGTCTGAGGCCAAATCTGAACCCAGGTACTCCTGACTCCAAAGCTGGTGCTTTATCCACTATACCACCTAGCCGCCCCATGACTGGGAAATCTTAAGAACATTGTCCACTATCCAGGACCCAGGCATGCATGCTGTATGAAATTGGTATACAATACTGATGAACTCTCTGGACAAACAAATTTTGACATAATTTTGAATTTCATCTGTCTTCTTACTGAGCCAAGAGGCCTGATTCTCTCTGTCATTTGCTTGGATTTTTCTTTTAATAGAATTAAATGCTGCCTTCTTAGAAATGGATGAACTGGGGCGGCTAGGTGGCGCAGTGAATAGAGCACTGGCCCTGGAATCAGGAGTACCTGGGTTCAAATCTTACCTCAGACACTTAATAATTACCTAGCTGTGTTGGCTTGGGCAAGCCACTTAACCCCATTGCCTTGCAAAAACTAAAGAAAAAAAAAAAAAAAAAAAAAAAAGAAACGTATGAACTATCCTGTTGGTAAATCTGTAATGTTCTCATTTTTCATTTAATTGCTTTTGTATTTCCCCATCATTTTCATCAGACCAGACTCGGTGTTTGCAAGTATTCTGACCCAGATGAGCAAATGCAGATCTCTGAAAGCTGCCTACTTCTTTTCTGCTCCACTGTTGTCAACTGCAACAATTTTCCCTCCAAATTAGCAACAAACTATTCCTGCTCAGAGAGACACTCTAATCTCCTGACATTTATTCTTCTAGTATTCATTTTGCCTTGGGGCCACCACTTTGTTTGAATATAAATGTTTAGCTTAGAGAGGATGAGTCTGTGATCAGTCCAGTACATTGCCTTTGCCACTCTCATATCCTGTATATCTCTTCCCTTATGATCACATAATCATATACTTGCCAATATTTGCTACAAGGGTGCATCCAAGAAGTTTTATTGCATTTAGGTAAATAAAAGACAGTGTTTATGATGAGAAGGGCATGAGATGTACAAATCTTCATTAGAAGGTGACCACTGCTGTTGCTGTTTCCAACTCCATTCCTCCCAAGAACTCCCTGCCATGTCTGGTAATCTGAGCCTACTCTAGCATTTAAGTCACCCATAATTATTAGCTTATCCTCTTTTGATTGATAAGGGTCTCCAGATCTTCATAACATTTTTCTTTAACTTCATTGATATTCCTCATGGTGGAAGCATAAGCCCTGATGATGGTGGCATAGCGTTTTCCTAGAAGTGGCAATCTCATTATCATGAACCTGTCATTCACTCCTTTTGGTAGGCATTCATGAATGTTGACTAGATTAGTTTTGATTGAAAAACCTACCCTAGTTTGCTGTGTTTTTTTTTCACTTCAACCACTTCAGAAAGACATGCATCCAGCTTCAGTAAACTGGCCTTCATTTGTCAGCCTTGTTTCACCCAGGGCTACTATTTGGATACCATACCTGCCTGCTGAGTCCTCTTTTGTTTTTGAGATGAGTTTATTTTTCATTTTTTTTATTTTTTAAATTCATTTTCATCCATTTGTACATGTATATTTCCAAGTTACAAAGTTTTAGAGAGATACTATTTATTATTTTAAGGAAAACTCCATTTATCATTTTTTTAAAGTTTTTTTGCAAGGCAGTGGAGTTAAGTGGCTTGCCCAAGGCCACACAGCTAGGTAATTATTAAGTGTCTGAAGCCAGATTTGAACTCAGGTACTCCTGACTCCAGGGCCAGTGCACCTAGCTGCCCCAAAACTCCATTTATCCTTAAACTTTCTAGTGTTTTTAATAGGAATGGATGTTGTATTTTATCAAAGGCTTTTTCAGTATTCTATGAGATAATCATATGGTTTCTGTTGGTTTTACTGTTGATATGTTTAATTAGATTGTGTTTTTCTAATGTTGAACCAACCTGCCCACCTGATGAAAATCCAACCTGATCATGGTATATTATCCTGGTAATAACTTGATGTAGTCTCATTGCTAAAATTTTAAGATTTTTACATCAACATTCATTAGGGAGATGAGATGGGTCTATAATTTTCTTTGTCTGTTTTGGTTCTTCCTGGTTCAGGTATCAGGACCATGTTGGTGTTATAAAAGGAGTTTGGTAGAACTCCTTCCTCTCCTATTTTTTTAAAATATGGAATGTGGAATAGCAATTAATTGTTCCTTAAATGTTTGGTATAATTCATTTGTAAATCCATCTGGACTTGGAGACTTTTTCTTATTAAGTTTATTGATGGTTTCTTCAATTTCTTTTTTTGAAATGTTGTTATTTAAGTAATTTATTTCCTCTTCTGTTAATCTGAGCAGTTTGTATTTTGTAAATATTCATCCATTTCACTCAAATTGTCTGACTTATTGGCATACAGTTTGGCAAAGTAACTCCTAATTATCTCTTTAATTTCCTCCTCATTGGTGATTAGTTCACCCTTTTCAATTTTGATACTGGTTATTTGGTTGTCTTCTCTCTTTTTTTAAAAAAATCAGATTAACCAGAAGTTTGTCTATTTTATTGGCTTTTTCATAAAATCAACTCTTAGGTTTATTTATGAGATCAATAGTTCTTTTTTTGCTTTCTATTTTATTAATCTCTCCCTTGATTTTTAGAATTTCTAGTTTAGTATTGAATTAGGTATGTTTAATTTGTTCTTTTTCTAGATTCTTTAGTTGCATACGCAATTCATTGATCTCTTTCTCTATCTTATTCATATATAGTGATATAAAGTTTCTCCTCAAGACTGCTTTGGCTGCATCCCATAAATTTTGGTATGATGTCTCATTATTATCATCATTATTTGGATATAATTATTTATTATTTCTATTAATTGCTGTTTGATCCACCCATTATTTGAGATAAAGTAATTTATTTTCCAATTAGTTCTTGGTTTTCTTTTTGCCTGACCCTCTATTCCATGTAATTTGTATTGCTTCATGAACTAAGAAGTACATATTTATTATTTCTGCCTTTTTGCATTTGCTTTAAGGGTTTTGTGCCCTAGTACATGGTCAATTTTGATGAAGGTGCCACGTATTGCCCAGAAAAAGTTATATTATTTTCTGTCCCCCTAAGTTTTCTCCAGAGGTCTATCTATCTAAGTTTTCTAAGATTCCATTCACAGTCTTACTTCCTTCTTGTTTATTTTGTTGTTAGATTTAGTTCTGAGAGAGGGAGGTTTCGGTCTTTCATTTTTAAAGTTTTGCTGTCTATTTCTCCTTGTAATTCACTCAATTTTTCCTCTAGGAATCTGGAAGGTATTCCACTAGGTACATACATGTTTAGTAATGATATAGCTACATTTCCAATGGTGCCTTTTAAGATATAGTTTCCTTCCTTATCCCTTTTAATGAGATTGATTTTTGCTTTTACTTTGTCTGAGATTAGAATGACTATCCCAGATTTTTTTCTTCAGCTGATGCATAATATATTTTACTCCAGTCTTTTACCTTTACCCTGTATTTCTTTTTGTTTCAAATGGGTTTCTTGTAAACAACATACTGTAGGATTGTTTTTAATCCATTCTTCTATCCATTCCTGTTTTATGGAACAGTTCATCCCATTCATATTTACAGTTAAGATTATTAATTCTGTATTTCCCTCTATGCTATCCTTCTCCATTTATTTCTTTACTTTTCTCCTATTCCTTCTCACCAAAATTTTACTACCTTTCTCCTTTGATTGATTTTTTAAAATTTAAATTTCAATTTATTTTCACTTATACCTTCCCTTCCCCCAGTCCCTTCTTCCCTTATCTTTTTCCCTTTTCCCAATACCGCCCCCCCCCCCCAGATTGTTAGATTTTTAAACCCAAGTGGGAATGTATCTTATTTCCTCACTGGGCTAAATCTATGGAATAGAATTTACACAACATTCAGATTCTCCCTTCTTTCCTTCTAAAATTATAAATCTTTGTGCCACAGATTGTTTACTTGATTGTTTGACAAGTATTGACTCAAATTGCATCAAATTATAATTATGATCATTTTTTACCTCACCCCCTTTTCAAGTATCTTTCAAGTACACACAATCTGCTTCACAACCCCAAACCCCAAATATCCTCCAAAGCCATATCATTTCTTGATCTATTTGTGTCCCTCCTCCCTCCCCAATTGGAGTACTTAACACCTAGTTAAGTGAACCAAGGCCCTTTGTCTCTCCCAGTTTACCCCACCCCACCCCTACCCAGGGTACTTAACCCCTTGTTAAGTGAAGCATCCTGATATAATTAACTGAAAGTATTTTGAAGATCTCTAACTACTGGGAGGCTCTGGAGGTTTCACTGAGAACTTTACAAATGATTGTAAAGTAATACAGACTACTGTCTCAGGTCCTTGCAGTTTATGATGCCCTCAGTAGACAAAGTGTTAGCACCTTGTGATTAAACCCAGACAGGGTATAATGAGATACTTAAAGTTGCTACCTCTGCTTTTTTCAGGTGTTTTTATCTTAAACACAATGTTGTGATCTTTGACCTCTTCAACTGAGGGACAAGACCCAATTAAACCTATATTTCTTAGGTTCATTCTCTTCAATTATATTCTACCCTCTAATTATTCTTAGTAACGTTCTAATGAGGTTTTTACCTAATGAGGTTATATCTTCCCTTTTAGGGACCAACATTTGTTTAAAACAGTTTTGTTTTTTTCAGTACTCTTTTTCTTTTCTTTTTTATTTATTTAAGGCAATGGGGTTAGGTAATTTGCCCAAGGTTACACAGCTAGGCTATTATTAAGTGTCTGAGACCACATTTGAACTCAGGTACTCCTGACTCCAGGGCCAGTGTTCTATATGCTATGCCACCTAGCTGCCTACAGTCCCCTTTTTCATTTACCTTTTTTTCTGTAACTCTTCAGTCTCAATTGAATTCTCTTTTCAGTTCTGGTCTGTGTCAGGAAATTCTGGAAATCCTGTATTTCACTGAACATCTATTTTTTCCCCTGACACTATATGCTGAATTTTGCATTCTGGGTTGTAATCCCAGGTCCTTAGCTCTCCACAGTATGTTATTCCATTTCTTCTGATTCCTTAATGTTGAGGTAGATAGGTCCTGTGTGAGTCTGATTGTGTTCCCTTTGTATTTGAATTGTTTTCTTTTCTTGCTGTTTGCAATATTCTCTCTTTTATTTGAGGGTTCTGGAATTTGACTCTTACAACCCTTGGAGTTTTTATCCTGGTGTCTCTTTCTGGAGGGGTTCTGTGGATTCTTTCAGTTGTTATATAATTCCCTGTAAAATTATAAATCGTTGTGCCTCTTTCCTTCATGCTCTAATATGCTTGATAAGCTCCTATTGTTAAAGATTGTTTACTTGATTGTTTGATAAGTAGCATTGACTCAAATTGCATCAAATTATAATTATAATCATTTTTTACCTTACCCCCTTTTCAAGTTTCTTTGATTTTAAGGTTTTTGTGCCTTATTACATGGTCAGTTTTGGTGAAAGCTATCTTGTACTAGTAGATTGGGGCAGTTTTCCCTTATAATTTCCTGCACGATGTTTTCCTAGAGTCTTCTGTTGGTCCAGGCTTTCTAGTAGTCCAATGATTCTTAGATTGTCTTTTTCTGGATCTGTTTTCCAGGTCATTTGTTTTCCCTAGAAGGTACTATACATTTTCTTCAATTTTTTTCAGCCTTTTTATTTTGTTTGATGGAATCATTGGTTTCTAACTGTTCAATTCTAATTTTTAGAATTTTATTTTCTTCAATTACCTCTGTTTCCTTTTTAAAGGTTTGATTTCTCTGGACAACTTTTCACAGTTTTCCTGCATGTCTTTCATTTCTTTTTTCCATTTTTCTTCTGCCTCTCTTCTTTGGTTTTTAAATTCTTTTTTAAGCTCTTCAATGAACTTTTGTATTTGAGTCCAATTTATAGGCTATTTTGATACTTCTGTGAGTGATGTTTCACAGTTTTCCTCTTCAGACATGGCATTGCTGTCATCTTTATCTGTGAAGTATTTTTCTATAGTGAGAGCTCTTTTAGCTTTTTTTTGCTCATCTTTGCTGTTGTAGTTCAGCTCCCTGGGGTATATGGAGTATAAATCCACGTTTTTATTTTGCTGGGGCTGTGGTCTGATCCATGGCTTGTTTATGGCCAAGATGTTGCCTTTGCAGTCCAGGTCTTGCCTTTGCAGAGTCTTCCCCCCCCACCCTTTATGTCCAGGTACTGACTTAACAGAGGTTTGTTACCGACCCAGTACTTTCTTCTACCCCAGTGTTTCTGGGTTCAGACTTTGTTTGGGGTTGGGATCCTCCCTGCTGCCTTGCTGCCCAGCTGCTGGGACCTCTGTTTTTATTAAGTTGTCAGGACCTGGATTGCACTGCGGCTTAAAACCTCTTACTGGCTCTCCCCATTCTCCCACCTCCTGGATTTTTCTTCCCTCTTTCCCCCAAAGAGACAGACCTTCACAGAAAATCCTTCATGATGTCTGCAGTTGAAAACTTCTTTGAATCTTCTTTTTTTCTTGGTGGGATCTGTAGTGTGTCAGAGTAGAGACTTCATGTATCTTTGGTAGGGAAAGGCTCCAGGAGCTTATTAGCTTTGCCCCACCATCTTGACTCCTCCCTTGAAGTTCCCTGCTGAGTCCTCTTGCAACCAAGAGCTGTTCATCTTTCAGGTTGGATATTGTGTTTTCTGTGAATGGGCACATGTTCCATGTATCCATGGTGAGTGGAATCTTCTTGGAAGAAGTTTTTGTAGATTTTTTTTTGTGTGTCTCTACTGTACTGTGGAATTCCACCTACTTTGTATTCAGACCAGGGTTGGGTAAGCAGACAATTTTTAGGGTACCTTTTCTATCCCCTTACTTGTATCAGGAGGCAAGTAGTGCAATCCTTAAAAGAGCTGCTCAATCCCCCAGGGGGCTGCTGTATCCCACTGCTGCTTTCAGTGGAGAAATAACCCTATGATCCTGGGCTGCCTGTGTGCTCAGGGTTGTGCTGCAGGGTTATGACTACAACTCCCAGTATATCTGCACCTGCTGCTGTATTGCTTTCCTGTTGACACAGGACTTTGAGGGAATAAGTGATGTCTTTTGTTGGATGTGTAAATTGAATTTAAGTGAGGCAGAGCTGTATGAAGTCAAATGCCTCTCACTCTTTCTTACAGAGTCATTATGATCCAGCTTAGCAAGACAGAGTCAAGACAACTGTTGATGGCTTTAGATGCAGTGCATGACCTTGGTGCTTGGTGTCTTCTATGTCTAACCAAGCTCTAATGGATCACGGGCTTCAGCTGGCTTCATGGCTGTTGGAATGAATTATTATCCTCTGCCCATTCCACCAGTGGAAGACTTTACATGTTTGATACCCCCACTACTTACTGATGAGTTTGAGACTCCCTTGGTTACCCTCAACCTGGTTTAGCCTGCCTGCTGAAATGGTTTACTGGGGTGTGGCTGCTGTGCATGCTACAGCTTTTTGGAGCTTCTTGGGATATAGGGCATGTTCAAGGAAGACTAATACCTTGATATAAGGGCTGCCAAGCCCTCTTCAGGACTGCTTTCCACTTTGATGTCCACCTGAGCCACCTCTCACTTATAATTTAATCATCCCTGAAACATAATTGGGATCTCTCTCTCTACTCCCCATACTTCCTTTCCCCATTATAATTCTCTTGGTCTCTTCCCATCCCCTTCTTTTCTTCTACTTTTTCTTCTTCTTTATCAAAGTTCCTTCTTTTCCATATAGGGATGACTAGAATTGTACTTTACAACTTCTCCCTCCCAAAGTGCTGCTTGGTCACTGTAATATTTGGCCTGTTTCTTTTTATATTTACCTACAATAAATTCCAGATGAAATTGAAACATGGTGTGATAAATTGGCATAATATTAGAAATGTGATCATATAGAGAGATGAAAAATAGTGGTAAAGAAAAAAATGACAAACGAAAATTACTGCCATTCAAAATTTGACATGGAATCTTAGGAATCATAGGATTCTTCTCTCTAAACAAATTATTACTTTGGAAATCAAAAAATTTCTACAAAAGATCATTGGTGGATTCCAAGAGTTCCTAGGAGGTGCCAAAGGGATTGAAAAGTCACACTAGTAACTCTAGGTATTTCATCATGGTACAAACAAAGTTGTTTGCTAAGGAGAGCAGTAAACTACTGTTTTTTAAATCCTATACTTTTTGAAAATGGGAATTATTTAATTTTCTCTTGTTGCTGAAATTATACTGTTTTAAGAAATACCCTATCAGTGACATCCAGGATATGTCTTTGAAAGTGGAATGTTTCTTTTTTTTCTGGTCTTTGTATCTTCAGTATATCTGGCTCACAGTTCTTTGAAATTTATGGATTGAGTATATTATTATACCAGGTTGGAGAAAACGTTTATTTAAATTAAAATAGTCAAGAAAGGTTTATTGACTATAGAGCACTGTGGTATGCCACCAGTATTATCTTTAGTGCTAATTTTTAGAAAATGTGATCTGAAATATCAACATTAAGCATATTAAAGACATTTATATTGATGGTGGGGGAAATAAGTTTAAAACAGAATACCTCAAATGTCTAGGGAAAAGTTAAAGGGGAACTTTCAGAGCTGCTGGTAGAATTGCAAAGTTGTTTTCATGTCACTGCCCTAGCAGCACAATTTTCCATATAGCTTTGAATCTCTAGGGTTGTGATTTTTGTTGTTCTTGGTCCTTCATTCTTAAAGAGTACCAATGACATCAGGATAATGACGTGTGACTTACAAGTGAATTGGCTTTAAGTGAGGCAAAGCTGTGCAAAGTCATCAGCCTCACTGTCTCCTGTGGAGTCATTCAGAGTTCAATGGTAGGGTCAGAATAACTGGCAATAACCCCCAGGCCTGTGATAAAATAAACCTGAGGGAATACTGCAAAGATGGAAAAATGAAAGTTAACTTGGAATGCAGTTGCCCCCAAAATGCAGCATGATCAGTGTTTGACAGAAAATGAAAATTGAAAGAATAATTCCTATGTAAAGACCAGCTTCAGCAGCCTGCCAGTTATAGTATTCCCTGTGGGTTTTTGCTTTGGAGCAGTCCAGTGATCCTCATTGAAAAATGTGATTTTAAATAAAATTAACCTCTTAGCAGTGACCCATGGGGAACCATGAATTTGACCATCCGAAAGAAAGGAAAAAGATGATTGTGGTAGAGGGTGGAGAACAGAATAGAAGGTTGTGAAAGAAGGAGGAGACCATAAATACTGGACTCATTTTTCTCTCTAATCTTACAGAGAAGGGTGAAGAAGGCAACAAGGTAAAAATAGAGATCCATTTGTCATAAAAAAGAGTAATAAAATCCCACATGTACAAAAATATTCATAGTAACTCTTTTGGTAGTGGCAAAGAATGAGAGATTGAGGGGATGCCCTTCAATTGGGGAATGACTGAACAAATTGTGGAATATATATGTGATGGAACAATATTGTTCTATAAGAAATCTTGAAGGATGGGACTTCAGAAAAGCCTTGAAAGATTTGCATGAATTAATGCTGAGTGAAATAAATGGAACCAGAAAACAATATACACACTAACAACAACATGGGATGATGATCAACCATGATGGACTTGTTCATTTCAGCAATACAAAAATCAAAGACAATTTTAAAAGATTATGATGGAAAATACCATTCCTTATCCAGAGAAGGATGAAGACCAAGTCTTATTATCTTCCATTTTTAAAAGTTGCCTTATGTATTGTGTCATTTTTTCTCTCTAAGGTTTTCCTTCTATTTGGATGTTATTCTTCTCTCACAACATGATCAATATGGATCTTCGTTTAGCATGAGTATAAAAGTAGAACCTATATCAGATTGCTTTTTTATCAGGGGGAATGGAGAGGGAAAGGATGGAGGGAGAAAAATGTAAAACTCAAAACTTTGTAAAAAAATGATTGGTAAAAACTACCATTGTATGTAGTTAGAAAAACAAATAACATATTAAAAAAGATCTCCAATTAAAAAAGATTTCTTTGACTTTCCCCAAAAAAGTTTAGCCTTACTAGTATCTTTCTGATTAGTCTGTCAAGGTCAATTTCAGACCTGAAGACTGTCGCAGTAAAGAAAGTAGAATCCAAAAGATTGGGACTTGGAAAAAATACAGAATAATCCCAAATTATTTGGGTCATCTTCTCACCCCTTTAAAGGTTCCAGATCTTGACTAGAGCTGGTGGTCTGAGAGAATAGAGAACTGTAATTGGAGGGTGGAATGAATGCAGAAAAGCAGTGTTCTATGGAAGGGAAAAGATTGATTGTCAGAAATACTTTTACAACAAGAGCATGGTAAAAGAAAAAAAAACCCAACGAATTGACAGACTAGTAAGAACTGACTGAAAAGGAGAATATGTAGATATTTGATGGAAAGAGTCATCTCTGTGAAAAAAATTAACATAAAAGAAAATGTAATAAAAATTTCCAGAAGGAAATATTGCAGATAACAATTCTACAAGTTTCTATAACATAGTAATGGAATAGGAACAAATAGCATCAGAGGAGTTCAGAAAAATAATCAAAGAATAAAACAAAAATATAAATAAGGATTGAAATTTTTGCTCCTTGTAAAGAATTTGGAATAAAATATTTTTTGAAAAAAGAATAAAAAAACATAAAAATTCAGAGGCAGAAAATTAACCAAACATAATAAAAAAGTCCTAATTTAAAAAAGTTGAGAGTTTTACAGAAACTATCATTTAACTTCAAAGTAAGATGCAAAGAAATAATCTGTTGATTCTAGGGAAAAACCCAAATGCTGTACTCCAAGAATCATTAAGGAGATTTTTTTTGTTTATTTTATTTAATTACAATATTCTTGTTGTGAGTGGAATCATAAACCCCTCTCCCTCCCCAAAAGATGAGAAACCTCAAGAATAGTGAGAAAGAAAAAAAAACTGTACTTCAGTCTGTGTTCAGATTCCAATGGCTCTGTCTCTGGGATGAGTTGTCTTCCCCATCATAGCCTACAGAGAAGTGGGTTCAATATTTTTTCCCTCAGTTGCTATCACTAGCTGTATTTACCTCTACTTTTATTCCTCGCATCTATTCCATTCTCTCTTTCCTTTCATCCTGTCTCTGTTCAGAAGTGTTCTGTGTCTGAGTATCCTGTCCCACAGTCTTCCCTCTCTTGTTACCTACTCCCTACTTCTCTCCCCCTATTCTCCCTTATCACATTCCTTTCTTCTCACTTTTTTCTATGATAAGATAGATTTCCTCACCCTATTAAATATGTATTTTATTTCCTCTCTGAGCCATTTTTTTTTAAGGTTTTTGCAAGGCAATGGCATTAATTGGCTTGCCCAAGGCCACACGGCTAGGTAATTATTAAATGTCTGCTTTATCCACTGCACCACTTAGCCACCCCTCTGAGCCATTTCTGATGGGAATGAAGTCTCAATCATTCCCTTCATGTTCCCCCATTCTACTCCATTGTAAAAGCTTTGTCTTGACTCTTATGAGAAATATTTTAGCTCCTTCTTCCTCTCCTTTCTCTTCCTCCCAGTACTTTTCTTTATCACCCATTGACTCCATCTTTTCACTATATTATACTATTAGATTCAGCTCTTTCCTGTGCCTTGTCTTTAATATATGCTCCTTCTAATTGCTTTTATAAATGAGAAAGTTCATATGAGTTATCAGTATCTTCTTCCCATGCAGTAATACAAGCAGTTCAACAGCATTAAGTTCCTCGTTAGTCCTTCTTGTCCACCCCTTCTATGGTTCCCCTGAGTCCTGTACTTGGAGATCAAACTTTCTATTCATCTCTGGTTGTTTCAATGGGAAATTTTGAATGTCCCCTGTTTTATTGAACATCCATCTTTTCCCCTGAATGAGAATGTTCAGTTTTGCTAGGTAGTTGATTCTTGGTTGTAAACCAAGATCTTTTGTCTTCTGGAATATCATATTCCAAGCCCTTTGAGCCCTCAGTGTAGATGCTGCCAGATCCTGTGTAATCCTGACTATAGAGTCATGGTAGTAGAATGGCTTGTTCCTGCAGCTTTTGACTTGGAAGTTTTGGAGTTTGATTATAATATTCCTGGAAGTTTTTCTTTTGGGATCTCTTTAAGGAGGTGATTGGTGAATTCCCTCAATTTCTATTTTGTCTTCTGCTACTAGGATCTCAGACAATTTTGCTATATAATTTCTAGAAAAATGAAGTCTAGGCTCTTTTTCTGCTCTTTCAGGTAGCCCGATAATTTTTAAATTATCTTTTCTGTATCTGTTTTTAAGGTCAGTTCTTTTTCCAATGAGATATTTCACATTTTCTTTTACTTTTTTTGGCATAGTTTTATTTTATTTACTCCTGAGTCCTTGCAAAGTCATGACCTTCCTTTAGTTCCATTCTGTGTTTGAAGGCGTTATTTTCTTCAGAGAGCTTTTTTAATCTCCTTTTCCAGTTGGCTAATTCTTCTTTTTGAAGGCATTCTTCTCATTTGCCTTTTGTGTTGCTTTTTCCTTTTGGTCTAAACTGGTTTTTAATGTTATTTTCTTCAGTATGTTTTGTTTTTGTTTTTTTCACCAAGTTTCTGTCTTGATTTTTTTTTTTTAGGTTTTTGCAAGGCAAATGGGGTTAAGTGGCTTGCCCAAGGCCACACAGCTAGGTAATTATTAAGTGTTTGAAAATGGATTTAAACCCAGGTACTCCTGACTCCAAGGCCCATGCTTTATCCACTATGCCACCTAGCCACCCCGGTGACTTGATTTTCATGATTTATCTCCATTGCTCTCATTTTTCCTCCCATTTTTTCCTCTATCTCCCTTAATTGTTTTTCAAAATCTTTTTTTTGAACTCATCCATAGGTTGAGTTAATTTTCTATTTCTCTTGGAGGTTTTGGATATAGAAGCTTCGATTTTGTCATTATCTGAGTATGTATTTTGATCCTTCATGGGACCAAAGTAATTTTCTATGGTCATATTTCTTTTTCTGTTGTTTGCTCATTTCCTCAGCCCATGACTGATACACTGGCTTTATGGGGTTTTCGGAATGCCCCCCTTGGGACCCTAATTCCTTCAAAGTCTTATGAGAGGCTCTGACTGTTCTCTTGTCTGTGTTCAGACCCTCCCCTCTGCTCTGAAGCTGTGAGGATGGTTTCTATTCAGCTGTTGTGGTGCTGTGGTGGCCCAGACTGCAACCTGGATCTGAGTGTGGGCAAACAGTTGAGTCCTGCCCCAGGGAGAGCATAGAGACCTCTGCAGTCTCCTTTGACCTCTTTACTGTCTATGGACTGAGAACTTTGGATGTGCTGGATGACTCTACCTACTCTCACTGCAGATTCTCACCACAGTCCTGGCCCTGAGGTCTATGCTCAGCTCCTTACTCACTCTGGTGTGGCAGAGTTCTCTCACCACACCTTCCTGCTGTCCTCAATGATCCCTGGGCCAAGAGGTATGGAAACTGCTCCCTCTGCCACTGACCCAGGCGCTGGGCTTGGCTGTGCTGCACTGCAGCTGTTACTCTACTGCTGCTTTTTTCCTGTGGAACTTCTAAGTTTTCTTAGACTGGGAAATTGTATCACTCAGTATATTTGTGGGTTCTGCCGCTCGAAATTTTGGCTAGAGTCATAATTTGAAGGCTTTTGGAGTTTTTTGAGGACTGAGTTTCCGAGAATTCCTGCTTTCACACTGTCATCTTGGCTCTACCCTTAAGGAGAAATGTACAGAAGCAAATGACAAAGTACAGATTGAGAGAATTCACAATACACCAATAAATAGAAACTCAAGTATAATTTACCAAGAAATGTTATAGTCAAACTTCAGAATTACAACATCAAAAATAAATTTTCTTATGGCAAGGCAACAGGATTGGGGGGATGAGATGAGAAGGCAGAACTTTAAATATTTCAAGGAGAATAAATTAGAATAGTTCAGGATCACTTCTATTTTAATTATGAGACAGAATAACAGATTATATGGGTTACTGTGATATAAAGGCAATATGTCTCAATATAATATATTAAAAAATAAAGTTAATCTGAAGAAAACAGCACCAAATTCTATACCAAGATGCACAACAAGCATGTTTGTTTCAGCAATTCCTATATGTAAAACACCAAGGGAAAAATTGATAAATAAAATCTTCTCTTTGCCCTTAAGTACTTTGATGTTTATCCTTCATTCTCGAAGAAGACAATGAGATCAAGGAAGTGATGCCATGAAAAGCATGTGAATTGATTTGTGTGAGGAGTTTTGTATGAACAGTGTCACTTTCTCCTCTGGAGCCATCTGGGTCCAGTGACCAGATATGGATCTGGATGACTGGAGCTGGCTTTGGGAAAACCAAGACATACAGAAAGATGCATATATAATACAATATAAATATAAGTAAATTAATGGAGTGTGGAGCACACATTGGTAGTAGAGTTTAATGAAAAGATATCATATTATTCATGCATGCGGTATTCATAGACACTGAGTGAGTAGAAATACTAGGAAATGATATTTCACATTTAACAATTCAAAAAATACAAGTCTGAAATGGGTGACCATTTTCAGTAGGTGGGATTATTCTAGGCATTAATCTTTATTCCTATATTTCTCTCTCCAGTTGTGACTCTTACCAAAGGGAGCAGAATGACTGTTGAATTTTAGTAAAGATTATTTCACGGTTAAGCTGTGAAATTAATACATACCTTAGTAAATATTGAAAATTTAGGGCATCTTTATATGCTTCAACTTAACAAAAATTATAATAAAACAAGCTGTCAGAACTGTTGCAAAACATTTCATGTATGATGTAGGCCAAACCTTCTTGAAAATTCAGGTAGTTTTGAAGGAAATTAGTTCATTTAGTTTTCTATTTTAACTTTTTCTGAACTTGTTTCTTTATAAGATTAGTGAATTAGCCCTTTTGTTTATGGGTGGTAAAATAACTTAAAGTGAGTTTCTACTGTCAGTTAAAAAAGCTTATGGAGATTATCTCTAGAAAGCTTTGTATATTTTATTCTCCTCCCTGTAGAAAAACAGATTTTTAACAAGCTGATTTTTTGTTTGTGGAAGTCTAAGCCCTGTCTTAAAAGGTTAGAAAACCCCCTAAGTGACAACATCATTGTTTTTAATAAAATGGTTTAATAAATATGTAAGAGGATTAAGTATTTTAGGTTCTGACTTCTATACTTAATATGGGTGTATTGGTTTAGAGCCAACATACCTTGCATGCTAATTTGTTTGAACTTTGCCCTAAGTAACATAAGAGATTGTCTCCAATTCATTTAAGTTGTTGCACTCTCTCTCTCTCTCCATAATATATATATATATATATATATATATATATATATATATATATATATATGTATATATATATATATATATGTGTGTGTGTGTGTGTGTGTGTGTATATATATATATATATATATATATATATATATATATAAATACACACACATTTTGGATATGTATATATGCTATTTGAATTCCTTCTTTTGCTTTTTTCCTGATTCTTTCCTACTCTTCTTTATAATTATTTAGAACTTTCTGAGCCCAGACACAATCATCAATCATAATTATTTCTTTAATTAAGGCTTCTGAGTAGATAGGTGTGTTTCTGTGTGTGTGTGTGTGTGTGTGTGTGTGTGTGTGTGTGTGTGTGTATGTTTGCATATGTTTTGGATCCTGAATAGTTAACTGACAATGTAGTTTACCCAAGAACATCTGTATCTCTAACTAGAGGCTTGGTAAGACAGGTTCCTGTCTTAAGGTCTTAAACATAAAAATCTAACACCACTGAACTCTTGCTTTACGACCTAATCCTTGTGCTTTCCTGCTACCTATTTCTTTAAAAGTTGAGACCTTGATAGTCTGATTCCTTAGAGTAGAGTCTGGCACAATATTTAATAAATGATTTATCTAATCCTTCATCTCATTCCTGAATTTCTTCTCTTGTCTTAACTTGTGCTTAATATTAATTTATATTCAGTATTCACATGAATTCTGGTTTTGTTGTGTAGAAGGATCAGCCTTAACAAATTTCCCAATTTAAAAAGAAAGAGATGCTCTCCGCAACCCTTACTCAAACTTTGATGTTTTTTTTCTCATGGAGTTTGTTGGCATTAGCTTCCCCCACCAATTCCAAACACATGCCTCCAGGCACATAATTTGAGCAGCCAAACTCCTGATTTACTTTATAAACTCAGGTAAACCAAGTGCAAACTCATCTGGTTTCACCCTTGCAAAAAATTTAGAAAACATGTTGGTGGATAACCAGTACCAATTATGCCAATTGCTCCTGGCTAAGACCTAGAAGAGGGAGCCAAGTTTTTACTTAGACAAATCTGACATTCCCCAGGACTGCTGAACAAGTGTTTCTCAGTACTGACTATATCCAGTGTTGTATTCAATTATCATTTCTAGCTGTGAATATCAATGCTTTTCCTCTGGTTATATTGGAGACAATAGAAAGTTATATGGGAAATTCAGATGTTTAATACCCTAAAAGAATATCAACAAGTTGTACTGGAAGAAGAAGTTTCAGACTTGGGCAGTAGACTTGACATGAATTCATCATCAATTTTAGGATTACAGCTGAGATTAGAGCTGATAAGGACCTCAAAGATGATAAAGTCCAACTCCCTTGTTTGAAAAAAGGAGCAACTGAAGCCAAGAGAGAGCAAATAAGTGATTTTTTTTCTAGGATAAGAAAGGAGGCATGGGTTAGTGGAAAGATTGCTACTAGAAACCTGTGTAACTATAATTCACTGCCACCATTGACTTCTGATTCTTTATCTGTAATATAAGGGGATGGGAAGGTGGGACTAGACCCAATGTCTACTGAGATTCCTTCTGACTATAAATCTATGAATCTGTGGACCCACAGAGAGTAAATATCAGAAGAGTGGTATTAACCATAGTCTTGAAAAACCATGTAATATAGTCGGATGCTCATAGGGAAAAGCTATCCTGACACATGTACATACATACATACATACATACATACATAGAAACCAATTTGGTGAAATGCAAGAAAGCCCTGTTGTATCTGGTTCAGGGTTCTTTTGGACAATTTTCTCTTCTCTTCTCTTCTCTTCTCTTCTCTTCTCTTCTCTTCTCTTCTCTTCTCTTCTCTTCTCTACTCTTTTCTTTTTTTTTCTTGAAAGGCACTGGGATTAAGTGACCTGCCCAAGGTCACACAGCTAGGTAATTATTGTCTGAGGCCAGATTTGGACTCAGGTCCTTCTGAGTACAGGGCTGGCACTCTATGAATTACAGCATCTAGTTGCTCCTCATACGGCTTTTCAAAGTCAGGACCACACAGACCAGTGGCCTCTTTGGCTGAGTGGTTTACCTGAGTTGTTTTTGGAGTCAGGTTTTTGTAACCTTTCTGGAAGCTGTGACAACATAAAAGAAATCTCCAATTTTAATTCCAGAGTGGTTTGGACACAAAGCATATGTAAGGGCTGAGGAAGGTTGTCATCCAAACAGAACTGCGCAAAGAAGGAAGGGAGACCAATGATCTCTATTTAGCTATTGACATTCTATGATTCCAATACTGCTAGACTCATTCAGGTCCAGTCCAGGAAGAAAAAGCCTAGATGACATTCCTTCTCTGACCTAGATTTTCTGAATACTACATTGTTCACAGTAGAAGGAGAGTATATTTATTAAATGTTGGGCATCACCAACAAGTTTATCTACCTGAGGTCCTCTGACTATAAATCCATTGTTCTTTAAACTATAATACACCAGGTATGAACAAGGGATTTCAACTACAGTTTCATCTGTTGAAGAGATGTAGAGCCTGCCTGCACTAAGAAAAAGATTTATTAACCTGTAGGAATGAGAATTGTTATTTAAAGCTTATAATGAGGGCGGCTAGGTGGTACAGTTGATAGAGCACCGTCCCTGCAGTCAAGAGTACCTGAGTTCAAATCCGGCCTCAGACACTTAATAATTACCTAGCTGTGTGGCTTGGGCAAGCCACTTAATCCTGTTTGCCTTGCAAAAAAAATCCTTTTAAAAAAAAGCATATGATATCCATTTGTCAATGAAAATCCTCCCATAAAAAGCAGCAGGGAATTATACAGATTAAAAAAAAGAATAGTTTTTTTCAAACTTTGCAAAAGAACTATTTTTTTTAGGTAATATCACTATCTTTTCAAGGAAAAGGAAATATAGACCAAAAAATTTTTAAAATGCTGTTTTATTAAGAAAAACTATTAGTGTGGTTTTTACTTAACATTGATATTAATATTTCTGCCCTTATTTCTTTTTTGTGGTTAATGGTTTGATAGAACTGTGATAAAAATGATTCATTAAAAACAAAACTTAGTATTTTAAGTATGTTAAATTTTCTCTGTGTCAATACCCTTCATGACCAAGTACAAATCCCAGCCTCTCTATAACTTACCAAATTGGTTTGGGAATTATTGCAACTGAAAAATTCAACGTTTAAAGGTCAGCACCTGATGACTGTCTCTGAATGTAGATAAGCTTATCCTCAGTGAATGCATATCCAATCTCTCACCAGTCCCTTTCTTAAAAAGTCTTTCTAGGCTATGAGAAACAATCAGAGTTTTCATGATAAGATGAACTATCAGAATAGATTTTGTAATTTGTTGTGTTATAATGAATGTTAAATATTAAAGTAGAAATATCACTTCCTCTCTTATGAAAAATATAAAATATGCAGACTCTCTCTACCTTTCTATTGTTATATGGACATGAGTGCTAATTCTGTAACTCTTTCACTGTAAAAGAGGTAATTTGTAAACTATAAAAAGTCCTTCTGTCATATTAATTTGGTAAAATCCAGGTACAAAAGGAATTTTAATGCAGGGAGAAACATTCAAAACTGGGATCTGTATTGTATTTTCAGGCTTGACATTGACTTTTTGTGAAATCTTGAACTATAGGCAGCTTACTTCTTCTTGTCTGGGTCACGACATCTGTTAAATAAAGCTAATAATACCTGCTGATTATGTCCCAGGGCTGATGAAGTCATGTCTATAGATATTTGAGAAGAGAAGGTTTCTATAACACAAGGAGGTATTTATTTCCATGCTTGAGATTTTGAGCTTGCTTCTACTTCCAGTGATTCAGACTGGAAGGAGGTTTGACATTTACCAACCCCGTATTTTTTTCTGCCAAGAAAGGAAAATTTAAGACTAACTACAGTATTCAGTATGAATTTGTTACAATTTTGTTTAGCTTCTAAGTAAACTTCCAGGAAAGGGAAAATATGGCTCTAGCTCACTTAGTAGAGCTAATTTGACTGATCTACTAAGCAAATGCTTACTAAGTATTATATTGGTATATGAAAGGCAGTTTGCATAAAGAAGAAATCTTCTCTTAGAAGTTACCTGAGCATTTGTATCCATTAGCAAAGGAAGGACAAATTTACCAAAACTGTCTCCTTCTTTCATATTAACACAGGAATGTTATCAGTGTAGAAAACTATTCCTTAGGACTAAAAACAATAAGGTCAGTGGATAACACATTTTTATCTGTGGAAAAAAAACCAAATTTTTTATTGGTAAAGAAGAGTATGAAAAGATACTTTATTATTTAAATTACTTCATTTAATTATAACGTTTATTCTTTGTTACTACTTTGCAAATTTCTGCTTTCTAAAATATGTTCAACTTAGAGAATCCTCTGGCTTTAAAAATTCTTTCTAATGTCTGCTTATTTTATAACTTTCATTATTATATAATAAAATATAATGAAAGTATAACTATGCAGAATATAATTATATAAGCATTATATATAAGAATTTAATAACACTAAATACATTTCAACATAAAAAACCTTTTTGCAACTTAATTTTTCTCTTTGAAGTAGATTTTTACCCATAATACATACATACATATAAATATATATTCCCTTATAAAACTATAAAAGAATCAAGAATTACAAACATTTTCTTTCATATTATTAAGAATACTAGGTGGGGCAGAGCTAAGATGGTGGCATGAAGGCAGGAATTCCTGGAAACTCATTCCCCCACAAAAGTCTAAAAGTTATAAAAATTATTACTCTAGTCAAGATTTAGAGGGACAGAACCCACAGAAGGACTGAGTGTGACAATTTCCCAGTCCAAGACAGCTTAGAAGTTCCATGGGTAAGGTCTGTTTCATCAGGACTGGGGGTTGGAAAAACTCTGCAACAGCAGTGCAAGGCAACCCAGGGATCACCTGGAACATCTTGAAGGGGTGGAGAGAGATTTCTGCCACACCAGAGTGAGTGTGGAGGGAGTGCTGGCCTCAGAGCAGCACTGTGGTGACAACCTGCAGTAGGAATCGGGGAATCTAGCCTGCACATTCAGAGAATATCCTACAGACTGTAAGGTGGTTGGGAGACTGCAGAAATCTCTCTGGTCTCCTTGGGGCAGGACTCGGCTGTTTGCCCATACTCAGATCCAGGGTGCAGTTTGGGCTTCCATATTACCATAGCCGAAGAGGAATACTCCTCACAGCTCTAGGGCAGAGGGGAGCGCCTGGTCATCCACATATCAAAGCACAGGCAAGAAAGCAGTCAGAGCCTCTCATAAGACCTTGAAGGAATTAGGGTCCCAAGGAGGTCATCCCTAAAACCCTCCAAAGCCTTGGAAATGTGGTAAATCAGTCACAGGCTGAGGAAATGAGCAATCAAAAGGAAAAAAAGAATCTGACCATAGAAAATTACTTTGGGCCCATGGAAGATTCAGAAGATGACAAACTTGAAGCTTCTGTATCCAAAGCCTCCACTATAAATAGAAAATGGCTCAGGCTATGGATGAGCTCAAAAATTGCTTTGAAAAGCAATTAAGGGAGGTAGAGGAAAAATTGGGAGGATAAATGACAATGATGCAGATAAATCCATGAAAACCAAATCAGCAGCTTGGTAAAAGAAATACCAAAAAATACTGCAGAAAATAATATGTTAAAACCAGTTTAGGCCAAATGGAAAAAAGCAACACAGAAGGCAAATGATGAAAAGAATGCCTTAAAAAGTAGAATTGGCCAGCTGGAAAAGAAAATTTTAAAAAAGCTCTCTGAAGAAAATAACTCCTTCAAATGCAGAATGAAACTAAAGGAAGCTCATGACTTTGAGAGAAATAAGGAAGAAATAAAATTATTCCAAAATAAATGCCAAAAATTAGAAGAAATGTGAAATATCTCATTAGAAAAACAACTGATATCAAAAACAGATCCTGAAGAGATAATTTAAAAATTATTGGGCTACCTGAAAATCACAACCAGGAAAAGAGTCTAGACTTAATTTTTAAAGAAATAATACTGCAAAATTGCCCTGAGATCCTAGAAGCAGAGGGTAAAATAGAAATTGAGGGAATTTATCTATCACTTCTGAAAGAGATCTAAAAGAAAAATTTCCAGGAATATTATAGCCAAATTCCCAAACTCCCAAGTCAAAGAGGAAATGCTAAAAACTGTGAGAAATAAAGAATTCAACTACCATTGCTCTATAGTCAGAATTACACAGGATCTGGCAGCACCTACATTGAGGGCTCCTAGAGCTTGAAATATGATATTCCGGAAGGCAGAAGATTTTGGTTTAGAACTGAGAATCAACTACCCAGCAAAAGTCAACATCCTCTTTCAGGGAAAGCATGATTTTTCAATGAAATGGGATTTTTAGACTTTTTTATTGAAACAACCAGATTTGAACAGAAAGTTTGACCTCCAATTACAGGACTCAGGTGAACCATAGAGGAGGTGGGTAAAAAGGACTAACTCTGAGGAACTTAGTGATACTGTTTATATTCCTGCATTGGAAGAAAATATTGATAACTCATATGAACTTTCTCATTTATAAGAGCAGTTGGAAGGAGCATTTATAGACAAATCACAGGAAGGAGCTGAATATAATGGTATAATATGGTAAAAAGATGGAACCAATGGGTGATAAAGAAAGTATTGGGAGGAAGAGAAAGTAGAGGAAGAAGGGGCTGAGATATTTCACATAGAAGTCAAGAAAAAGGTTTTTCTTTCTTTTTTTTTCTTAGGGTTTTTTTTGCAAGGCAAATGGGGTTAAGTGGCTTGCTCAAGGCCACACAGCTAGGTAATTATTAAGTGTCTAAGACCAGATTTATTAAGTGTCTGAGACCAGATTAAGAAAAAGGTTTTTAAATGGAGTGGAATGAGGGAAGGTAAGGGGGAATGAGTGAGCCTTCATTCTCATCAGAAATGGCTCAGAGAGGAAATAACATATCCACTTTATGGGATATAGAATTGTATCTTACCCTAGAGAAGAATGAGAAGAAAGGGATGGTATAAGGGGAAATGGGGGGAGGGAAGGGGGGATAGGTGATAAAGGAGAGGGAAGATTATGGGAGAGGGTACTCAGATACAACACATTTTTGGACAGGGATGGGGTGAAAAGAAAGAGAGAATAGAATATTTGATAGTGGGAAGGAACAGACTGGAGGGAAATACAGCTAATAATAGCAACTGTGAGAAATATAATGAAGCAACTTCTTTGGTGGACTTATGATAAAGAAGGCAACTCATCCCAGAGACAGAGCCAAGGAATCTGAACATGGACTGGGAGTAAATTTTTTTCTTTCTTACTATTCTTGATGTTTCTCATCTTTTTTGGGGGGGGAGGAGAGGGGGTTTATGTTTACTTTAAAAACAAGATTATTGTAATAATATAAAATAAGTAAATAAACCAAAATAGAATACTAGGATTATATTCAGAAGAAATCATAAATACTGGGAAAATTCCATCTTTCAAAAATATTTATAGCATTTCTTTTTGTAGTGGCAAAGAATCAGAGATTGATGGTATGCCTATCAATTGGGGAATGGATGAACATATTATGTTATGTGAATAATAATATTGAGTACTATTTTTATGTAAGAAACTATGAAAGGTTGAACTTTAGAGAGGCGTGGAAAGAATTACAGGAACTGATGTTGAGTGGAGGGAGCTGATCAACTTTGTTGGATGCAGATCCTCTCAGCAGTTCAGAAATCTAGGACAACCTTGGAAGACCTGTTATAGATGATACCATCTATATCTAGATGGGAAAAAACCCCAAGCTAAAACTCCCACACAAAATCTGAATAGATGTTATGTTCAATTTTTAAAAACTCTTATGTTTTTCTTTTCTTATCACATACTTTTCTTTCTTTTACCTTAGTCTTAATTCCTCTTTCACAAAATAACTAATAGGTAAATATGTTTAAAAAATGTACATGTACAACTTTTACTACATTGTTCCCAGCCAAGGGGAGGTGGAGAGGGAAGGGAGGATGGTGAAAAAATGTGTAACTTACAAATTTGCAAATGGATGAATGTTGAAAAACTAGCAATGCATATAAATGGAAAAATATAATAAAATGCAAAAACTAAAGTGCAAATTTATAGTATTCTATAAGTGGGCAATTTTCTTTTGAATAGCAAATACCTGAAGAATAAAAGTAATTCAGAATTTTATAGCTGTTTGCTAAGCAATTTTCACATTTTGTTATTTCCATTTTCCAAATGAAGAAACTGAACTTTGAGAGGGTAAGCAGTTTGCCCATGGCTATATAAGAGCAAGGATTTAAGTTCATGTTACATGAATCCATGATGTTATTCATAAAGTCATTTTTCAAGAACAGATTTTTGTGCTAGCATTGTACTAGACAGCTCCCAAAACTTTTCAGGTTGCAGAGTAGGTTCTTATATCCCTTGATAAGAGCTCATTACCTTGGTGTGAGTTCTTTTTAGCAATGAAATCATTGATCTGAACCCTTGCCTTTCTTTCTGTCAAACCCATATAGATAAAATAAATAAATGTGGAATTATATTATCGAAGGTCAGAAAAGATTTCATACTGAACTGCGTCAAGACTTGGGGTCAAATGTTGACTGAGACTCAATGGACTTCTGGTCCTAGGCAAGTTACTTAATGGAGAATCATTTGTAAATTAAGATTATAGAAATTGTCAAGAATTAAAGATTGGGGGAAAAAGATGAGGTAAAACTTGGATTTAAACATGAACTGCCACCATAAAACTTCTCTTTATGATTTTCTTTTTGTGTCATACTTTTCTTTCTTTTCCCTTAGTCCTAATTCCTCTTACACAAAATGACTAATATGTAAAATATGTTAAAAGACATATACATGTACAACTTTTACTAGATTTTTTGCAGGCAAAGGGAGAAGGGGAGGAACGAGAGGATGGTAGAAAATGTGTAATTTATAAACTTGCAAATGGATGAATGCTGAAAAACTATCAATGCATGTAAGTGGAAAAATAAAATAAAATGTCAGTAAATGTCAACAATGTATACTTGCAAACCTATAGTGAAAAAGAACCAGGGATCTCCTGAAGAAATCACACAGCTGATCAATTGCTATATCTGATTGTTTTCTACTAACATTATCTTCCAAGAAAGTAGTGATAAATATTTAACAACAAGCGTTCTGACAAAAGAAAAAAAACACATAAAAATGAAAATCAAAAAAGTGTGTCTTTCTTTCCATTCATAGGGACTACTTACCCTAAAATATTATATACAGTAGCTTTCTGGTTTATCCTTATCCTCTCCTTGTCCCTTGTATGTCTGATTCTTCTCTTAAGATTCCATTCCCTCCCCTCCAAAAAAGATCTTAAATCAAGTTGTTTTTTGGGTTTATGGTCCTTTATTGATTTACAATCTCTAGTGGGTCAGTATAGCAAAACCTTAAAAACCCTACCCCTGATTTACAATGTCTTTAGCAGTACTAACTGCGTGGTTAATTACAATTTGGTGAGAAGTTATGGTATAAGAATTAGATTTAGAGTCAGAAGTCCTGAATCTTAGCTATGCCTTTTTAAATTTTTTAGCTGTGTATCCTTTGTCAAATAACTAACCTCTCTGAGACTCAATTTACTCATCAAATGAAAGTAATAGCTGAATTCCACTCTTCAGAAGGTTTTTCTGAAGATTAAATTACATTGTTAGAACATGCCTGGCCCAAACACAGATATAATTCATGCTGTCCTGAATTTGAAATTTTGGATTTCCCTTTGTGCTAAAGACTAGAGGCAGTAATCTTGTAATCCTTGCAGTTATTTAAAGAGGCTTAGGAATTGAGTGTCAGCTAGTTACATTTAAACAAAGCTTTAAATCAGCTACACTCATTTGTCTCTGTGAAAGTGTTTACTGTTACTGGGTGGATTTCAGTTTTAATAAATTATATTTTCATGTGAAACCTTAAGAATTGCTAATAAAATGGCAGAGACTAGTATAAGCAATATCACTGATACTTGCTGTGGCTCACACCTGCTAACCCAAAGGGAATTTGTATTCAAAATTTATTTAAAAGCCTTGTTGTCTTGAAGGTAGCCTTTGCAAGTCAAAGGATATGCCAATCAAATGTGAGATATGGCAGTTCCTTCCAGACTGGAAAGAAATTGATAAGTAGTCAAGGTATCCTAGAATTAACAGAGGTGAAAATTCAGAGAGACTTCAAAGATCAGATAGATTTCAGATTGTCTCCACATGTTCTTTTTGGTAACAGCAATCAGGCAGGCAGGCAATAAGGGCAATAATTATGTGCCCTTAGTCCTATGCCAAGTGCTGGAGATAAGAAAGGTAAATAACACTCCCTGCTCCCAAAGCGCTCACAGTTTAATGAAGCAACTTCCAAAAGACAATGTACAAAGTTATAGAAGTGTTTGGTTTGCTCTGGTGGAGGATATAGATACATTTTTGATCTTTGTAAATACTAACCTGGCTTCGTTTTTTACTTAATTTTTGTGAAATAAGATATGCCAATGGTATTATATAAAGAAAAATGACTTTGAAATACTTAAGAACCCTGATCGGCACACTGACTAACCATATATCCAGAGGACCCACCTCTTGACATAACAGAAAAAAAATCTACTTGAGGTTCAGAAAGACATACATTTTTCAACATGGCTACTGTATTTGTTTTAATTGATTAAGTTTATTTGTTACAGGTTCTTTTTTCCCCTTTGTTTTTAACTGAATATAGGAGATTTGGCAATAGTGATGCCCCCAAAATTGGGCTATTGAAACCGTTTTTAATGTACAAAAGAAAATGGAAGTTCAGGATAAATCTTAGAGAAAAAGACAGTTTTGAAACAATTATACGATTAAAAAAACAAAAATTCTATGAACTGGAGACACATGGATACATATGTAATTATCACATTGTATTCTTCTGTGTTTTTGGAAATTTCTTTTGGTATTTTCAGTTCCAAGTTAAAATGAAATTAAAAACAAGAAACCTGGAGCAAGTCCCTTAACTTTTCTTGGCCTTTGTTCCCTCATCTATAATATAATGCTTTTTCAGGATATGACTTCTTAACTAATTTCACTTTCTTTCTTCTGCAGTCTACACTCCATTAGTGATTTCAACACTACAAATGTTTGTCTCTCAAATGTGTCCCATTGCCACTCATCTTTTGCTAAGTCTCAACCTTGTATTATTCTAAGCATTTTCCTTCTTTACTCTTACTAAGAATCCACCTCTCTGTGCCCCATTCCCACATTAAAGAACATCTCATAACCATATTATCTGAGTATATTATAGAGTCATGTTTCATAAACTCAACTGGGTCTACAGTGTGGTAGTCTTTTTATTTCCCTATAGGTGATTCTTTATCTCACTCCTCATAGAAGCTATTCCAATTATTTTCCTTCAGTACATATAACCAAAAAGATAGCAAAGTAATGATTTTTTTTCTAGTCCTCACTGCCTCTTAAAAAGAAGAGGGATTATATATTAGAAGAAGGACTATTGTAATTGAATCCACAGAACAAGAGAAGCAATCTAATAAAATAACAATTTATAGACTTAAATAAAGAAAACTATTCCTTAATAGGCTCTTATGACACCCCTTACCCCCTACCCCAATCAATCTCCATGCTCCTGGAGGATGAAATAATCAATTTAAGAGTATGGGTTTAGAACACACAAAGGTATTTTCTTTCTATTTTAGAACTCATTATTAGTCCTTTTGAATAACTAGTTATATTTCTTTAGTCCTTTTCCAGTTGGGACAGGGACTGAATTCAATGAAAATGAACTTTCCCAATGTGTGTAAAAATCACATCTACCATCAAAGGAGGAAAGAGAGAAAACTGATATTTGTCCTTCATTTTTGAAGAAAACCATGATATCAGGGAAGTGATAAAATGACAAGCACATGGATTGGATTTGAGGGGTGGGGGGTGCTATGCTAAGTCACAAGACTCACTTTCTCTCCCAGAGCCATCTAGGTCTGGTGGCCAGATATGTCAGGATGACTGGAGATGACCCTGGCTGTGGGGCAATCATAGTTAAGTGACTTGCTGAAAGTTACTTTACTTTACTTGCTAGTAAATGTCAAGTGTCTGATTTGAATTCCTCTCCTTCTGAATCCAAGACCAATGATCTTCCAATGCACCACCTAGTATTGGTATTGTTGGGTCAAAGGGTATGATCAATTTTATTACTCTTTGGGCATAGTTCTAGATTGCTCTCTGAAATGATTAGATCGATTCTCAACTCCATCAATGGGACATTAATGTCCCAAATATCCTACATCCTCTCCAACCTTGATCATTTTTCTTTCTTATCTTTTTAGTCAATCTGATAGGGGTGAGGTAGTAGTAGAGTACCTCAGAGTTGTTTTAATTTGCATTTTTTAGGTTTTTTTTTTTTTGCAAGGCAAAATGTGGCTTGCCCAAGGCCACACAGATAGGTAATTATTAAGTGTCTGAGGCTGGATTTGAACTCAGGTACTCCTCACTCCAGGGCCAGTACTCTATGCACTGCGCAACCTAGCCACCCCTGCATTTCTTGATCAATAATGATTTGGAGCATTTTTTCATGTGACTTGTAATTTTATAAATTTGATTCAGTTCTCCATATATTTTAGAAATGAGACCTTTATCAGAAACTCTGGCTGTGAAAATTGTTTCCCAGCTTTCTGTTTTCCTTCTAATCTTGACAGATTGGTTTTATTAGTACAAAACTTTTAAATTTAATATAGTTAAACTTATTCATTTTGCAATTGATAATGTTCTCTATTTCTTGATTGGTCATAAAGTTCTCCTGTCTCCATAGTTCCTACAGATTGAGTATTTCTTGTTTTCTTAATTGTTCTATGGCGTCACCCTCTATGTCTAAATCCTCTACTCATTTTGACCTTATTTTGGTATAGGGAGTGAGAAATGGGTCTATGCCCAGTTTTTCCCATCCTGTTTTTCAGTCTTCCCAAAAGGTTTTGTCAAAAAGTGAATCCTTATCCCAGAAACTAAGGTCTTTGGGTCTGTCAAACAGTAGATTATTATAGTCATTTACTACTGTTTCTTTTGTATGTACCATTATTCTATTTCTTAATCAGTCCCAGGCAGTTTTAAAGAATCTGTTTATAATATAGTTTATGTCTCTTATAGCTAGACCATCTTCCTTTGTATTTTTCCATTAATTTCCTTAGTATCTTGACCTTTTGTAGCTCAATTTTGTTATTTTTTCTATCTCTATAAAATAGTTGCATAGTAATTTGATTGCAATGGTACTGAATAAGTGATTTAATTTGGGTAGAATTGTCATTTTTATTATATTAGCTCCTCTTAGCCATGAACAGTTGACATTTTTTCCAAAATTGGCTTAAATCTGATTATATATATATATATATATATATATATATATATATATGAAAAGCATTTTTATAATTGTGTTCATATAAGTTTTAGATTGTTTTAGAAAGCAGATTCCCAAGTATTTGTGTTGTCTATAGTTAAACTTATTTTATTTATTTATTTAGGTTTGTTGTTGGTTTTTTTTTTTTTTTTTTTTTGCAAGGCAATGGGGTTAAGTGGCTTGCCAAGGGCCACACAGCTAGGTAATTATTAAGTGTCTGAGGTTGGATTTGAACTCATACTCCTGACTCCAGGGCCAGTGCTCTATCCATTTTGCCACTTAGCCGCCCCCTATAGTTATTTTAAATGGGATTTCTCTATCACTTGCCCTTGGACTTTAGTTTTCAAATACATATTTATATATATATCAAAATATGTATATATAAATGTATAGAAATGCTGATGATTTCTGTGGGTTCACTTTTTATATTCTGCTACTTTGCTGAAGCTGTTAATTGTTTCAAGTAGCTTTAAAGCTGATTATCTGGAGTTCTCCAACTATGTCTCCATATTGTCTGCAAAGAGTGAAAATTTTGCTTTTTTCACTGCCAACCCTAATTCCTTCAATTTTCTTTTCTTATCATTGCTAAAGCTAACATTTGTAATACTAATTTGAGTAGTATTGGTGATGAGGAGCATCCTTGTTTCACCTCTTTTCTTACTGGAAATTCTCCTAGTTTATTCCCATTACATATAATATTTGTTGATGGTTTTAGATAGATACTTCTTATTGTTTTAAGGAAAACACCATTTATTCCTATACTTTCTATTGTTTTTAATAGGCATGAATGTTGTATTTTGTCAAAGACTTTTTCATCATCTGTTGAGTTAATCATATGATTTCTATTAGTTTCGTTATTGATAGGATCAACTATGTTGTTTTCCTAATATTGAACCATCTATGCTTACTTGATATAAATTCTACCTGATCATAATTTATTATCCTGGTAATAACTTGTTTGCTATAATTTCATTAAATATTTGCATTAAAATTCTTTAGGGAGATTGATCTATAATTAAATAATTTTCAAAATTATTTTACTTTTTTTATTACATGCTAATGTAATATTATATAATTCAATTTATATAATATACATAATATATGTATATTTGAAAAATAAAGCCCAGTGGCAAGAGATAGCAAGAGAAATTACATTTAGAATCTACCTTCCAAGACAAATCCCCAAATTATATGAACACAATTATAAAATACTTTTCACATTTATAAATTTCAACATTTTTCATTTTGCAAGCTTTTGAGTTCTACATTTTTTTTCTACCACATATAACCCAAATCAAATTGCTCATTGCTATGGGGAAGAGGGTCTTAGTCCTCTAGTCACATGTGTTAACTTAGAGGACTAAGACCTTCTTCCCCATAGCAATGAGCAATCTGATTTGGGTTATATGTTTTATTACATTTTATTCATGCTGTGAAAGAAAAGTTAGAGCTAAGGAGGGGGGAGCATGTGGAAGAAAAAGAAGCTTTAAAAAGCAACCATAGTATGTTTTGCTCTCTATTTAGACTCTACAGGTTTTCCTCTGGTTATTTCAGTCTTGATTTTAAATTTGTGAGCCTATTTCATTTTTCCCTGGTTTATAGTATCTGTAACTTGATGGAGAGGGAAAGTATTTCATTAGGAATCAGTGAGCCTCAGTTGGAAACCTAAGCATGCTGCTTACACTCTAGTGTAAGTTGTAGACAATTTAATTTCTTTGGGTCAAGGTTAAATCATCTATCCAATTAGTAGAAGACGATTTCTATGGCTCACTCTAGATCTAAATTGGAAAGTCTTTACCTTTTAGGCAGGCTTCCAATTTCTATTCTATCTTCTTACATTTACTACTTCTATTTTCTTACCTTTTAAGTTTTCCTCTGTTGCTTGGAATCAGTTTTTGTTTTTTGTTTTGTTTTGTTTTCAAGGCAATGGAGTTACAAAAGTCTAAGGACGGATTTGAACTTAGATTCTTCTCCAGGTCCACAGCTCTATGAACTGAGCCATCCATCTGTCTATACAATGATTATAATAGTGGAAAAAAGAAGAATATTGAAAGGAAGACAAATTCCTAGTCACAATAATAGCTTGATCCTAGAGAATATATATAATGTAATAAACATTTTTAGTGGAAATATTCACCATATAAATTATGGTGACTGTATTGATTGTCTAAGGTTAACAGATTTTCTTTGGTACAGGAAGTACTCAAAAGCATAAAGAGGAATATATTGGGAAATATCTGTAACTTAAAGAAAAAAGCTATCCATAAAAAATGTTTCTTTAAATTTAAAAAGAATATTGGTTGTCTCAAAGAAAATAATTTAAGTGAACAGAAAAGGATAAAAACAATTCCAGGGGGCAGCTATGTGTCACAGTGGATGGAGTATCAGCTCTGGAGTCAGGAGGACCAGAGTTCAAATTCAACCTCAGACACTTACCTAGCTGGATGGCTCAGTTCATAGAGCTGAGGACCTGGAGAAGAATCTAAGTTCAAATCCGTCCTTAGACTTTTGTGAGCCTGATCAAATCTCTTAACCTCTGTTTGCTTTAATCCATTGGAGAAGGAAATGACCGATCACTTCAGTATCAAGAAAACTTTATTGACATTATGGTCTGTGGGGTCATGAAGAATCAGACATGACTGAAATCCTGAGCAACATAATCGTTGTGTATATTCTTCTGGTACTACTTTCTTTATTCTGTATCAGTTCATTCAAATAGTTTTTATTTCTTTGAGTTCCTTCTTATTATTTCTTAAGGTACAGCAATATTTTATTACGTTCATTCACAATCTGTGAAGGCGCATTTTGTTTTTAAAATTTTTCTACTATGAAATGGATCTACTTTGAATAGTATTTTTGTAAATGGGAATCTGACCTCTTGATCTTTGTGTAGCATTTATCACAGGAACAATTCCCTCACTTTTGAATCACTTTCATTTTATGCTATGATTCTACCAACATACTGCCTTTGACACTTCATTTTCATATATTTTCTCTTATCATACTTTTTTTCTGGTTTGCTTTCCTCTCCACTATGGACTGAGATTAGATCTTCAGACTTTTCTCCAATTTTCTCATCAGCTTTCTGTGCTTTGTTATTACTTATGTATGTGTGAATTACAAATCTTGTTTTCTAGGGTCATGTTCTCTCATGAAGCTGATCTTCAAATTTTCATTTCATATCAAATAGTCATCCAGAGCTTCCTGGATGCCACATGAACACCTTCAACTCAACTTGTCTATAATTGCCTTCTTATCAAACCGGTTCTTATTTTCCATTCCTCTATTTTTGTCAGTGGATCTACCATTGCTTTAGGAACCCAGGCTCAAAATCTTGGAATCATTTTTGATTATTCTTTTAGTATAACTCTTGAAGCTACCACCCTCTTCCTTTTCACCATGCTGCCATTTCAGTTCTAGTTCTTAGATTGTTAATATATCCATATCAGATATATTATATCTATGAGTGTCCAACTTTTTGGCGCTTCTGGGCTGCATCACTGAACAAAAACGTGTTAAGGGTCCATATATAGAATTTATGACTAAAATGTAACTCATTTTAGCAATGTATAAAATGAAATAATGTAATAAAGTATAATATGATGTCATTAAGTACAATAAAAATAATGAGTATTATAATAATAAAAAGTCTACTTTTTAAGCAAAAATAGAAACATGCATTCTTAATGTGAACATGCCTGCTTTGTCAATATACATCTATATCTGGTTTGATAGATATTAGGGTCATGCAAAGAATATTTTTAAGATGATTATCTGAAATTTTTGTTCTAATTTTACTTTTTGTATGTTTCATATAGGGGAAAAAAGTTGCTTACAAATATACATACACCCCAAAAGAGACTTCATGAACAGGATATGTTTGTGATATGCCACGTATTTTTCTTTTGGCAGAAATAACTTTAAAAAGTATAAGAAAATAAAGACTTTTCCCATTTCCTTCTTCATATTATTTTACAGATGAGGAAACTAAGGCAAATAGGGTTAAGTAAACTTCCTAGATACATAAAGCTAGTAAGTATCTCAGGCTACTTGAATTTACAAAGACAAGTTTTCCTGTCTCAAGGCATATTCTTTGCATACTATGCTATCTAATTGTCCTTAAGATGAACTAATAATGTCTCAAATGTGTTATATTGATTTAAAAGATATTAGATTTTATTTTTAATGCACCTCTGAAATATACATTTGATAAATATTTTTGAATATTAAATATTTTATTATTAAAAATAGGCAAAACATTAGAAAAATCATGGATGAATCTATTTAATCTTATGGTCAATAAATGTAGACATACCATTCAATTTTTTTTTTGTAAGATTATTGTTCTAACAGTGAGGGAAAGGAGCACAAACAATTTTAAGATTCAAGCAATTGGTGAATGATGGTTGAATTGATTTTGTCAAAGGAGAGATAGTGTTGTCTTTATTAAAAAAAAGTTTAAGTAAACAGAAGCTCTCATTAGTGTATAAATGCTCAAAGTAGAATTTGATCCAAGCAAAATAATGTGAAATGTCAGTGCTGCCAGGTATTCCTGTCTCTGTTATTGTTAGGAAAGACATGATGTGGATATTTGGCTGTTTGCTTATCTGATATCATCTCTCCTATTAAAGAGCAGAACACACATGGCCAACCTTTTGTTATCTAATTTCCCGGCTGCAGTACAGTATTGGGCTTTGCCAGACTTGCTTACATTTTGCAAGTGTTCACTGTTGACTCGGTTATCTCTTCCTGGTGGTCTGTATCCTGCCACTTAGCTGGAAATGTCACATATTTGCTCATTCATGACTCCTAGAATTAGTTGTTCTTATTCATCTTGTATACAGAAGGATACAGAAAAAAAGTGACCACAGATTATGACATTTTAGCATCACTTACTATTTTCACAGAGAAAAATTATTTGGGTAGGAGAGCAAAAATATTATGGAGTGTTATTTTTTTATCAAATGCCATGCCAATGAAAAATTAATGATCATTATTTTCTAGGAATTTATGTTTGAAGCACAATTAAGATACAGAGAGATATAGTGGATCTATAAGTCTTTATTAAAATTAAATTTCTTATATTTTCTTCTTCCAAATATGGATGAGTAATAGCTACTATTTAATGTGGCTTTCTGGTTGTAAGAAGAATGAATTCCCAATTTATATTTGGTCAGGGAATACTTCAAATAACTATTCAACCCTTCAGAGTTCATGAATGAGAGAAGATTTGAAGTTTTAAAAAAATCAGGAAGGAGGAAGCTAAAGACAAGAGATTGTCAATTGTCATTATAATGGAGACTAAATATAATTTTATTAATGATTAAAAAAAGACTTGTGGAAAAATGTCTGGCAAATGATCTCTCTTTTCAAATTTAATAACCAAAATGATAATATGCCTAATTTTTATTGATACAATTACTTTAATTAATAAGTTGAATACAATTGAAAACTAAAATGAAATAAAATCACTAATTAAAAATAAATTGTATCTGCTTTGTATTTGGCATAAGGAAATGATGGGTTAGGAATTAACTGTGCTAGTGAATTCTGTTCTTTAGGGGCATAAAATCAATAATTGGTTTCTATTCTTTCTGGTACCTCATTTTTCTATTTCATAATATGTAGAGGTTTTAAATTTCTGTCTTATAGTAAAAATAGCAGGTTTTTTTGGGTGGAGGACATAATTTTCTTCATTTTCTAAGAAATATTACATTATCAATATTACATTTTGATGGACAATTCATAAGAGAAGGTCTTCCTATTTCTCCAGTCTTTGTGTAAATAATGTGATTATGAATGTGCTTTATTATTTTTATGTAACATTAAATGTCTTACAGGATTAATGTAATATTGTCTGTACTTTCTCAGAAACTCTAGAAACTTGATCTTTTGTTGCTTTTATTGTTTCACAGAGTTCAATTACCTCCCTGAACAGCAAATTGCCATAAGGCCAAAATGTGATTTAGTTGAGTCACAGGTTCCCATTAGGCAAATAAAATAGTTGTCAGGGTTGATTTTCTTTCTCTACCTAAACACACATTGAAACATAATTTGTTGAATCATTTGATCATTTAGCTTTTTAGTAATCCAGATTAGCAAAAGCAAAAAAAGAATTGTGGCTTATTTACCAACATATGTTTTCGAGGTTGAAGAAGATAATAAATTTTATAAAGTTCCTCCAAACTAAATCTTCATAGAACTTAGTACTTAGTTCTGTCAATGTATTAGAGTCAGACAACAAAAAATAATTGGAAAATGTGCTTCAGGACTAATAAGCAAGTGGCCAAAAATTTGTAGATTCCTCAGAAACCTCATGGCTTCGAGGCATGAAACTTTCTTCAAGAAGAGAAAAATGGAAGGCACTGGGTATCGCAAACTTGGCAACAACATTATAAGAAGCACTATTGATTAATACAGATGTATATACATATACATGTGTGTATTCATACATAAGTAGATACAGACACATACACATGCATATATACATATAAATGTATATATTTAGTTCAAACTTCTAATTTGATCATTGTGGGGAAACCTGGTTTAGAATCTCTCTCCATGGATGGGGATAAACAACTAATCTCTTATTATAGGACTGTACTACTACTACTACTTCTTAATAACAATAGCTAATATTTACATAATGTTTAATATGTGTCAGAAGATATGCTAAATTCTTTACCATTATAATCTTGAGTCTTTCAATCAAGATGGAACATAGGGGTTGTTATTATTGTACTTTTTCACAGATGAGGAAACTGAGGCAAATAGATTTGCCCAGGTTCACAAAGCTAGGAAATATCTGAGGTCCCAAATGAACTATAAGCTTACCAATGTTGCCAGGAACAGTGAGAGGTTAAATTAATTGTCCGTGGTCAGTATGGTATATATTAGTAACTGGATTTGAACCAAAGGTTTTCTGTCTCCAAATGTGGCTTTCTTTCCAATATGACTTAAGTCTATAAGGTGTAGACTTTAGATCTTAACAAACAAGAAATGACTGGTTACCATGAGGGAGTCATCTCAGTAGTGGTCCTTCATGTTTCATCAGATTAACATGGGTTAGAAAATCTAACCTTTTGGAATTAATCATGGGTTAGAAAATCAAATAATCAATTTGCTTTTTTAAATTTTCAGCATTTAGCATAATAACTAATTAAATATTGGTGTCTAATAAATATTTATTTATTGATTGATAAATTAGATAAATTAGAAGAAAAGATAAAAATGAAAATGAACTATGACATGTACTGATAACAGCTCCATACTGACTTATTCTACTGAGTTATTCAAACAAATTCATCAAATATTTATTAAGTGCCACTATGATTAAGGCTGGGTTTTATAGTGCAGTTTCAAGTTCCAGAGTTGGGATCAAAAAGACTTGAATTCAAATCCTCTTGTAAGCACTAGGGAACAATAGGTAATAGGTAGTATCTACCCATCTTCTAGGTTTTTGTGAGGATTAACAGACCTAATATATGTACGGTGTTTTTCAAAGTTTAAAGTATTATGTAAATACTATTATACATCTTATTACTATTACTGGTATTAATAGGGAAAATAAAAATAAATACTTTCCTCAAGAAGTTTACAACATTTTGATGTTGTAAAAGTGTGAAAAGGATAAAAGAAATGATATTTGCTGTTGTTCAGTTGTTCAATTGTATCTGAGTCTTTGTGACTTCATTGGACACACCAGGTTTTCTATCCTCAAATATCTTTTGTAGTAAATCCAAGCTTATTTCATTGTTTCTATAACACTATCCATCCATCTAACCCTCTGCTGTCACTTTTTCCTTTTGCCTTCAATCTTTCTAAACATCAGGGTCTTTTCTAGTGAGTTGCTTCTTCTCCTTATAGGGCCAAATTATTTTGGCTTCAGCTTCAGTAGTTGATCTTTCAGTGAATTCCTTTTGATCTCTTTGCTGTCCAAGGGACACTCAACAGTCTTCTCCAGCACCACAATCTGAAAGTGTTAATTCTATGGCACTCTGGTTTCCTTATAGTCCTACTCTTAACAGTTCTAATGGAAAGACCATAGATATACACTAATCCCATTATCTATAGAGGTCTAACTGGTGAATCATAGTAATGAGATTAAAAGGGCCCAGAAATTGTCAGGAAAAGAAAAATTTACAAGAAATCAGAATTTCAATATTTCCATCTTTTTGACCAGTACAAAACTAAGGACAGCAATAGTTCTGAATATTAACTCATTTGCAAAAATTCTATAGAGAAGGAGGGGGGGGAATGGAATCTTTGAAATCCCTCAAAAGCAACAAAAATCAATGGCAGTTAAAACAAATTACCTGGAAAAAATTCAGCATGTAACTGAATCTTATAAAAAATTATCCTAAGAACATTTCAAGAAAGATCTGGAAGGAGGAAAATAAAGAGATCAAAATGGAATAGTTTTGTCCATATTTCAATAGCAAATTATTGTTATCACTAAAAGACAATAGGGCTACCATGTTACAATCTCAACTCCTCATAACCTGATATTCTATTTGAAGATGTGGAGATGACATTACATGAAATGAGTACAGGAAGAAGACCTGAATCACATCAGGCACACACTGGATAAATTCCTTCTGGAGATAAAATGATTTTTATAGTCTTGAAAGATTAGTTCTCAATATGTCTGTTAGAAAGAACCTAATAAATAAAAGATAAAGGCCATTAACTTTCTTCCTACTGAAAAATAAAACAATTGAGAGGATATTAATAACTCCTGACTTATAAATCTACTTTCTAATAGTTTTCTAAATATTTATGTCAATGATCTCCATATAACAAGAATATCCTTGATGAAAGTTTTCCATTTCACTTTTGGTCTTCAAGTAAATGCTAGATAACTTTTTTCTATGATGTTATGATTTAAAAATATATTAACCTAGAATTATGTTTATTTTCTTCTTTAGATTGTTGAGTAATATTCTATTTGATTCAAATTTGCATGTATATATAACATATAAATACAAATGAATAAAATTATATTTACATATATACCTACACACACACTCATATATATATATATATATACATATTTATGTATATCTATATATGTATATATATATATGTATAGGGTTAAAAGTATCCCTCCCTATATATTCTCTCCTTCAACAAATGCCTTCCTTACAGATAAAGGTATTGGAAGAATAACATGAGATAACTTTTTATATTTTTAAGAAATCTGATTGTTAGTATTAAGCAGTGCACAAAAATGTGTCCAGTATGAAATACAAATCAGAGAATTTCCTATAAATGATGGGATCCAGGTGTCTTGCTTTTACAATTGATGCTGTGTGTGCTGAGTGAAGCTTTAGTCTCTAGAGCCTCTTTAAACACAAAACCCATCGAAACAGTAGGACCCAACTACTCATTGAAGAATAATCAAGTGATGAAAATTTCTGCCATCCATACTTTAATTTGGATTATCAATCCATCAGCATGTATTATCCAAATCAATAATCAGGTGATCTCAGAATTGAGTTATGATGAAGAAAGAGGTTTGTATTGTATTTGAGAAATTGGTAATTTTTAATAAATTGAAGCTGTTTCTGATCATAGAGGGGCAAAACACTCAAATATCTGCCTTTTTAGTAATATATCTCCATTTATGTCAATTAATTGTACATATTGGAACATCATAAACTCCAAAATAAAAAAAAATCTGGCAAACCAAAGGACAATGAAGAGATAGATATTCAGTGGGTTTGTTGGCTTTAGCAGATTTGATATGATGACACATATAAGATATGCATAAAAATATAATCTAGGAAATGTTTAGAAAAGATGGTTGATTATTAAGAGCAAGGATCATGTGAAGAATTCAAATATTAGAAACCACATTATTTTAGAAGAGTTAGAGGAAAATCTAGCCTATCATGTGACTCCTCTATGTAGAATGAACTGGAAAATGTGAATGAGAGAAGAGGTATCCTTTTTGATGAACCAATTGAAATATTAAAAGTATTTTGTAAAAAATATTGATACATAAGTTTTATGCCAAAAAATATTAAATATAGGCAGCTAGGTGGTGCAATGGATAGAGCACTGGCCCTGGAGGCAGGAGGACTTGAGTTTAAATACAGCTTCAGACATTAATAATTATCTAGCTGTGTGACCTTGGGCAACTCAACTTCATTGCCTTGCTAAAATCCAAAAGAAACAAACAAAAAGAAAATCTTAAATCATGAATCAGAGTTGTTTAATCTTTGTTAATTTACTATTGTTTCTAATACTCTAGCCAAATAAATCCCTTTGGGGAAAAAAATGAAGTTACACATATGTTACTAATATTATCTTTTAAAGCCATGGTAAAGCAAGGTAATAAAAAAGTACAAATCTGTTAGAGCAGACAAGAAGTGGTTTTTATTTTCCAACTTTCTCCAGTGTTTTTTTTTTTTGCAAGGCAATGGGGTTAAATGGCTTGCCCAAGGCCACAACAGCTAGGTAATTATTAAGTGTCTGACCTCCGATTTGAACTCAGGTACTCCTGACTTCAGGGCCAGTGCTCTATCCACTGCACTACCTAGCCGTCCCCTCTCCAATGTCCTTTAACTGAATTTTAAGATAAAAATGTTGTGTTTTTATGGTCAGTAAACTCCAGAAGAGCTTACTTTTGTTAGTAAATTTTACTTATATTACAAGATACAATGGGCACTGTCATAAATCCCAATGACATCTTAACCTTGCGACCTGTTTAAAGTCATGGACAGATCTTTTAGAGTAGAAGTTTTTTGCTATTTTTTCTGTGTCATGGACAACTTTGGCAGTCTAGTGAATCCTTTGGACCCCTTCTCAGAAAAAAAGTCTTTTCAATATATAAAACAAATTAGATGATTACAAAGGAAACTAATTATTTTGGAGTAAAGATGCCTTTTTCCCTTTTTCCATGTTCACAGATACTTAACCTTCAATGTTTAATAAAAGGGATATTTCTGAGAAGGAAGGGAGGGGATCATTTGTAATAAACATTGAACTTGGAGTGAAGAGAACAGTTTTCAAATGCAGTGCCCAATATTTAGTGTCTATGTGACACTGGTCAAAAAATTCATCTTTTTCTCACCAATGAATGGAATTAATAATATTTATATTTCCACTTGTATTGTGATACAGGTCCAGTGAGGAAAGTGATTTATAGATATTTTACAAATATATTATTAAATATTATAATTATATTGGTGTTAGTGGAGAAGTGATGGACGTCATCTAGAGACATTTTTTACTAATCAAAAATGATTCACTTTGTATCATTGGTTCTAGATTCCTTTCCTGCTTCATTTGTTAACAAAAATTCAAATGAAAAAGTCAGACACAAGTTGTCATTTTTTCCTCTATTAAAATAATCCTAGCATGGAAGAGAGCCACTGGAATAAAAGCCTTATGAAAGATGTTTCATGGGAATTGCATTTTTAATGAATTCATTTAACTGAAGGTTACAAAGTTCTTTTGATTTTCAAAAAAGAAATTGCAAGTTAGTGATCTTTCCATCATTACATAAATAAATTGGGCAGTTGTGGAATCCATATAAATCCTTATAGGTTATTAATGGACCATTTAGTAATTTGCTAGATAGTTACTGATAATACAGCAAGATGGTCTTGGTGAAATTAAAATTTTTCCATGATTTGGTAATTTGTTCACACTTAAAATTCTGATTTTTGGAATTCAAACCAATTTGCCATTTCCCCCTCTCCCCTCCCCCCTTTAAAGCTCTTAGCTAAGTGAATCAAAAAGATCTTTTTGTTGTTGATGTTACTACATAATAGAATCTTGCCTAAAGTCATCCTCTGAGGTCTCATTGTGATGCGGAATTAGCCCCAGATCCTCCCAGCCTATGCCAGGAGAACATAAATACTAGCAGGTCCTTCCAAGGTTTTGAGTATAGGCCTGCAGATGGATTCTGTATCTGTGGTCCAGGAACATGCTTAAGTTTAAAGGGGCTCTTTGCCAGATAACCAAGCCTTCAAACTACTTCTATCATTATGTGGCCTGTATGCTGAGAAAAATGATGGTGGAAGAAGAGATTGTGATTTCAGAGAAATCACTGAGAAATATTTTTAGATTTATTTTCATTTATGTTCATGGGTAACTGGAGTTTGTCTATTTTATCATCATTTGCCCACATTTTTGCCAGAGTATAAATTACATTCTACTTTTAAAAACTGTTAACATTGGTAATGACTAGTATTCATGTTTTCTGATACTTCCACTGACAATCTGTCCTATGTACAACTTGTACAAATCTCTCTCATCTATCACTTTTGTCACATTGTTACTGCCTTGTTGTATTTGAAATTATTCTTCAATGCAAAAAAATATAAACTCTAAACTCCTTAGTCAGTGCTTTCTACAATATAGCTGTTACCCATCTTTTTAGATTTATCTCTTTTCCTTTTTTATTATTTGAAGTAGTTAAACTGAGCTTCCCACTGTCCCCAGAATATATCTTACCATTTGCTGCCTCTTCCTCTTTGTGTAAGTCATTTCCTTTGCCTGAATGTACCAAGCATTTGTGGTTAATGTGTATAAAAACCACTACATTTACTCATGCACGTGATCTTTATTTTCTAAAGTCAATTGTTAATTTAACTGTCCTCATTAGGAGTTTTTGTTGCAGCAAGATATTTCACACTAAATTAGAATTGGGAGCAAAAGGTCAAACAGAAGAAAAATGTCCATTTTCAAGCTTAATATCCTGCTTTGATATATGGATTTTCTCAGTGATATTAGGCATTATCTAAATCAATTACCTGAAGAAGAAAAAGCATTAATTTTCTGATTGCTTCTGGACATTATTAAAGTTATATTCTTGTGTTTTTCTTTTTAAAATAAAAAAAATTTACAGACAAGATTTCTCAATCTCACCCTAATTAGAAGAGTAGGGCCATTCATTGACCCAATCCAATTCAGATTATCTGGGCCCTTCCTTAGGCAAATTATTAGCAGTCTAATAATGCTGAACTTCATGTGGATCCCACTGTAGCTCAAAACCCAAGAGAACCCAACCTCAAGATATGTGCCAGCCCCAGCCTATTCCTAGCAGGTATTACAGGTATACAAAACTGTGACTGTGGAAGCCACTAATTTTTTAGTGCCCTGGCAACTCATCAAGACCAGAAATTTCAGAACAATGGTTATTGTGCATTTTTAGGAGAAATTTCCTCATTTGGGAAACTCTATGTTGATTAACATAGATGTAGGACTTCATCTTTCCCACTCTCCCAATATGCACATGAAGGAAAAAACCCTGAAACTCAACACCCAGAAAAAATATGTATATATCTATATCTATATCTATATCTATATCTATATCTATATCTATATCTATATCTATATCTATATCTATATCTATATCTATATCTATATCTATATCTATATATATATCATCTATATACAATTTGTTTTTCAGTTAGGAAGAATATTCTCCTTCCTATACCCCTCCACAAAAAAAGGAAAACAAATTTTTTTTAAAACATAAAAATTCTCATATTGACCATGTTTCAAAAATATACTCAAATCTGCACTCAGAGCCCATCATTTCTCTGACAGGAGTTGGATACTATGTTTAACATAAAACTTCAGATCTTCACTGTCAAATTTGTTTGACTTTATGATTGAGGTCTCACTGTGCAACTTTTTTTCTGATTTCTAATCACTTCACTTGGCTTCAATTTCTACAAATCTACTCATCTTCCTCTAAAGCCATTCCCTTCATAATTTCTTATAGCATAATATTCCATCACATTTATATGCCATAACTTGTTAAGTCATTTCCTTATTGATGGGTACTCTCCCAATTTTCATTTTTTGCCACCATTAAATGAGTGACCATAAACTTTTTAATATTTCTTTTTTTAAAAGAAAGCAAAACATTTTTTCTTTTAATAGTATTTCATTTCCCCCCTCCCCCTCTTTCCAAGATGGCAAGCAATTTGATACAGTTTATACATGTAGAATCATGTTCAACATATTTCTATATTAGTCATGTTGTGAAAGAAAAAACAGAAAAGAAGGAAAAAAATAGGAAAAAAAGGAAAAGTTGCATGCTTTGATCTGCATTCAGACTCCCATAGTCAGATTCCCATAGTTCTTTCTCTAAATGTGAATAGTATTTTCCATCATGAATCTTTTGGAAATGACATGGATAATTTTATTTTTGAGAAGTTAAATCTATCATCATTGATCATAGCATAATGTTGCTGTTACTGGGTACAATATTCTACTGGTTCTGCTCACTTTGCTCATGTCTACATTTTTTTTTCCTGAAATCTTCCTGCTCATCATTTCTTATAGCATGGTAATATTCAATTGCCTTCATAGGCAACAACTTGTTTAGTAATTCCCCAATTAACGGGTATTCCCTAAATTTCCAGTACTTTGACACCACAAAAAGAGCTGATATCATTGTTTTTGAATATATAGGTTATTTTCTCTTTTTTCCAATTTCTTTGTGATTTAATAGGGGTATTGCTGGATTAAAGAGTATGCATGGTTTGGCTGCTTTTTGGGCATAGTTCTAAATTGTTCTTCAAATGGTTGGCTCATTTCACAATTATACCAACAATGTTCCATTTTCCCCACATTTTGAACAATTATTGTTTTTTCCTTTTCTATCAGAGAAGTCAATTTGATAGATGTGAGGTAGTATCTCAGAGTTGTTTTAATTTGCTTTACTCAGTAATGATTCATAGCATTTTTTTCATTTGACTATGCATTGCTTTAATTTTATATCCACTGACCCTTTATCAATTGGTAAATGACTTGTATTGTCATAAATTTGACTCAGTTCTCTATATATTTTAGAAATGATGTCTTTATCAGAAACATTTGCTGTAAAATTTGTTTCCCAGTTTTCTGCTTCCCTTCTAATCTTGTCTGCGTTGGTGTTATTTGTTCAAATACTTTTTAATTTAATAAAAATTATCCATTTTGCATTTCATAATACTCTGTTTCTCTTGCTTGGTCACAAATACTTCTATTCTTCATAAGCAGGTAAACTATTCCTTGAAAGCAGTAAGTTGTCTAGCAGAGAAGAGAACTGAAATGAGTAGCAGTTCCCTAAAGCTTCTATATGTTTCACATAATGTAGAATTAAAAAAGGGATTTAACATCTTAGTGGCCTGCACATAAACCACTAAGTAGGGTTGCTTGAGATACATTAGCAGATAAATCTAAGCATCCAGCAAATTTTGGGGGAGGTCAAAATGCTTTGGGAAGATCCCAGTACTCCAAAGTAGGTTATCATAATAAAAGGTTACTAGAATATCAAGTTTTAAGCTCCATTTAGAGAATTCACAATAGGTTGATTGAGAGAAGAGATTTGCAACTTACCAAAATAGTCTGGAAAATTAGGCATCAGTAAAAGACATTCTTTTTACTTAACCAAAAATTACAGGAGAAGTTATCCTCAGCCCCAGTCTATAAGTAAAAGGAATTTGAATGCATACAGTTGCAGGCAAAAATAGACACAAGAAACTATTAAATTAAGAGCAAGACAATAATGATCACTGATGGTTCCTGGTTCATTCTTTATTCTTGGAATAGTTACTCCTAATAACCTCTATCAAATATTCATTTGGTCAACTTATTTCATCTTGAATCTTGATTGTTCCATATAGCCTTCCAATCTTGGGATATAATTTTGTTTGCAATTTCTGGAAAAGACCACACCCAGTGCTGTTTTGGAAGCGTTTTCTTCCCAATAGATGAACTTCCCAAGTTCCAAGTCACTCACAGTTAATTATATTTAAATAGAATTTTCTTCATCTTTTATAATATCCTTCCTTCTTATTTACTCCTCTGTCTTCTTCCTTTTCCCATCTATTTCCCTGTTGTGTGAAATGGTTTTTTTTTGTATCCAACTTTCTTTGACAAATTCATATCAGAGGGATATTCAAGTATCAGTCCTTCCCCTGACCTTTTCTTCTTTGTATGTATTTCTACTTTTATGCCTCATTTATCCTTTCCCCCCTCTTTCATTCTTTTAAAAAATATCATGAATATATAATGAAATGACTTTCAGTTCCTCTAATTAGAATTTTTCTCTGACTCCTTATGAAGATGGACTCAAGTATCATCTTCCATTATTTGAATGTAAACAATTTATCTCTTTTTAATCCTTTGTGATTATTGGCTGTTTACCTTTTGACATTTCTCTTGACTTCTGTCTGTATAGCAAAGTTTAACTATAGGATTTTCTAGATCATTAGGAACTCTTAAAAGTCCTCTTTTCATTAAGGTTTCATTTCCTCCTCTTCCTCCATAGATTTGTATTCAATTTTGCTGAGTAAGCTATTCTTGGTTATTAGCCTAAATGATTTTGTCTTTTGGAATATTATATTCCAAGCTTTCTATTCCTTTAAAGAGGTGGCTACTAAATCATTTTCATTCCTGACTGTGCTTCCTCAACACATACATATATATACATACATATGTGTATATATGTGTGTGTACATATTATATATATATGTATATATATATATTTTTTTTTGTTCTTTGACCACTACTAAATTTTGATATCTCCCAAGAGTATGATCTGGTCTCTTTTTTCTTCTGCCTCTGCATTGTCTTCTTTGGTGAGGTCATTAGCTCCTTTTTGTTCAATTTCTATTTATATGATTCCCAGATCTTCATATTCAACCATAGTTCTTTCCCCTGAACTCCAGCCTCTCACCATCAATTGCCACTTGGACTTTACAAACTGGAAAGCTTCTAGATAACTCAAACTCAATATGTCTGAAACAGAATGCATTCTGTTTGCTCTCAAACTCTCTGCTCTCCAAAATCTTTTATACTTTTGAAGTCTTTACCTGATTGTCATCCTCATCTCCTTTATTTTCACTTCAGATAGCCAATCCTTTGTCAAATTTTGTTGTTCACAACAAATATTCACAGATTTCTCATATGTATGATCTTCTTTCCATTCTAGGGACTATTTATTTATTTAATTGCCTCTTGCCTTGATTTTTGCAATGACTTTCTTTCTCATTAGTCTCCCTAACTCAGATATCTTCTCATTCTAATTGATCTTCCAAATACCTGCCATAATAATTTCCCTAAAGTATAGTCCTCAAACTTCTCTGATGGACTTATGATAAAGATTGTTATCTATCTCAGAGACTGCACTGAAGGACTTTTTTCCCTCTCACTTTATTTTTCTTGAGGTTTCTTTATCTTTGTGGGAGGAGACGGGATTATGTTTATTTCTAAAATACTACTGTAGTAATGTAAAAATAAAAAAATTGAAAAAACAAACCAAAGTGATTTTTACATAATGTGAATGTCTCCAACCATCCACCTCCCTTAATATTTATAAATAAAATACTTTTATGAAAGTCATAAAATGTATAAAATAAAGATATATTAAATAATATACCATGATAATCAATAGAATAATGAAAAGTAAAGCTAATGATAATGTATTCAATGATCTGAACAATGAAGTTAACATAGGTATAGAGTATATTGACCCTGCCCCATCCAATGCATTTAGCCTTTACCACTGATGGTTGACTGTACAACTATTTTTTTTAATGAAACTAAGGAAAGATAATTTGAATAGTAGCTTCCTCCTACATGTATCTGACAATAGCAATCAGTATTATCTTTTAGAATTCTTTATATATATGTCAAATATATACAATGCAAATTTATATAATGTAAAAACTCTCTACAGAAAATAATGTATAGGTCTCATTATGTCAGCTCTCTACTCAAAATATTCTATCAATTCTCTCATACTTCAAGATTAAATATATCTTCCTCCCTCTTGTGACTTTTATAAGCCTTCACTAAATGAGTCCGTCAGACCTTTTTTTAGTAAATATTCTACCATCTCTGCGATTTAGCATTTAATGCAATGCCTGAAAGTCCTTATATGATCTAATTCAAAAGATAACTCATATAATATATTAATTAAAATATTTTTAAGCCCTCTGAGGTAGGTTAATTAACAACCTTAAAGGGTTATTAAGAGAATTCCTGTTTTCAAGGAATTTATAGTCTTTGAGGGGAAGAATAGGACAAACACAGCTATTAAATAAAATGACAGCTCAGAATATGATACATGCCTAAGAGAGATAATATAATAAGATAAATGCATACACGGGGAAAATCAAATAAAGGAGAGAATATATTGAAGTGGAGAAATAATAGAAGTTGAAACACTGGAAATAGAATTTTGATGGATGAGTAAGATATTGGATGGCATTATGTGACAAGGAGAGAGAAGGGGGAAGAATATTCTGGACATATAGTTCAGAATAAGAAAGTATGGATGAGAAGGATAAATTAAGTCTTAATTTAAATTGTTGGAGATGGTGTGATACAGAGGCTTCAGTGAAGAATGCAATAGAGAAGATCAGAGGTCTGTGTTTTAGTTTGTTTCTGTTTGAATATATAGACTGATAATATTGTAATATATTATATTGGTAAGCATTAAGATGTTGATGATATTGTTGTATGATAGTGATGAGAACTGGCTCCACTCAAGATTGGGGTTCAAGTGCTAGGTCAGACACATATTGGATTGTGACTAGTCAATCACACTAGACACAGGTCTAGTTTTTATATATGTTATTTATATAATAACATAATAATTAAACATATGAGGTATATGCTTTATTTATATTACTTTTAAATGTAATATGAATCTATAATTTTTGATGCAATAAAGCAATTAGATAAGGCAATCATTATTTAAAATGACTAAATGAAAATTCCAGAATGGTTTTGTAGCTTGGCTGAAATTGCAAATCCAAAAGACAAAGACTGAAACCAAGTCTTACTGGGGTAGTAGTGCATATGAGTATCATTTGATACGAAGAACACAACAGTCCACATGAATGTCAGGCAATTAATTTTAAGTTCCAAGAGGGCAGGATTTATTTATCTTTATAGATCCATAAGGACCTATCACAGTTCTTTGTACATAGTAAAAGCTTAATATTCTCTATTGGAGAAGGAAATGGCAAACCACTCCATTATATTTGCCAAGAAAACCCCATGGACAGTATGGTCCATGAGATCATGAAGTATTGGACACAATTAAGTGACTGAACAATAACACAAGCTTAATTGTACCATTACTGAATAGATGAATGTCTATTACTATTGTCAGTGATTAAATAAAAAATTTTTTCAGCAAATGGAGTTATGTTTATTAGTAGTATTCATAATATTATTGAATGGAAATTATGATAAAATTGTACCTTATCCAAATTAGCCATGTTGTCATTATTCACTCATGCAAATAGGATAAAAACTAACACTTGCAACAATGAAAACAATAATAATAACTAGAAGGAATTTTGATTAAATTTCTTAATGGCAATAAAGTAGAAATGAAAACAATAAAAACAAAGGAGCATTTTAAAAAAGACTGGAGGAATTATTTTCTTGTATGTACATATTTGCTTGCATGTTGTCTTCCTCATTAGAGAGTGACCTCCTTGAGGGCAGAGACTATATTTTCCCCCTTTTAGTTCCCAGAGCTTAGCACAGGACTTGGAATATTAGTAGTAAGTGCTTCATAAGTTAGTATTGATTGGCTGACAATTTCTCAGGTATACGTTTTCTTTTGAAGTGACCATAAATATTTTATTGGTCACTTTAATGATGTTTTATTATACTGCTGACATACATGACCATATTGGCTTTGTGGAAAGTCTTTCAAAATTGTTATAAAGGCTTCCCTAGAATCACTCAATTGGAGAATACTATAGCTAGAAGGACCTGTTTGATCATATCATCTGACCCTTTCCTAACCCTGCATTTTGGAGATGAGGAAATTGAGACCCAGCAATAGTATATCTTCTTTCTTAGGCTACAATTCTAACATGAAACTTAGAACAAGATTTTTTTTTGTTAGTAAGCAGAGTGAATTTGTGTTTTCAGGAGAATTTTTTGAAACCATAATAACTATGGCATTCTAAGCAGAAGGGTGACTCCAGAATTTTGAGGAAAAATTAAAATGATTGTAGAAAAGGAATCAAAATGGTGGAAGTGGTGGGACCAAAAGAACTTCTAGCTTTTGTCCTTTGTTATATATTCCATTATTGTCTAGGGTCACCATTTGTACATAGCCAACCAAAAATCTGCAGTAACTATGAAACTGTGCCAGATGGACAGCCTGCTCTCTCAAGTACATTGGCTCCCCCATGCTTCCCTTCTCCATCTGGAGTCTGGTTTGCTGTGCCAACACTGCAGCACTAGGGAGTATTGCTACCTGACTTCTCACTTCTGGACCAGCTCATCTTATCATCTATTTATATTTCACCTCCTGCCATAGCACTCACATGGTTTGTATTAGTTCTTTGCCATTTGCAGGGAACTTGAGAACAGTGGTATTTTCTTCAAGTAGTAGGGAAGGGTAGTAGAATTTTATTTCATTTTTTTCAAGTGAAGAAGATAAGGTACAACCATTTTTTGAGCAAGGCCATACTCTACTTCTATTATAAGGCATCTTGTACCAGTCACATCTTTGATTAGATTAAATGACCCCTGAAATTTCCTTCAGTGACATTTGTTAGGGAAAAAAAGCTTGCTGAGATTCCCTAATACATGTGTTGGCAAACCACTGTTGTTGAGTGATACTGGAGAGGATTTTGGAGCTTCAGAGCCAAGAGAATGACCATGAAGGAAACTTAACATTTCAGAGTGTATCCTTTCATCCCCTGAAATTCATACTTTTATTTTTTATTGAAATTACTTTTCTTATCAGGTGTCAATTGATCCCCTACCAACCCCAGTCCCACTCCTTCTGATTTACAATTTCAAACTACTTTGGGGGTCAGTTCATGGTAAAAAAATTCCTTCATTTACATTTAATAATTTGTCTATTTTAATTCAAAATAATGCTTACTTATTTTATTTTAATTTGAACCCGTTTTTTCTTTTTGACTCTAAAAAGGTGCTTTTGTTTATTGATATTTCTACATTCTGTCATTCTCGTTCCCCCACTCCCTGTTCTACACACCTTTCTAATTAATAGTATCTTGGGTCATATAGAAACACTAGACTATGCAATTTTTCATTCTGACAAGTTGGATTAGCATGGGCTAAAATTGTGAAGAGATGATAATACTTAGGTATATGTAGTATTGGGAGGGAGGAGATAAAATTTGGAAAGGCTTCATGTATGAAGTTTTACTTGAGCTTTGATCTAAGGAGATTCCAAAAGAAAGAAGTTAGAAAGAAATACATTCCAAGTATGGGGGCCTACTAAGTTGTAAATGCACCTAGATATGAGATAGAATGCCTATCTCAGTTTGCCTGAGCCTTGGAGTGCAAAATGGGGAGAAGGGGTGGGTAATGTACATGATGATTTAAAAAGAGAAAAATAATGTTTGACTGGAAAGAGATTCTACTGTCAAATAGAGGTTTTTAGATTTGATCTTAAAGACAATTGGGAGCCACTTGAAGCTTACTGGGCAGGGAGATGATGTGATTAGTCCTATACTTTAGTAGAATCTCTTTGACAGGTTTCTTGAAGAAAGATTAGAGTAGAGAGAGAGAGAGTTTGTGAGGGAAATTAGATTAGTAGTTTCATTGCCCTGAATGGCACTAAATAAATAATTTAATTTGGATAAAATTGTCATTTTTATTATATTAGCTCAACTTAACCATAAGTAATTGATATTTTCCTAATTGCTTAGTTCTGACTTTATTTGTGTGAAAAATGCTTTGTAATTGTGCTCTGCAGGGTTTGTCTTGGGAGTTAGGTTCCCAAGTATTTAATGTCGTTTAAATGAAATTTCTGTATCTCTTGCCCTTGAACTTTGTTGTTCATATATAGAAATGCTGAGGATATATGTGGGTTTATTTTATTTTCTGATATTTATTTTATATACATTGCTGAATTTGATAACTGTTTCAAGTAGTTTTGGGGATGATTTTCTAGGATTCTGTAAGTGTGCCATCATATCTGCAGAGTGAAACTTTTGCTTCCTAATTGTCAATTCTGATTCTTTCAATTTCTTTTTCTTCCCTTTTTGATAAAGCTAATATTTATAATAGTATATTTAATAGAAATAGTGATAATAGACATTCTTATTTCACCACTGATCTTATTGGAAATGTTCCTAGTTTAATCCCCATTTCCTATAATATCTGTTGATGCTTTTAGATATGTATTTATTATTTTAAGAAAACAATATTTTCCCTGCTCTTTAGTGTTTTAATAGGAATGGATGTTGTATTTGTCAAAGAATTTTTCAGCATCTATTGAGATAATCTTATGATTTTGTTGGATGAGAAATGATATATTCAATTATGTTGAGTGTTTTCCTAGTCTTGAATCATCCCTGCCTACCTGGTATAAATCCTACCTGATCATGGTGTATTTCGCTAGTAATAACTTATTATAATCTCTTTGCTAAAATTTTATTTACAATTTTTGCATCAATGTTCATTAGGGAGATTGTTCTATAATTTTCTTGATCTATTTTCATCTTCCTGGTTTAGGTATTAGCAGCATATTGGTTTCACAAAAGGAATTTGGCAGAACTCCTTCTCCTATTTTTAAAAATCATTTATGTAGAATTGAAATTGATAGTTCCTTAAATGTTTGGTAGAATTCACTTGTAAATCCATCTGTAGCTGGAGACTTTTTCTTAGAGTGTTTACTGATGGCTTCTTCAATTTTTTTTTAAATGGGGTTATTTAACTATTTTGTTTCCATTTTGTTAATTTGGGTCGGTATTTTTGTAATATTCATCCATTTTACTAAGGCTATCAAATTTATTGGCATACAGTTGGATAAGAAAACTTTAATTTTCTCCTCGTTGGTGAGTTCACTGCCACTGGTTTTCTTCTTTTATTTTAAATCAGATTAACCAAACATTTATCTATTTTATTGTTTTCTCATAAAACCAGATCAGTTTTATTTAATAGGCCAATGGTTTTCTTGCTCTCAATTTTTTTAATCTCTCCTTTGATTTTCAGAATTTCTAATTTGGTATTTAATTGGACATCTTTTATTTGTTCTTATTCTAGCTTTTTAAAGCTACATACCCAATTCATTGAACTCCGCTTTCTCTATTTAATTCATATAAGCATTGAAGACTTTTCCTCTTATACCCCTAAAACTGTTTTGGCTGCAGCCCATAAATTTTGTAATGATGGCTTTATTATCATTTTCTTGGAAGAAATGATCATTTCTATGATTTGTTGTTTGATTCACTCATTCTTTAAAATTAAGTTATTTAGGGGTGGCTAGGTGGTACAGTGGATAAAGCACTGGCCCTGGAGTCAGGAGTACCTGGGTTCAAATCTGGTCTCAGACACTTAATAATTACCTAGCTGTGTGGCCTTGGGCAAGCCACTGAACCCCATTTGCCTTGCAAAAACCTAAAAAAATTAAGTTATTTAGTTTCCAATTAATTTTAGGTTTATCTTTACATGGCCCTTTATTACATGCAATTTTCATTACATCATGATCTGAAAAGTATTAATTTATTATTTCTGCGGTTCTGCATTTGATTTTAAAGTTTTTATGCCCTAGTACATGGTCAATTTTGGTATAAGTGTCATGTACTGCAGAGAAAAATGTATATTCTTTTCTAACCCCCATTCAGTTTTTTTCCAGAGGTCTACTGTATCTATGTTTTCTAAAATTTTATTCATATTCTTAACTTCCTTCTTGTGTATTTTGTGGTTGGATTTATCTAATTCTGAGAAAGGGATGTTGTGATCCCCTATTATTATAGTTTTGTTGTCTATGTCTCTTTATAATTCATTAAGCTTTTCCTATAAGAATTTGGACACTATACCTCTAGGTGCATATATAATTATTAATTATATAATTTCAATGACTATGGTGCCTTTCAAGAAGATGTATCCCTTCAATGAGATTTATTTTTGCTTGTGCTTTGTCTGAGATCAGGATCATTACCCCTAATTTTATTTTTGGTCCTGCTGAAGCATAATTTATTTGTTTTTATAAGTCTTTTTACCTCTACCCTGTGTGTATCTCAGCTAGGTGGCACAATGAATAGAACACTGGCCTTGGGTTCAGAAGGATGGAAGTTCAAATCTGGCTTCAGACACTTGCCACTTACTAACTGTGTGACCTTGGACAAGTCACTTAACTCTGCCCCGCATCCAGGGCCATCTCCAGTCATCCTGATTCATAACTGTTCACTGGACCCAGATGGCTCTGGAAAAGAAAGTGAGGCTCATGACTTAGCAAAGCTTCCCCTCACTCAAAGACAGTTCATGTGCTTGTCATGGCACAGCCTCCCTGATATCATGGTTTTCTTTGAAAATGAAGGACAAACATTACTATCTCTCTATTTCAAATGTGTTTCTTGTATTAACACATTATAGAATTCTGATTTTTAATCCTTTCTGCTATCAGCTTCTGTTTTATGGGAGAATTCATGCCATTCACATTTATAGTTAAGATTACCAATTATTTCCCTAGATGTTGTCTTTCCCCATTTATACTATTCTCTTTCCTTTCCTCTTATACCACCAATGTTTTATTCTCTTTATCCTTTAACATTTCTCTTAAATTTTAACTTTCAGTTGCTTTCACTTATACCTTCTACCTTCCCTTTTATCAGTCCTTTTTTTCTTTTCTTTCCCTTCCTCCCTCACTGCCCCCTCCCCCTCCCCCTTCCCAGAAGGGTAGGATAGACAATTGGGAATGTATGTTATTCCCTCTCTGGGTCAAATCTATTGAATAGGATTTACTCAGTGTTCATATACTTTCTTCTTTCCTTCTACTATAATATATAGATCTTTGTGCCTCTTCAATTAGTGTTATTTATACACTACTGCCTTCTTTTACTTCTTTTATTGGACCTGATAGAAGTACTATCAATAAAGTAAATTCAATCAAAGATTAATTGATTGGTTGCTTGATTGATTGTTAAACTCAAATTACAACTAATCAAAGTATAATCAGTCAAAGGTTTATTGATTATTTGATTGATTGATAAGCAGCTTTGCCTCATAGAATGAAGCACCTTCTCCTCTTCTGTCTCATTAGAAATATACTTTTTTTTTTTTAGATTTTTTGCAAGGCAAATGGGGTTAAGTGGTTTGCCCAAGGTCACACAGCTAGGTAATTATTAAGTGTCTGAGACTGGATTTGAACCCAGGTACTCCTGACTCCAAGGCCGGTGCTTTATCCACTATGCCACCTAGCCACTCCATAAATATACTTAAGAGTTATGAATCACATCAAGTTATAAAGTGATTACTTTATACATTATCCCTTATTTAAGTACCCTTAGTGGACATACAATCCTAATGAGCCAAAGCATTCTGCTAAACCAAATCATTTCTTGAACCATTTAACACCCCCCTGCCCCCAACATACTCATTTATATTGAACACAAAGTCTCAAGCTAAGCAAAATTCTTTCATGATATTTTCATCTTTAGTCCTTTTAAGTATACTCTCTCCTTTCATCTGTATAGTACTCCATCAATAGCCCTACAGCCCTCCTCAACTAAAATATCAAATACACTCACCTCCACTGCCCTGCCATTAGCTCCCTAAAAGTTGTACTTAAACCCTCATTAACTAAAGTATGTATTAAGGTAAGATTACTTCCTAGTTTCTTTATGTTCCACACTTCTAAGTAAGTTCTATCCTCTGCCCCATGGTACTATAAACCTCTAAGTATTTAGTAAAGTCCCTTCTGATTTAATTAAGTATAGAACCTCTAAGTACTCTAAATACTAGGATACCCTGGGATCTCTCTTAAGAACTTGACAATTGATTGTAATGTATGAGAGATACTGACACAAGACTGCCCATCATAGGATGCCCTCATTAGAGAACCTGCTGAACTCTTTGAGCAAGAAATAATTAAAGTAGGTCAAAGGAAGCATGACATACAAATTTTAAAGTAAACACCCCAGCTTTTCACCTATAGATGACCTGTAGTGGACCATTTTGAGCTCTTATTGTTCTGATCACCTAGTCAGATACACTAATTTGTCTCAAACATAGTGATGTCATTTTGGTCTTCTTAAATTAAAGGATAAGAACCAATCATACCCATACTCTCTAAGTACAATCTTTTTTTTTTAAGGTTTTTGCAAGGCAAATGGGGTTAAGTGGCTTGCCCAAGGCCACACAGCTAGGTAATTATTAAGTGTCTGAGACCAGATTTGAACCCAGGTACTCCTGACTCTAAGGCTGGTGCTTTATCCACTATGCCACCTAGCCACTCCTAGTACAATCTTTTCAATTATATTCAACCCTTTAACTAGCCTAAGAGAAATACAATTTTCTAGTTACAAGTGTTATCTTCCCTTGTAGGGGTGTACACAATTTAAAGTTCTTGACTAACATTTGTTCCCCCCCTTCCAATTACCTTTTTAATGTCTCTTGAGTCTTCTATTTGAAAATTGAATTCTCTGTTCAGTTCTGGTCTTTTTATCAGGAAATTTATCAGGAAATTTCATTGAATATCCATCTTTTCCCCTGACCAAATATGCTGAATTTTTCAGGTAGTAAATTCTTGGCTGTAATCCAAGGTCATTTGTGCTCCAAAATATCATATTCCAGACTCTCTGGTCCTTTAATTTTGAAACTGGTAAATCTTGTGTAATTCTCATTGTATGTACTTTCTAATCTAAATTGTTTCTTTTTTGACTGCTTGTAGTACTTTCCCCTTTATTTGAGAATTTTTGAATTTGACTGTGATAGTCCCTGGAGTCTCTTTCTAGAGGAGTTCTATGTGTTTTTTCAATGGCTATTTTATCTTCTTGTTCTAGATTTGGACAATTTTCCCTGGTAATTTCCTGAAAGATATTTTCCAGTTTCTTTTTTGATCTAGGCATTCTGGTAGATCAATAATTCATAAATTACCTTAAATGGATCTTTTTTCTATCTCATTCATTTTTCCAAAAGGGTACTTTACACATTCTTTAATTTTTTTTCAGCTTTTTGACTTTGATGAAATCTTGGTGTCTTATAGATTTATTGATTTCTATTTGTCTAATTCCAATTTTCAGAAATTTTATTTTCTTCAATTAGCTTTTGTTTCCTTTTCCAGTTGATTAATTTTTAATTTTTTGCTGAGTTGCAGTCCTTTTCTAGTTGATTAATTTTATTTTCTTTGAAAAGTTGCATTCTTTTTCCAGTTGATTATTTTTACTTTTAAAGGTGATGATTTCTTTGGTCAATTTTTCATAATTTTCCTGCATGACTCTCATTTCTTTTTTTTCCATTTTTTTCTTCCTCTCTTCTTTGATTTTTAAATTCTTTTCTGAAAGTTTTTCTTTGAGGTGTTGAATTTGAGTCCAATTCATAGAGTACTTTGAGACTTTCCAAGTAGGTAAATTTTTACCACTTTCTTCTGAGGTGACATTTTTATCATGTTTATCTGCATTTAGCTTTCTTTGAGCTAGTACTCTTTTGTTTTTTTCACTCATTTTGATTGTTTGATTCTGCTCCTGGGATTTAGGGAGTATAGACCCAAGCTTTTTGTGCTTGTGGTTGGGGTCCAATCCCCGGTTTATTTTGGACAAGATGTTGCTTATGTAGCCCAAGCATTGTCTATGCAGAGATTTGTCCAGGCTCTGTCCTGTTCAAGTCTTGTCTTTTGCCCCAGTATTCCCAGGGTTCCAAATTTGTTTGGGATTGGGATCTGCCCAGCTGGCTTGCTATCTATCTACCTGGGACCCATGCTGATGTAAACTTGCCAATACCTGGACTGCACTATGGCTAAAAGCCTCCTTCTGGCTTTCTTGCTCTCCTTTCAAGCTGTGCTTTATTTCTCCACCCTCCCACCCCCAAGAGAGATTTTCACTGGAGATCTTCCTTGATGTGTACAGTTGGAAACTTGTTTTGATCTTGCCATTTTTTGGTGGGATCTGTAACTTTAACATTTGTGAAGAAGCTTCATTTAGCATTGTGTAGGGAAAAGTTCCAGGAGCATGCTAGCTTCACACTGCCATTTTGGCTCTGTCCTCAAAGTTCACTTGACTGAATATTCGATTGAAGATAAAGTAATAATTTTCTTGTGTGGTTTTTAAATTGGCAACTCTCAAGGAGGAGTTTGAGGAGCATTTTGATCAGTAGTGATATTGTAAGTGTGTAAACTCTTTGCAGTGTCTTCTGGTCCTAGTCAGTTCAAAGGTTCAGACATAGTTTTGGGATGATATGAAATACTCATAGACAAAATTATGTAATAAAAATAGCTTTGCTTGGCTACCTTGTAGAAAGGATACTCAACAAGAATATAGCATTAGTTCTTACATATGAACCTTTTTCTTCTCTTCCTTTCCCCTTTCCTCTCATTTCTCTAAGGGAACTTGTCTAGTCAGCAGGGAGTGATGGGTTAAAAGGGGATAATGATTTACCCAAAACTGAGAGATTCCTTGCTGAGGTTCCTTCATATACTGGCCTTTTCATGCCCTGAGAGAACAGAAACTTTTGAGCCAGTAAGTTTACTGAGCCAGTAAGATCTAAGAGAGTTTCTCCTTCCTAATGGGAAAAATAAGTCAAGTTTGATTAGCAGAGATCATAGTACATATTGCTCCTGTGTGATTCCTTTGAATAATAATATTGATTTAGATTTATGTATTGCCTGTTTAATTTATATTTATTGTTATCAACTTCTTACTTTATAATCAGACCTTGAATATGGAATATTTTCTCTCTTTTACCTAGAATAGTGTCATGTACTTGTTTTCATAGCAGTAGAAGTATTAAGAAATTAAGACCAGCTTGAATTTATTAAGTGTTATATGGTTGAATTTTTAAATCTTGTTTGATTTCCACAGCATTATTATTATTATTATTATTATTATTATTATTAATAGTTGTAGCATTCTCATTTGGTTTACTTAGGTTTGATGAAATATTTATGTGGATAAAGACTGAGAAGTGTCCAAATATTGACTCCTTTGATTAAATCTTTTTAAAGGAAAAATTAGTTCATTATTGAAAAACAATTATACTGCAGGATCACAGTAATATATATTTATTGTGACCTTCTAGAGTTGTCATAGAAGTTCTCTTCCTTGAAAGTTTAGTGAGAATTTTTATGGGAAAGATTATAATTCTTTCACTTTTTTTATAGGATTCTATTTTGAAGTGCACCAAATGGCATGTTTACTAGGATAATTGATCCATCTCTGTACATGGATTTAGAATGAGAGAAGATAAAGGAACCTTTCATTTGAGGTTGTAAATTTAGAAATCAGTCTTAAAATTGGTTGGGACAAGATAATTCTTGAGCAATAAGATACATAATAGCTTATTTAAATCAATATTAGTTATTCTGTTTGTCCCCAAAATAGAAGTTTATGGAAATGCATCCTCTCAGCACCTGACACTTTTTCAGCTAACCTAAATAATCCTTTTTGTTTACTGAAATAGTTCATTCCCTTTCCTCTGATAGAGATAAACATATACTTTCTTGACATTTTTTTGCAAGGCAATGGGGTTAAGTGGCTTGCCCAAGGACACACAGCTAGGTAATTATTAAGTGTCTGAGGCTGGATTTGAACTCAGGTCCTCCTGACTCCAGGGCTGGTGCTCTATCCACTGCATTACCTAACCGCCTCTCTTGACATTTTTCTTCACATCCTTACCCCTACTTTTATCATATATCTAACAAATTGGCAGACAATACCTGGGCATGTGGTCTAGTAGAAATAGAGCTGGATTTGGAGTCCAAGAATCAGGGTTTCAATCTTGACTTGACCACTTTAATCCATGTGCAAATTTGAGCACATCACTTCAAGCTTCATTTACCTTATTTATATGATGAGGATGTTGAACTAAGTTTATATCTGATGTCCCTTGCATATCTAAATATATGAACTTGTGATTTTTTTTAGCTAATTGAAAGATGCTAATGAATTTAACTATGTTCAAATACAATCTTTGAGATTCAGCAAAATGTCCAAGCAAACTCTTTAGAAAGCATGGGAACAGGAATATATCTATGTTGATTTGATATGGTTAAAATTGGATTAGATAATATATTATTAATCTTTAAGATAATTTATAATTACATTGTATACCATAGTAGAGGTTAAGATATTGTGATGAAAAGAACATTGACATGGTAGTCAGGTGGTCTTGGTATTAGGCTGATTTTTTGACTTTTCTAATCTTTGTGACCTCAGGAAATGCATTTAATTTTTCTAAGTATCAATTACCTTATCTATAAAATGAGGTTGTTAGATTAAATTATTTTCATGGTCTTTTGGCTTTACTTTGGCTCTAAAATTCATGATATGATACAAATGTTAACATGTAGCTGCCCCAAGGTTTTTATTGTGCCATACGAATTGAAATTCCCCAAATGATGTAAAACCATAGTGTAAACAAATAATCTTTTAATAATATTATATATGCTGATGTATCAAATCACATAGCTTTGGAACTAATGTAGAATCATGAAAACTGTGAATTTTAGTTATGGTCCCAGTTTATTAGATGTCATAAAAATTGTTGCTTAAGATTTGTCATTTTTATTTTAAGTATGTATGTCTTTCATTATCTTAGGACTATACTTGATATCAAGATATTTTCAATTTTACATGGTTCTGCATAGTAGAGAATACTTGAATATACTATAGTTTTTCCCCTTCTGAATAATAACTAGTCTAAAAGAGGTTGAAAAATGAAGATATTATAAAGGTTTTAATGTATTTTCCAGTTCACGTAGATCATCACAAGATAGCCGTTCCTTGCCTAGGTTCCAAAAAATCTCAAAATCCCTTTCAGAATATTATATTAATACCCTGCTTATCTTGAATTTGAAATTGTAAAATCCCTAATTTTCTGGATGATAATAATCTGTACCTGGCAATGAAGATGATCTCTGATTATTTGAAGTATCTATCACAAATTCCTCATCTGAAAGCTATTCACTTTACTCCTTTGGTTCCCATTTAGACCAGATTTTTACATAAAATTTTTAAGACGTTTGGATAAATCCTTTGGTCTAATTCAAAGTAGATTAGGATCATCATCATAGAAAGTGGATTAGAGTTATTAGAGGTGGATATTCTGAGAGCAAAAGAGTGCAGAGCACATAGTAGGTGGTAAATTCATGAAATGCAGGGTAGCTCATGTCTTTAATATATAAATAGAGGAAATAAATTAAGAAAGATAAGGAAGGAAACTACATCTTCCTAAAAGGTACCATAGACAATGAAGGAATTTCAATCCTAGATATCTATGTACCAAGTAGTATAGCATCCAGATTCTTAGAAGAGAAACTGAATGAGTTACAGAAAGATATGGACAGCAAAATTCTCCTGATTGGAGACCTCAACCTCCCTCTCTCAGAATTAGATAAATCTAAATATAAAATAAACAAGTAGGAAGTTAAGGAGGTTAAATACATTAGACAATATAGACATGATAATGCATCTTTGGAGAAAATTGAATGGGAAATATAAAGGAATATATACTTTTTTTCCTGCAGTGCATGCCACCTACACAAAAATTGATGATGTACTAGAGCATAAAAAATTTATAATCAAATGAAGAAAGCAAAAATAGTGAATACTTCCTTCTCAGACCATAATGCAATAAAAGTAAAATGAAATAATGGGCCATGGAGATATAGACCTAAAACTAATTGGAAATGAAATGCCTCATTTTAATGAATGCATTATCTATAACAAATGTTATTTTTGTCTATAACAAATTATAGATAGAATTAATGATTTCATCCTAGACAATGATAATAATGTAACAACATATCAAAACTTATGGGATACAGCCAAGGCAGATATTAGGGGATATGTTACATCTCTAAATGCTTACATAAATAAAATAGAGGAAGAGGAAATTAATGAACTAAAGAGGTAACTTAAAAAATTAGAGAAATAAAACATTAAAACCTCCAATTAAATACCAAATTAGAAAATTCAAAAATTAAAGGAGAAATTAATAAAATTGAAAGCAAGAAAACTATTGAACTAATAAATAAAACCAAGAACTGGTTTTTATCAAAAAACCAATAAAATAGATAAAACTTTGATTAATTTGATTAAAAAAAGCAGAAAACCAAATTACTAGTATCATAAATGAAAAAAGGAGAACTCATCACCAATGTGGTGGAGGTTAAAGTAATTATTCAGAAGTATTTTGCCCAACTGTATGGAAATGGATGAATATTTACAAAATTATAAATTACCCAAGGTTAAATGAAGAAGAAATCAAATACCTAAATAATCCTATCTCAGAAAAAGAAACTCAAAAAACCCCATCATTGAACTCCCTAAGAAAAAAATCTACAGGGCCAGATGGATTCACAAGTGAATTCTATCAAACATTTAAGGAACAATTGGTTCAAATTCCATATAAACTTTTTGGAAAAATAGGGGAAGACAGAACTCTGTCTAATTCCTTCTATGACACCAATATGGTGCTGATACCTAAATCACGAAAGGTCAAAAGAGAGAAAGAAAATTATAGACTGATTTCCCTAATGAATATAGATGTAAAACTCTTAAATCAAATATTAGCAAAGAGATTATAGCAAGTTATCACTAGGATAATGCACTATGACCAAGCAGGATTTATCCCAGCTGGTTCAATATATTAGGAAAACTGTCAATAAAATTGAGTAAATCAATAACAAAACTAACAAAATCATATGATTTATCTTAATAGATGATGAAAAAGCTATTGACCAAATACAGCACCCATTGTACTAAAAAAGACCAGAGAGAGCATAGGAATAAATGCATTGTTCCTTCGAATGATAAGTAGTAACTATCTGAAACCATCAATAAGTATTATATGCGATGGATATAAACTAGAGGCATTCCCAATAAAATCTTAGGTGAAACAAGGATGCTTGTTATCACCACTACCATTCAATATTATATTAGAAATGTTTAGTTCAGCAATAAAAAGAAAAAAAATTAAAGAAATTATAATTCAGAAGGAAGTAACAAAATTCTTACTCTTTGCAGATGATATGATGGTATACTAGAGAACCCTAAAAATTCAAAAAAAATGTGCTATCTATGTATGTAATATAACACATGCACAACTCATACAGATTCAAGTAGTCTTGTCTCTTAACCAGAAGTTTAGAAAAATGTGAATAATATTTACTCTCTTATAAAATCAATGCATTTCAGGGTAGCAGAGATGGCAATAATTTAGTTGTTATTTTTTCCATTTATTTGAGGATGACCTGGCACAAATCACTTGAGTCTGCTTTCCTCTTCCTTTTGTGGAATGCATGGCATTCTTGATATTATGAAAATAAACACCCTAGTACTATTTCAAATTTTAGTTGTCACAGAACTTGTCATATTCAGAATATTGAACAATTATCAATTGTGCAAAAATGCTTCAAAAGTTATCATATTGTTTGAATATTTTAAGATTTAGGTTTTAATTGTGTTCTCTTCACTATACCAAATTCTCACCTTTAACACTATCCATCTTTCTCTTTCTGTGTCTATCTCTCTCATGTAATCTCTGAATCTCTGTAAGAGCCTGATTAATTTTATGAGAATCTACAATTGCATAGATGCCATGGCTTCCTATGTAATAGAGCTAAAGGATTGATTCTATTCATGTTATTTACAATGGATGAAATACAGTGTATGATATTTCTGTAGTAGAATTAAGGTGTTAAATTAAGACGTCTACCTTTGTCCATTGTTTCCTATTATGGAATTCATAAATTTTGCTATACAGTGGATACTCATTTATGCAAAAAATATCTGATTTAAAAAACAAAACAAAATATGCATTCTTGGAGCTCTCATTTTGCAGTGTATTCCTTCCCTTGCTGCTTTCTAAGTAGAATTTCCCCTTGTTACTAAGGAATGTAATTAAGCCAAACAGATCTCCACATTGATCATGTCTAACAATGTGTAGCTCACTTCACAATTCTGCTTTTATCTTTTCTCATTTGAGAAGTGGGTACTTCTTGTTGGTCACTGCAGCATTCAGGGCATTGAAATATTTTGATTATTTTCACTAAGAATGTCTTCCAGGATCTTACAGTTGTGAATAATAGTGATAAAGTAAGGTACCTATATACTTATAGACCCTTGACAAATGCAAAAATGTGAAATCTGTTAAATTATATGACAGATGTTATTATGTATTCTAATTCCATTTTGATATAGAAATGAACAGCGATAATTTCTCATAAAAACAATGAAAGCTATTTGTTGGGGAATATAGCTTTTCCATTTCCATGTCTATGTAAGATAAAGTCCTATTTGTCTTCCCTCATAGAAGTTATAGTAGAGGGGGACTTCAATTCTATTTCCTCATGAGACACACAGAATTCCTATTTAATATATCTAGAATTCCTTTACCCACATAAAACTTGACTCTCAGAAGGTCTTGCCTTTTTGTTTGTTTTGAGCTTCCTAGCAATTTCCTTACCACATCAGTTTTGGGATTGTGGTCATTCTACTGTGAGTAATATAACAAAATTTGTAATCTGTAAGCTGTTAGTCTAATGTATGGTATAGATGACAGGAAATGAAATATATTATGATTCTTTTATGTGTTTTACTTGAATACTTAACTCTATATCCTAGATGAAATCTTGCAATTTTAAAAGCATATGGATACCAGCAATGTCTTTGACTCCTTATACAGACAAATTAAATATTGGAAACTACCACAATAGACTTGACTTACATTTCATATATATTCCTGCTATCATTTCATCTGGCGCAAATGCAGTTAAATTATTCTCAGCCTTCTCTGCTATTATCCACTACAACTTTTTACCCCTCCATTCCTTAAATCTTCTATTCCCCTTATAATTTTCCTTCCTTCCTCTCATATTCTTCCCCTTTAATCTCCATCATTTAAATAAAGTTTATGTTATTTATACACTCAGAAAAATAATCTATCTCCAACTTTTTCCAATTGGGAATGGAAGAAAATAAAATCTCAGTTATAAACATGTATAGTCAATCAAAACATATGTCCTCTATATCTAAAAGAAAGGAAAACTGACATATGCATATATATGTATATATGTATATATCTATATCTACTCATGTCTCATTCACTCTGAATCTTTCACCTCTATGTAAGGAGATGGGCAGTATGCTTTGTCATTAAACCTCTAGAATCATAGTTGATTATTATGCCGATCAGAGTTCCTAAGTCTTTCAAAGATGTTAGTATTTATAATATTGTCACTGCATACATTTTTCTCCTGGTTTTTTTTTTTTTTTTACTTCTCACTATATTAGTTCATGTAAGTGTCTTCAGGTGTCTCTGAAATCATCTTCTTCATAATTACTTACTGAGCAATATTTTCTATCACATTTATATATCATAACATTTCCCTCTCAGATTCTAATTCTTTGCTCCCTCAACAATATCTTTAAGTATTTTTGTGCATCATTAGAATTTATTTTCCTTAGAACTAATTTCTCTCTTTATCTGCCCTCCTCCCAATTTACTTTTCTCCATTCTTCCCCTTTCTCATTTCTCTGAGTGAAATGTATATCTATAACCTTCTCTATGTATATTCTTTCATATTTTGATCATTTAGATGAGAGACTGAAGTGTCACTTTGTCCCCCTGTTTCTTCTTTCCTTTTGTAGAGGCTTATACATGTACACATTGACTATGTGAGATAATGTTTTATGCCCATGCATTCTTCTTACTATTCCTTTCCATTCTTTTTTTTGAATTTCATCAAGATATGAAATAATCATTCTCATGGGGAAGCTGGGTGGGGCAGTGGATAGAGCACCTGCCCTGGAGTCAGGAAGACCTGAGTTCAAATTCAGCCTCAGACTTAATAATTGCCTGTCACTTTGGGAAAGTCACTTAATCCTATTGCTTTAAATAAATAAAATTTTTAAAAAAAGAACCATTTTTATGCCTCTATGACCCCTGAAAATGATATTGCTCAGAAGGGATGTCTCCCAATAGTGGAAAGTAAATGGTTTATCATTGCTTAACCATTTGTCATTTTTATTTGTGTTTGCTTTTTTTTGTGTTTCCTTTAACTCCTGTTTGAATTTCTAAGTTTTTAGATAACTCTGGTCTTTTCATCAGGAGTGTTTGGAAGTCTTTTGTGTCATTAAAAAATCCATTGACCTCCATAGGATTAAACTCAGTCTTATTTAGTAAGTTACTTTTGGATGTAAGTCTATATCCTTTTTTTTCTGGAATATTTTATTCCAAATTTTTTGATCCTTTATTGTGATAACTGTTAAATCTTATGTGACTGTGGTTTCAAGGGATTTGAAGTCTTTCTGTTTTTTAGTGTTTTTTCTTAGAATCTCTGAATTTGATGAAATTTATATATTTAATCAAATATTTGCCTAGGAATTTTCCTTTTAAGGCTTCTTCAGGAGGTGCCAATTTTTTTTTTCATTGCTACTTTGTCCTCTGGTTCCAAGAGTTCTGGGTACTTTCCTTTTAAGAGTTCTTAAAATGAAGTGTGAAGATATATTTTTTTTTAGTCTTGACTTCTATGACCAAATAAATGAATCTTAATTCTTCCATCTGCTTCTACGTCAGATGGCTGTGTTGGCTATGAGAGACCTATTATTTTCTTTTTTCTTTTGCAAAACTATTTCTCCCTTTCTTTATATCATTTCTGCTTATCATAGTGCATGGCAAACTGATTGATTTTGAGTCAGAAGAACTGAGTTCAAATTCTCACTCTGACATTTTCTTTGTAATAAATCACTCAAACTCTATGTACCTATTTCCCCTTTGTTAATAAATATGATAGAAAATATTTTTAAAGAAGAGTAAATATTAAAATCTTTCTTTGCCATTCATTCTTTCAATGAACATTTATGAAATGACTATTATTTTATAGAGATACAAAGAAAAAATGACATTTTCCCTGACTTCAAGTGGTTTTTTTTTTAAGCAGGAAGATCTGAGTTTGAATGCTATTTCAGGTACATAATAACTGTCTGACCCTAGGTGAGTCACTTAACCTTCTTGTGCCTCACAGTTTCTTTATCCTTCTCCTTTCTTGAGAGAATTGGATTTTATGAAGATACTTGAATAGTCTCTGAAAAGGGACTTTATTGCTAAAATATTCACTGAATTCTCACTAAGAAACTCTTGCTTATAATTTATATATTTATTTATATTTTGCCTAGACTTTGTTATACCATCTTGAAAATGAGATTAGGCATTTTCAGGTAATCATATTTATTATGTCTCTATGTAATTCTGAATAGAAATTGATTCTACAAAACTTGAATTCATAAGTCTAATTAAAATAAACATTCATAAAATTGCCCTTTTTTGAATCAAAGATAAAACTGAGCTTTTTTAAAAATCTCTTCTACCCTTGTCCAATCAATCAGCAGATTTAGGATTACATGAAGAGCATTGTGCCTGCAATTCTGCAGGGAAAAAACCCATGGATTTGCTTCCTCCTGGGGGTGAGGCAGATGTAGCAGCTGCCTACCAGCCATTAATACTTGGACATCAGTGTATACATTACAAATTCCTCCAACGCAATTTTGAGTTAATATTGAAAAATTAATATTTCCCAGTTTTTGCTGAGGTTGACATATGTCGTATTAAAAAAAACAACACTGCAGTTTGATGTTCTTGAATATGATTTATTTATTACTATAAGCTTTTGTCTACTTCTCACATTCATTTGAGTTGCAGAAGCTTGGGAAATGGGAATCTGAGGCTTAAGAGATGAAAAGAAGAAACTTAGAAGCCTTGAAAGTCTGAGAAGAGATACAGACACTTAGAGGCAAAAAAGGTATAATTCCTGAATATGGGTTATTTGTTAGGTTTTATTTGGATAAATGATTGAAAAAGAATGTGTTTAGTACTTTCTATGTACAAAAATTGTTCTAAGTCCCGAGGATGAAGATATAAAAATAGTCATTTCCTGTCCTCAAGGAGCTTCTATACCTGCGTCATTTTGCTTTTGATATTTCATGACTGCTTCAATCATTATTGGTCAGTCTCCAGAATTGAAAGAAAATCTCTAACAGACACTATTCAACAAAAACTGTTGGGAAAACTAGAAAATAGTAAGGCAGAAACTAAGCACAGACCCATATCTCACACCCTAAACCAAAATAAGGTTAAAAAATGGGAATAGATGGGATTTAGAAATAAAGGGTAATACTATAGCCTGATTAAAAAAAAAACAAGAAATAGTTTATTTATTGGATCTATGAAAAGGGAAAAGTTTATGATTGACAAGAGAAAGAGAACATTATAAATTGCAAAATGAATGATTTTGACTTTCTTAATTTGAAAAGTTTTTGCACTAATAAAATTGTACGCCCAAGATTAGAGGTAAAACAGGAAGCTGGGAAACAATTTTCACAGCTGGAGTTATGATAAAAGTCTCATTTCTAAAATATATAGATAATTAAATCAAATCAGTAAGGTTACAAGTCATTTCTCAATTGAAAATGGTTGAAGGATTTGAACATGTACTTTTCAAATGAAGAAATTAAAGCTATATATAAACATATGAAAAAATTGTGATGGTGATTAAAGAAATGAAAATTAAAAGAACTATAAGATACTAACTCACACCTATCATATTGACTAAGGTAACAAAAAAGGGAAAATGATCAGTGTTGGAGAAATTGTGGGGAGGCTTGCGACATTAATGTACTGTGGGTGGAGTGGTGAATTAATCCAACATTCTGGAGGGCAATTTGGAACTATGCCCAAAATGCCATAAAACTGATCATACTTTTTGGCCCAGCAATACTAATGGTAGACCTATATGCAGAAGAAATCATAAAAAAGGGGAAAAGGCCCACATGTTCAAAAATGTTTAGAGAAACTCTTTTTGTAGTGACAAAGAACAGGAAATTGAGGAGATGCCCATCAATGAGGGAATGGCTGAACAAGTTATGGTATTGAATGTTATGGAGTACTATTGTTCTATAAGATATTATGAATAGTCATACTTTAGAGGAGCATGAAAAGAATTATATGAATTAATGTTAACAAAGAGAGCAGAACCAAGAGAACTTTGTACACATTAACATCAACTATTGATGGATGAAGCTCCTCTTAGCAGTTCAGAGATCTAGGGCAACCTTGAGAGACCTGTTATGAACAACACCATTCAAATTCAGAGGAAAACAAAACAAAACAAACTTATCCACAGAATCTGAATGGATGCTTTGTTTGCTTTTTTTAAAACTTCTCTTATATTTTTCCTTCCTTTCTCTTGGTTTTCTTTCTTTACCCTTGGTCCTAATTCTTCATATGCAAAATGACTAATATATAAACATGATAAACACAAATGAACAACTTTTTAAAAAATTTTTGCAAAGGGATCAAGTGACTTGCCCGAAGTCATACAGCTAGGTAATTATTAAGTGTCTGAGGTTGGATTTGAACTTTAGTCCCCCTGACTCCAGGGTGGTGCTCTATCCACTGTGTCACCTAGCTGCCCCAACATGAACAATAACTTTTACTAGATTATTCCCCATTGAAGGGAGGGGATGGGAGGGTGGTAGGAGAAAAATGTAAGCTTATAAATATGAAAGTGGATGAATTTTTTAATAAATATTTTATTATTTTTCCATTTATATAACAGTAGTTTCTACATATTTTGTGTAAGGTTTTGAATTTTACAATTTTTCCTTCACCCTCCCTTCCCTCCTTTAATCCCCGCCAAAAGGCAGTCTGATAATCTTTACATTGTTTCCATGCTATACATTGATCAAAACTGAATGTGTTGAAAGAAAAATCATATTCTTGAGGAAAAATTAAAATATTAGAGATAGAAAAATTATATAGTATATAAGACAACTTTTTAAAAAAATTGAAGGTAATAGTCTTTGGTCTTTGTTTAAACTGAAGTGGATGAATATTGAAAAGCTTTCATAATGTGTAATTGGAAAAACAAAATAAAATATCAATAACAAGAATCGCAAACTTTTCATAACCAAACAAAAGAGAAAAATAGGTAAAAGAGGTAAATTTTCAGTTTTCAAGTAGTCACTTTGCTATATGAAAATTATGTTACTATTTGTTTTATTCATCCTACATAAATGTTACTTTTACTAATACTGGGATACTTTGTATATAAGGCACTGGACCTATTTATCCCCAATATCAGGGAAAAACACTATTCTAAAGTCATCTCAGATACTTATTAATTGTGGCCCTATCTATACAAGTCACTTGAATTCTCTGAGCCTCATTATCTTCATCTTTATGAATAAAGGTTTGTATTTTATGACTTCTGATCTTTTTTTTCACTCTAAATCTATGATGCTATGAGTCTAGAATTCTATGGGCTCTTTTGTGACTGTTATCACCCCTCTGAGGTAAAAAGATAATAAAAATGAGGGAATAGATATTTTAAAATTTGAAAGCTGCTAATACATTTCATTATTCAGTCATATTAGTTATGTGTGACTCCATGACCACAACTGACATTTCATCAAAGATACTAGAGTGGTTTGCCATTTCCTTGTCCAACTCATTTTATAGATAAGAAAACTGAGGCAAACAGGGTTAAATGACTTCCCCGGGGTCACACAGCTATTAAGTGTGATGCTAGATGTGATCTCAGGAAGATGAGTGGTCCTGACTTCAGTTCCATCTCTCTATGCACTATGGTGCCACTTAGCTGCCTAACTAAAACTATTAAGTTACAAATCCAAGTTTAAAATCTGGATAAAAGGACTGGAGGAAAACAAGGATGGTGAAAGCCTTTGAGAAATGGTTGAAGGAACTGAAAATGTTTATCCTGGAGAAAAGAAGAGATGGACAATGGGGACCAACAAATATTAGATTTTTCCCATTCAACTCTGGAGGACAGGACCTGGTCAAAGTTGTAAAGAGAAAAATTTATTGTTGATAGATGCAAAAAATCCTAATAATTAGAGCTATCCAAAAGTAGAAAGCACATTCTTGTGAAGAATTAATTCCCTTTTATTAAAAGTCTTCTCATGGAAGCTGGATGACTGCTCATTATAGCAGGGATTAGTTTTGGGGTATGGGTTGGACTAAATTTCTATTGAGTTTCATTTTCAGCTCTGAAGTTTTGTGGTTCTTTAATCTTAGTTCAGGATCTTTCCATTCATCTTCTGCTCTAAAGTATTTCTATACAATTTGTTTTGGGAAAAATAAGATGAAATCTATTTTTTCACAAATTGTTCACAAAATTATCATGTATAACTTGAATATCACATTTTATAATAAATAAGCAGTGATTTTTATATTACACTTAATAGCAAATAATACATAAAATAAAAATAAAGTCTTTTCCCCCAAATTGTTCTGATCTTGCTTTGATGGTTTGTGATGGTAAAGTACTCTGTTTCTAAAAATACACTGAGAGTTCAGCTACTACAATTGTTCAAACTTGAAAGAATGTTGGAGGTCATGAAGTGGCAATTTATTTTTTTCCTTCTTAGTCTTGACCTAGCTCTAAGAGATTCAAGAATTTTTTTTTGAGATTGTCTCCTTATTTTTCTCTGACTTAAAAGTACAGATACTCTTAGTCATGGTTCCACTATGATCCACAGGAAAGCTTTGAACTGCTCAGTTTTAAGACTTGAGTCATTTTGTCCCTCCTTAGGCAATGTGTTGGTCCTATAATTTTAAGATGGGAGTTGGGAGGGATGGAGGGTTCATAATTACTGCACATAGGTCAGACAACTGGTTGATCTAACTCATTCCAGTTCAAAACTCCTAAATCTAAAAGATCTACAGATTCAGCTTCACTAGTAGCAGGAATTACAACAATATGCTACTATGTATTTTTTTTAAAACAAAGCAAAACAAAACTATTTCAACAAAATTGGTTTCCTTTATAATCCTATGAGCCTTATCATATGCCTATAAAAGTATAATTCTGAGAAGGATTCCATACTGAGAAGGGTTTCACTAGACTGCCAATAAGGTAACCTGAAACAACAAAAAAAAAGGTAATGAATCCCTACTTCAGGGACATTGACTATAGGAATAGTTTTGTTTTGTTTTGTTTTGTTTTGTTTTTGCAAGGCAATGGGGTTAAGTGGCTTGCTCAAGGCCACACAGCTAGGTAATTATTAAGTGTCTGAGGTCAGATTTGAACTCAGGTACTCCTAAATCCAGGACCAGTGCTCTACCCACTGTACCACCTAGCTGCCCTGGAATAGTTTTTTTTAATTAAAATTAATCCTATTGCCAGTCTTCTTGCTTGCTGCCATTATCCTACAGTGAACATATTTTTCAATTTCTAAAAGTGAACCCCTTTGTTATATAATTAATATAGATTCATCACTGTGTTAGATTTTTCTAATAACTCAGACACAAGTACAAAATATAGTTTTACCTCCAATCCAATAATTTTAATAGATTAGCTAGCTTTGAAGCTATAAGAATATTTAAAAATAACTCATCAATATTGCTGCAAAGAGATTCAGTTATCAGTCAACTTGAATTTACTACTTGAGACATTTTTTCTCTATTTTATAATTCATAAATTTAAAAAAAGTAAAAAATAAGCATAAGTTTTCATAGTGTTTAAACATTTTGAAAACATTAAAATATTTGTATATCTGGTGTTATTTTAATTTTTATATTTCCTTTCTCTTATTATAATCTCATTCATGGCTCAAAATCTTTAATTATCGTACATTCACTGACTCAAAGTAGTTTTAAAAAACCCATAATAGTCAAAATAAAAGCATTTACTGATAAAGGTCCTAAAATAAAAAAAAATGCCTTTTACTATTGTACATATTTTTAATTATGGGTTGCCTCTTTGCTGTAACAGGTCATAAGATTTAAAACTAGAAGGAACCTTAAGAGTCCATTATGTCTGAGCTCTTCATTTTTTCAGATGAGAAAACAGGGATAGAGAGGTTAAATGACTTATTTGTGGGTCAGGCAACTAGTGACTTCAGCAGAATTCAAATCTAGGTCTTCCTGATTTCAAATCTATTGCACTCTTTATTACATCACATTGTAACATCATTCCCATCTTTTTTATTTCCTCTCTTGTCTGAGTAGAAAGGAAACATTTTTCCTGTTTCTTGAATCTACTTTGACTTCTTTGGTAAATTTAGATAGTCATTATTACTAGGAATTGATGCTTGACCATCAGAATAAGATGAGACATCAGATTCAAGATCAAATAAATTCAAGGATAGAAATCATTTTCTTAGAAAATTCTTCTACATCAAGCTAAGGATATTGACAAAATCTCTGCATAGGCTAAAAGATTAGATGGGAAGTGGAGTTGAAAAGAGACCTAGCTCCCCCCCCCCCCCTTATTTTTTCTAAAGTTCTCTGTGAAGGGCAATCTCCTCCATGAAACTTTCTTTCATTTTTGTCAGAGCACTTAAATCTGTTCAGTTTATTTTTCTTTTTCCTCAAAAGTTTCCTAGAGTACTTTGTCTGGATTTATTCTCTCCCTTACCACTCTATATCTTGCACTTTAATTACTTGTATAGTATCCATGCTCTTATCCTCTAGCAGATTTTTAGGTTTTTGAGAACAAGGAACTGTATCACTTTTTGTTTTTGTATCTTTAGAGTTTTTTTCTGATTGTTCATTCAGAAAAAGTTATGAGTTTTTATTGCTTAGTTATTATTTGCAGTTAGATGGAATATCTATAAAATTCATCTATTAATGTGCTTATCTTGGACAGTTTTTGATAATGAGCTGGGAGCAAAATTGATCAGGAGAAAGAGAGTATATGGGGCTACCTTTATGAAATTACAGATCTTGTTTAATGATCTCAATTTATTACTAAAACAAAAGTTCATGTTTATAACATCAATATAATTCTGATGATGTAGAATGACTGCAAGTCTGAGACCCTACAGTCTCTGAAGGTTTAAAGTTGAGGATCATTCAAAGGACAATTGAAAGTTGTATCAAAGGGATGAAAAAACTTTGATGCACTATAAACAATTATGCAGGCCAAGAAGTAGTGTAAAGGACATCATAAAAACATACCATTGGAGATATGTACTTAGCAAGAGGGAGGGATAGCTGATGGATAGCTTCTCTGATATCTTGGCATCCTCATGATGTTAAGACATACCCAAAGAAAGCCCCCAGAATGTTGGGCAGACTGCTTGTGGTAAAATTTATGGAAGAGCATAAATGAGAATTGAAATTCTTTTTGGGTTGCTATCTCTAATTGCTGGAATTCCCACATCCTTATGATTATAGATCCATCAGAATATTGTAATATTTTTCACATCTAGCACAGTGTCTTGCTCATACTAAGTACTTAGATTGAATTGATTTGGAAATAGATGTTGACTAGATGCAGTTTATAAGATTTCAATAAGGATAAGAAACTTCACAGTTACATTAGAAAGTTTTGTTGTAGTAGCTTTGAACATACATTATTTTATGTATGGTCTAGTTAATAGTCATTTATGTTCACATGCACACACACATCAAAAACAAACAAAATTCAGAACTCTGAGCAGTATCCAAAAAGAAATTATTTGCAGAAGTGAGCAATAATATCTAGGAAAGTTGGAATGTAAGTTTTTCCCACTTGAAGACTTTAAAAGCAGGTTAAATAAAAGGGATAAAAAATCTTTCATTAGGATAAAAATGATAATCAGAAATGAAAGCATAACCAAAGCCCAGAAAGGATGCAAAGGTAACTTTCCTTGCAGGAATAAAATGAGAATTACAATGGAACTAGTGTCAATATTTAGAAAATAAATCTAAAGCAAATGTATTAAAAATACAGTAGCTGCCACCAAAACATAAAAATGTCAATAATCAAAGGTTTGACATAAACTAAAAAAAGTTTATATTAGAGTATAAGACACTAAAAAATTTAACAAACTAATCTTATGAGCTATTTGTTATATTGTATCAATTACCCCTGAAAAGCCTTCAGATGCTAATTCTAGAACCCTCAACAGAATTTCACAAATATACAATCTGTGTTCTATTAATTTAGGAACTTATTATCTTGTGGAGACAAGAAGATGAAATTTTCTTCTGGATCATGGACAAAATGACCTTTCTAGTTAGACTTTTCTGTATCACCATAATGTTATTATGAAAGTCTTTCACAAAGGCTTTCACAAAGCCTTAATTACATTACAATATTTTGATACATTGATTTATTACTTATTATTAGCCATTGCCTCTGAGATATTTAGAATGTTTTTATTTCTTGAAATTATAATTCATGCTTTTTTTCAAGTCTTCCATTCTCTGTTTTACTCTCTTTGGTTTGTTTTTGATAACACTTCCATGATATATTTCAATAATGGAACTATTGTCATAGGATCACAGATTTAGAATTAAAAGAGACCTTAGATACACATTTTCTCATTTAAGGAGGAATAGGAAGAGTTGGAAATGTATAGTTATGATTTGTTTGTTTGTAAAGCAAAAATTTTAGTAATACAACTCTTCTAATTAATCCTGTTTTTTTAACAGCTGACCTATATACCTCTTGCAGTCTTTTATTTCTTCAACTGTAAAATGAAGATAATAATTGCATTTACCTCCCAGGATTTCTATGAAGAGCAAATGAGATATTTGTAAAGCACATAGCACATAGTAGGGATATATAAATAGCTTGTAGTAGAAATATGTATATATATATTTATGTATGCATATGTTTATATGTATATAATATATATCTTTATGTATATATATATATATGTATGTATGTATAAAACGCTCATTTCCTTCCACTTTTCCTCTATAATTTTTCCAAATTGTATTGTTAGGGTTCACTAAAAATCTTGCATTCACTACAGCTTTTATGTAACATGATACAAAATCTAGTCTTTCAGTTGAAGATTTCTGTTAATGGAACTACTTATGATTGATGGTTTTATTTTAGAATTCGAATATAATAACAATATTATATAATTATATATATTATATAATAACAATAATAACAATAACAATATAGTTTATCTTAACTCTTTCTCAGTTAGCCGAAAGAATAATTTCATTTTGAAGTCATTCCATGCTCTGGAAGAATGAAGATCATCTGATCTATTTGCACTTTATATGTGGGTTCCATTTCTGCTTTAAGACAATGGAATGTATGTATGGACTAATTAAGGAAATAATTACAAGGCATATCTTTTTCCACCAAAGGTTTTGTGATGCTCCTCTAGAAGAACTGCTCTTTTTGTGTGGAAAATGTTCACATGCACAATACATCTAGTTAACATATATATATATATATATATATATATATATATATGTATGCATATATAACACAACTATTCATATATATATATATATATATATATATATATATATATATATATTTTTTTTTTTTAATGCTGCCTAACCAGGATCTAGTTTTGTTTGCTCTTTTCCTCTTTCTTGTGCAGGTAAAATTCTTTAGGCTCATCACTTTGAGCTGTCTTAGTAGGTGAAATAATGCTTTTATTAATTGCTGAAAGGTAATTTAAGTGTAACTTTGAATTGATGATAGAGACAAGTCCTGGTTTGGCATTAGTTAGCTTCCCTGTTTTACATTTATTTGTATACTTAGCAGTTAGCAATCACTTAATAAATATCTTTTTATTCTTCAGTTCAATAGATAACTTTTTGACAGATATAGTCCAATACAGAAGTATAAAAATCTTTACATAATCATATTTAAAAAATCTTTATGCTGATGTTTCTTTGCATGTGCACACATAACTTGTAGTATCTTCAAGTAGTTAGATTTGTGAATAAATTAACTTGTTCTCTTAAAGATATAATTGTAATATTTCATATGTAAAATATATATTTGATACTATTCTGTTTTTAAACATTTCTAAGTTACTCTTTAGAATAAGTTTATTTTTTACATTTTCATAATAAACTTTTTATTTTAGAAGATTATTTTTTCAGACATTGAAGTAAATAATAAGTTTTATGTCTGTAGTTTTGGAAAAATATTACTGTACTTGTCTGAAATACCACCAGCCAATTATTTCCTTCTGTAAGTCTACATAGTACCATCTCTAAAAAAGGGTAGATTCCAGGAACTTTGCCAATTATTACATTTCCTTGGAAGTTTTCTTAGTAGTTGTCAATCACATAGAAGCAGACATTTGACTTTTGAACTTTTTCTGCTTTGGTGGTACTCTTGTCTGAGGGAATCTTTATTTGCCTTTATCCTAGTCCAGGGCAGCCAAAGCAGTTCTCTGGATGGATCTTCACATGAGATCATTCTTGCTCTCTAACCCCAATATCAACAAAGAGTTGGCCTTTACTCTTTGTAGGATGAAAAGTGTCCAAAGCACAAGTTCTCAGCAACTGTTGTAGCTTAATAATGTCACAATGGGTTATGTAAATCTCAGAATGACATATATGGTAGTTCAGTTATTCAGGCTCTGCAGTGACCTGGGTGGTTTGTGGAAGTATGGTAGCAAGCTTTCCCAAGACCAAATTAAAAAGCTATTTCCTTTGCTGCAGTCTATTATTGATTTTTTGCATTCCTGGTATCTAGCTTATCATTTTGCATATGGTTGGTGCTTCATACCTATTTGTGGCATGTCATTTGATTTCTTTTTAATCTAAGTTTTTCCTAATCTTTGAAAATGAGAATTATAGGGGGCAGAGCCAAGATGGTGACAAGAGAAGATCCTCTTTTGTGCTCTCTCTAATATTTCAAAACTTATAAAATAAGGACTCGAACTAAATTTCCAAGAGACAGAACCCACAGAGGGATCCAGTGAGGCAGTTCTTCAGCCTAAGATAGCCTGGAAAATAGTGGAAAGGCTCTGCTCCATGGGGTTAGAGGGGTGGCCAGCCAGCGCAAAGGAACTTCAGCCTCCAGGAGGCAGCCCCAGAGTGCTGGGAGCCATGGCTCATGGCAGCAGGGTCAGTTTCCTGACTTGAACCCCGGGGAGCACCGGGTACAACTTGGAAGATTGGAGGGGGTCCTCTGCCAGAGTGAGCATGTGAAGCCAACCCTCAGGGCACTCAGCGAGCAGCTTGGCAATGGCAGCCCAGATCCAGGAACTGGAAGCAGGCTGAGCTGGTAAGCAGTAACCCCCCAGGCAACTGAGCCTTGAGTACTCAGCCTAGGTAGGGTAATGAAGAGAGACTTCCCAGGCCTGTCCTCTGTCCCTGGAACAGGACACTGGGGCTCTGATCACATTCAGATCCTGATCACAGTCTAGGCCCCCCCCATAGAACAGCAGGGCCCACCTCAGCCCCATGGCAGAAGGGTGCACTCATGGTCATTCACAGACCAGGAGAGAAGACAGAGATTCACACACTGAAATCCTTGTGGGAGGGTGTCCCAATAATACTCAAAAGCTCAGGAAGTACCCCAAGACCAGGCACAGGCTGAGGAAATGAGTAAACAGAGAAAAAAGAGAAACACCATTGAGAAATACATTGTCTATGATCCTAAGAAGGATCAAAATACTTAATCTGAAGATAAGCAAGTACAAGCTCCTGCATTTAAAGACTCCAAGAAAAATGGAAATTGGGCTCAGGCTATGACAAGAGCTCAAAAAAGATTTTGAAAATCCACTGAGAGAGATAGAAAAAAAATGGGAAAAGAAATGAGAGAGAGATGCAGGAAAAATATGAAAAATAAGTCATCAGCTTAGTCAAGGAGATCCAAAATAATGCTGAAGAAAATAACACGTTAAAAACCAGCATAGGTCAAATGGATAAAACAGATCAAAAAGTTATTGAGGAAAAGAATGCTTTAAAAAGCAGAGTTGGCCAGATGGAAAAGGAGATAAGAAAGATCTCTGAGGAAACGAATCCTTCAGATGTAGAATGGGACTGAGGGAAGTTTCTGACTTTATGAGAAATCAAGATACAATACTTCAAAACCAAAAGAATGAAAAATTAGAAGAAAATATGAAACATCTCATTGCAAAAAACTGATCTGGAAAACAGATTCCAGAAAGATTATTTAAAAATTATTGGGATACCTGAAAGTCATAATAAGGAAAACAGCCTTGACATCATTTTTATTACCCTGATATCCTACAAGCAGAGGGCAAAATAGAAATTGAGAGAATTCATCAATCTCCCCCAGAAAGAGGTCCAAATAAAACCCCCAGGAATATTATAGCCAAATTCCAGAACTCCTATGTCAAAGACAAAATATTGCAAACAGCCAGAAGGACACAATTCAAATATCATGGAGCTGCAGTCAGGATCACACAGGACTTAGCAGACACTACATTAAAAGCTCGTAGGGCTTGGAATATAATATTCCAGAAGGCAAAAGAGCTTGGAATGCAACTGAGAATCAACTACCCAGCAAAACTCACTGTCTTCTTCTAGGGAAAAAGATGGACTTTCAGTGAACCAGGGAAATTTTAAATGTTCCTGTTGAAATGGTCAGAGCTGAACAGAAAATTTGATCTTCAAATACAGGACTCAGGTGAAGCATAGAGAGTGGAGGAGAAGGCTAAAATATGAGGGAATTAATGATGATGAACTGCATGTATTCCTGCATAGAAAAATGATACTGATAATACTCATATGAAACCTCTCATTAAATAGAGCAGGTAGAAGGAGCTTTTATAGATGAAGCACAGGAGAAAGCTGAATTTAAAAATATAATATATGTAAAAATGGAGTCAATGGCTAAAAGGGAAATGTAATGGGAGTAATAGAAAGGAGAGGTGGAATAGGTTAAGATATTTCATATAATAAGATTTCTTATTACAATGAGCTATTGCAATGATATGGAAGGGGGAACGAGAGAACCTTCCCTCTCATCAGAGGTGGCTCTGAGAGGAAACAGCATATATAGTCAATGGGGTATAGACATCTAGAGTAAGAAGAATAGAAGGGGGACGGGGGAAGGGTGGGGATGATGGAAGAGAGAGTGGACCGTGGGGGAGAGTGGTCAGATATAACACATTTTCTTTTTTACTTCTTGTAAGGGGCTGGGGTCAGATGGCCTGCCCAGGACCACTGGACTGGGTGGTTGCTGGGCCTTAGGGTTGGTATGTGGGCATGGGACCTCTTGGCCCCAGGGCTGGTGATCTGTCTTCCACACCACTCAGCTACTCTACAGCACATTTGAGAAGAGGGATGGAGTGGAAGGAGAGAGAGAATATAGTATATGGTAGTGGGAAAGTAAGAATGGAGGGAGTTGCAATCAGCAATGGCAGCAGTGGAAAAATATGGAAGTAGTTTTTGTGATGGACTTATCCTAAAGAATATGATCCACCTGCAACGGAGCTAGAGGTGTTGGAACACAGACTGAAGCACATTTTATTATTATTATTATTATTATTATTATTATTATTATTATTATTATTATTAATCATTATTATTTGTAGGGGGTATTTGCAGGGCAAATGGTGTTGGGTGGCTTGCCTGGGGCCGCACAGCTGGGTGATTATTGGGTGTCTGGGGCCATGTTTGGACCCGGGTGCTCTTGGCTCCAGGGCTGGTGCTCTGTCTGCTGCACCATCTGGCTGCCACTACTACTACTACTACTACTACTACTACTACTACTACTACTACTATTATATTTTATTTTGTTTTGATTTTTTTGTTTTTTGCAGGGTAATGGGGTTGGGGTAGCGTGCCCAGGGTCACACAGCTGGGTGATTGTTGGGTGTCTGGGGCCAGATTTAGGCTCAAGTGTTCTTGGCTCCAGAGCTGGTGCTGCCTCCATTGCGCCACCTGGCTGCCATTATTATTATTATTTTAATTTTTTTCTCTTTCGTTTATTGCTCATGTGGGTCTATGTTTTTCTGGGGAGATGGGTTATTATGTTTACTCTTAAACAAGAATATTTTAGTAATGTATAAAAATCATTTGTATAAAAATAAGAATAAATAAATAAAAATTTTAAAAAAAGAAAATGAGAATTATAATAGAATCTGCTTCATTGGACTTTAAGGCCCATAGGAGATAAGTATCTATTGTACTTCGCAAACCTAAATGCATTATATAATTCTACCTATTAATATTATAATATTTCCTATTTTTTCTCATCTTACCTTTGGGTTTTAGTTATGCTGATCACGGGCAAATGTATGATATGGCTTATAGTTATTGGTTATGGCTTTATAGTTATTTTCTTTATGTTTATTTTGCATATATGTTTCCCTTGTTAGAATGTAAGCTGTTTGAGAAGTGATATTATATATAGATATGTAATATCTATATATAATATAAAATATATTTTATGTATATACATATATATGTTACTAGTACCTTGAACCATGTAATAGGTACTCAATAAATATTTGATGATTAGTAGGTTGATCCAGGGTAATAGAATTCTTTTTATATGTCCTCTTCCCTGGCTTGCAATAGCTATAAGTTTTCCTTTCAGATCACTCCCAGCATCTCTTGAAAAACCTGGAATACAAAAAAGGGAAATTATATCATTATTTGGCATTAAATGCTCCTTTTACTTTACCTTTCCCAGATTTCTCTTTTTATTATGGAATGAAAGACTTTTTCCTCAGTTAAAGGAATTTCAAGTATCTGGGTGGTGGGAGTAGTTATTTGTGAAGTTTGTTTTTGTTTTTGGTCTTTTTAAATGTCGAGAAACTTATTAGAAACCTTGAAATCGCCTGGAAAGACTATTGGCAAAAAAAAAAAAGATCAGCTCCTAGTTTTGTTTTTCTAGAGATAGGTCCAGGGACTTAAGTAAATATTACTTCTATCCATGTATTGTATTATTACTTCTATTAAGATGACAAGTTTTTTCTAATCATTTAATGAGATATGTATATTTACATGGAAACAAAAATAAAATGTTAAGATAATAGAATAAAGACAGTTAGCCCTCAGGGGAAAAAAAAACAATTTCTTTCTAGCATAGTTGAAATTGTGTTCTGCTGGCTCTGGGTTTCCAGAGCATCTTAAAACCAAGAAAAGCTGATTTTTGTGACTTTTCCTTGTCTCATACTCCCTCCTTGAAGTTGAAAATCTTCACTTGAAATTTTGCAGTGTTGGGTATTTTAATTACATTTTGTTATTTCCCCCTAAGCCATCATCTACCATATATTTCTTATATTTCATTCAGTATAATATCTATCTAATCACAGATTATTAAATTGATTAGACAGGAAGCCATAATGATGATGTTTAATTGAACACTAATCCCCCCCCATTTTTGTTTTGATATACTGAAAACTGAGAATGTTGGGAAGATGTGTTTACAAAAGGCTCAAATAATCTTCAGAAAGTCAACTTTTTTTGTATCTAAATCGCAAAAATTCTAATTCTTGATTTGTAAATGCTGGCTATATATCATTTTGCCATGAACAATTTCTGTGTGAAACTATTTTTGTAGGCTCAAATGTTTGATGTCTGTGTTAAGTTACTGTCAATATATATATATAAAGTGTTAAGGGCATGTAAATTTATTTTTAATAATATATTAGGACAAAGCCAAATATATTTAATTAGTTTTCCCATTAATGTTGGAAAACAAGTTATATAACTATGATTATATCAAATACACAATACACAAAAATGAATTTTTATTTACACACAGATATTTTGTTTTAAGGAATTGTTTTCCTGAAAAGCTGGCAAGATGGAACTTGTGCTAGACTTACTAATTTTGAGCTAAGAGGTATAAATTAAAGTGGTTTATGACACCAGGGATATTTTATCCATTTGTTGATATTATTCAGAGTAGTACTCCTCTCCCAAGTGATTTTTTTTTTTTTTTGCATTTAGAAGCACTGTTTCCTAATACTGTTTGGTGCTTTGCAAAGCCAACTTCTATTCCATGAGTCTTTCAAGAATACCTTCAGTGTAATTGTCTGATCATCCTCACAATGGTCCTATTTTGAAAGAAGGTGTAATAATGAATGAATACTTTTTTTGTAATATGCTTCAATTGGGTTCTTCAAGATTATATTTATAGGGTGACAAAAGAAACGGTTAAATTACTTAGTTCAACTGAATAATAAATTGAGGACAATGAATATATTTTCTAGAAATACGAAAAAATACTTCTTAGTTGTTTGAATTTTAAATTTCCAAAACAGTGTTAGTTATCATTAAAAAAGCAACCCAGTCACATGTGAACACACCTACACACAAATACATGTGTGAATACATGCATATACATGTATGCATATATGGATGTATGCATATATGGATATTTGCAGAGATACACAGATATACACACACATATTTTTGAGGGGGGAGGGAGAGAGAGAGAGAGAGAGAGAGAGATTGTGTCAAGAGACTGGTTAGCACATGAATTTTTTTTTTTGCCATGGCATGTGAGGTAGCATGTAGGTGAGGCTTAGGGTGATCTAAAGAATATGAGCCATGATGGGGAGGCCAGGTGGCGCAATGGATAGAGTACTGGCCCTGGAGTCATGAGTACCTGATTTCAAATCCGGCCTCAGACATTTAATAATTACCTAGCTATGTGGCCTTGGGCAAACCACTTGACCCCACTGCCTTGCAAAAACTAAAAAAAAAAAAGAATATGGGCCATGGAGTAAGGAGATTTGGATCTGATCTCACTGCTCTACCAGTGATTGATGACCGTTATCACCTTAGGATTATGGTTTTAGATCTGAAAAAGACCATAGAGATAAGAATATAGACTTGTATATATAGCTATAGATTTGGAAAAGCAACATGTATGGTAGATAGTATGTAAGACTATTATTCAGGAAGACTTTTGTTCAAATCCTCCTATCCTTTACTATCTTTCTGGCCCTTGGACAAGTCATTTAGTTTTACAGAGCCTCAGTTTCTATACATGTAAAATGGAGACAATAGTCTGTGTTACAAAGAGTAATTATGATTAACAAACGAAACACCATATGTCATGTGCTCTAAAATTTAAATGTGAATGCTAAATAAATGTACTATTTTGATGATTATTATGTCCTTATGTTCAATGACATTTAGATAGAAGCAGTCTCAAGACATAACCCTATCATGCAATTTTTCCTTTTATATTAAATATGCACTGTGCTGTTGTCCAGATGGATAAAATTTGCATTTCATAGTTGAATAAAAATTATTGGACGTAAGCTTATCCCTTGGTATAGTGAAACTGTTTTCAAGTCAACTCCATTAGCAGACAGGCAATAGGGAATATATGTATTGTTCCAAATGAATTTGCTTTTATTTTCTAGTTCTTTATATTTTGAAAACTATTTATTACATATAGTTTGGAGGGTCTCAAAATTTGACAAGATGACATGTATTAATTTTTTTTGTCTTCCTGACTTCAAATATGTTCTTATAAACTGACTAGTTGTGTGACCCTGAGAAAGTCACTTAACTGTTTGCCATCCCTTATTTTTTAAAATGAGCTGGAGAAAGGAAATTACAAATCACTCCAGTATCTTTACCAAGCAAACCCCAAAATGGGGTTGTGGAGAGCCTGACAAGATTGAACAATGACTTGTAGAAACACTAGATTAATTTGATCTACTGGCCATCATAGATTATATTGTAGACAATACATGTTATGAAGATATATGTATTAAAATTGTTAAGGATACTTTGAAGACTGTATTCTTAATACAGAGATTTGTTATATCTGTTAGTTTATGAAGGGTTTTGGGCATCTCAAATATAGTTCTATCCCTTGTCTTGTCTTACTAATTAAGATACTAAATTTTTGTATCCTAAAAGTGACAAGTTGTGCAGTTTCAATCATTTTCTTGTATAATTTGTATTATCTAGTCTGATTTGCTTAAGCATAATTAGTTTAGTAATTTTGGTGTCAATGTCTTGGTTCTGAATTGCTATCATCAATATTTCCATTTAAAGATCCACATGGCTCAGTAATGCTTTATATTTTTGACAAAATTATTTCTGTTGAGTTCATGTAAATGTTGCCCAGGTACTCTTGGATCTTAGCTATTGCTTCTTCTTCTTCCAGAGGTAGATTACATTAGAAAAATCCAGTGATCAATACTTTCAAACTTAATTATTTTTTAGCAATGTGTTATTGAAACTAAATAAATATCAACGTATACAACTTTGACATGCTTGTTATAAGTTCTAAGATTGATTATCAATCTTTTACTTATTAATATTACTATGATTCCTACAAAATCTTAGTTCACCTTAATTTTCCCTCATGTTTTCCCCATGAAGAGAGAAGAGAAGGAAAAAAAGGAGATTGAAGTCTATGGCCTTTATTATTAAATTGAACTGAACAAATTATGGCATGAAATGAGTCAAATGGTATATATATATATGTGTATGTGTGTATGTAAATAGATATGATGAGAATTGTATTTTCAGTAAGAATCTCAGTTAAATTCAGTTTACACTCAGCTCTCAGATGTCTGCTACTACTTTTATCTAGTCACTTGGGCAGGGGAAAGGGGTTTTCATGGGACCTCCCATTCTAGTACCAATCACTAAGAACTATTCCTATAGGCTGTTGTCTGGCTGTTCCTCATCTGTAAAATTGGCTGTTCTCTAAGGTTTTATCCTGATATCTAACTTCCCTCCTTTATGGTCTTCCCTGTTCCATGAGAGCTTATTTTCAGCCCAACTCATCTCTACTTTGACCTCAATAAGTATTCCTTCTAGCATTGAGTATCTTTTACAACTGATGTAATTTACTCCTAATTAATTTATTCAGTAAGAACTAAGTGTCCTAAGTGCAGGCTCTGGTGGAATATAAAAGTAAAACATCCCCCTTTCCTCAATATTTTCCATCATGTAGAGGAGCAACAGCAAATAAATCTTGTGTAAATACCCCTATGCCCATAGAAACTGAAAGGTTTTTCTTTACCAAAGGTCCTCTCTTTGTTCTTAGGCATTCAATCACTTTGGGTTCAGGTCTCTAACCACAGAAGGAGTGTAGGCTCCTGTTAACTCCCAGGCTTCAGTTAAGTGAAGTAACACTTACCCTAACATCATGAGAATAATTTTATTTAAAATTTTGGTGTAAGAGCATGTCTAGGATTGCCCCAAAAGAAAGCATTTTAAAGGTACACATTGTAGAATAAGAACAATAAAAATCCGAGACAGATACTTATTTCCTATTTATAGCCGTAATACTAAGCTCAGAATACTCACAAGCATGAATTATTTGAGGAAAACCAATTTGAAACTATTTTCTATAACAACTCCTAACTACTGTTACAGTCTCATAGGAAGTTGTCATAAAAGCAGTCTGTTAATTTATGTTTAGGCATTTTTCATTTCACCTGGACTTTATACAATTTAAACAACTCCTCATAAACCAGTGAATTTTCAGCCTTTCACTTGTTTGTGGACAAACTGATGTGTCAATGATGTCTGAAACCAGTCAGTTCCATTAATTGTATAAGAACCTTAAGACTTCTGAATTTCACAAGATGACATCCAAGACTAGAAATCTAAAGTCATTAACCTATATGCTAATGTTTATTAATTTTCTTGGAAATGAAACAGAAAACAGAAAAGTCAACCAGACACCCAGGTGCTAACTCACTTAGTTCAATGCTCCTGTAGTAGCCACATAGGCAAGGTCTTCTTGATGCCCAGTCTTTTCCTACTCATATTTAGAAAATTTAATTACATGGTGTCACCTGAGGTTAGGTCCCTTCTCTTATTAGGTAGTGGGAGGACCAAGAGACCCCAAAGATCTTTTCATTTCATACTAAACTTCAAGCAGGGAGTAGGCAGTTAGAGATTGATTTGAGAATCATATTTATCTCCTCCTCACATCTGCCATTATTCAATGGCCACCAGAGTCAATTAAAAGGAAAGCAGTTTAACATTCATACAACACTTATTAAATGTCTCTGGCTTTAGAATGGTTTCCATTAATTTATTCTTGACCACTAATTACATTTAAAGTTAACATAAGCTATCCTTAACTTATATGTTTTTAAACAGTGCTGTTACATTCATTATCTTGGTTTGTAAATTAATTTTTCACAATTAAAATTCATTTTAATTGAAAATATGTATGTATTTTTTTATTTCAAGCTGTCTTTTGGGGAGATATTGCCTTAGATGATGAAGACTTAAGAATTTTTCCAATTGATAGGACAATTGACCTTACACAGAACTCATTTGAAAAACTTGGACATATCACAGGTATGATTTTGTAGTACATGCTTTTTCATGTGTATTATTTTCTTTTCTTTTAAAAAATATTTACTATCAAATGGCTTAAAATTATCCTGTGAAACATTAATTTTAAAAACATTTATTTTTTATTTTTACTCAAGATACATAAACATATTGTGAAGTTTATCTTTTATACTTGACATTCACTTTGGATATGAATTTGGAAGTATAAATTATGCTGTCCAGTAATATTGACTTTTGCTAATGGGGAAAAAAAAGAAAGTATATATAAAATTTTCAGATGAACTCTCTGTTTTTTTAAAAAGACATTGCTTCTGTTAGAATTTGTTATCACTCAGTGAAATTGGATTAAAAATGCTAAAATCACTTGATATTGATTTTAAAATATCAGATCTCTACGATTTAATTGACTTTGATATATTTCCATTCCAAATTTTGTTTATTTTTGGTAAGTGATGCAGATAGAATATAAGGTTAGGAAAAATTATGAGTTATATTGGAGATCTATTTTAAATTAGCATCAGGTGTTGAATTTCCTTGACTTGCCTTGCTTTCTCTTTACCAATATATCCCCAACTCTTCCTTTTGTTGTTCTGTAATTATTCATTAGTAACTTGTTAAACAAAAATTATTCTAGATTTGAGAAATTCTATATCTGAAATGAATTTTCTCTTTGTTTCATTGACTTTCAATTTAGAAAAGAGTGAACTCACTACTTTTGTAAATTTGGATAGATGTTTCTAAAACATATAATGAAATATAAACGTCAAAATTATATCAATATCTACTCAGAGGTAGTGGCAAACAATGAAAGTGGTGGGGAAAGGAATAGAGCTATATTGAAGAAAAATAGAGGTAATTAAATTGAAAAAAATCATAAAATAAAATATTAAGATTTCTTTCAAAAGTATGGTAGAACTTTCCATCAGGTAGTACTTTTTAAATTTAATTGCTAGTACTAACGAGTTACTGTGTTTTCAGTTATGTACTATGAGAACAGTTAAAACTTGTATTTGTATTCTTGTCCTATCCAGGGACCAATGTTAATTTGTGCATTTTCTTATTTTTATATATATTTGCATTTTCTTTCTAATCTCATTTGTAAATAGACTTTGAGATAGAAATCATTTCAGAAACAAGGGCACCTTCCCTTTAGAAAAATAAGTAGAAAATTACAAATTAAAATTAGTCTGTTTAGGTTTAAATCATTAAAATTAAAATATGTACAGATTTGTCTCTTCTATAGATAGTTTTCACTCTACTTGAATTTCAGAGATTTAAAAGAATATGAAATAAAAATTTCTGAATTTATTCCTTTTACTGATAATTTTTTCCTCTATTTTTTGATTACTAAAATGTACATCCCTGTTGCCAAAAGGTCATTTACTAAATTTTTCTTTGCTGTTTAGCATCTATCTGGAATAATGGGCATTAGTAATTTAATTTATGAATTTTATTATCTATATCAAATTTTGAATATTTTCAACTAGAAAGTTGAACTCCACAGTTATGATAATTACTTTAAAAGATTTCTGACATTTATACTAAAATTTATGATCATATTTCTAATATTTTTTAAAAAGATATTCAACTGTCATTGATGAAATATTAGACCATCTTTTTGCTTGTTTACTGGTTAATATCCTGTTTATTTTTCTGCTCATTTTCAATTTTCCTAATCTATTACAGATGTAATTTTATAGTATGGCACTAATGAATAGCATATTGAGAAATAAACCCCCCCCACTCTGCATGGGAATAAATATATTTAAGTATTATCTAATTCTTTAAAATGTGAAGTACTAAAAATGTCAGAAAATTTTCTCTAGAGCTACAACTATGCACAAACATAATTCAAATAATTAACTACATAATTATTCATGAGCAAACCCACTCACTTACTTGCCTTATAAGGATCTACTTTATCACTCCTCCAAGTTAACCATGCAATGTATTTTTATTGGCAAAAGTCAATTAAAAAAAAAAAGTCTGACAGAAATATGTTGAAGAAAAAATTAAAAAAACCCCAAACAACAAGACAGCATACCTGTTTTGTTCTGTTTTATAACTCATGTTCTTTAACTGCTTTGTCCAGAGCTGACTTATATATCCCACAGACAGTATTTACTACAAGATTTACTATAATACTTAATAATACTTATTCCATGATCTATAGTGATTTAAAAAGTGTTTTTATTTTGATTATTGTGGTACAAGAAAAAAAGAAGTCAGAGTCAAGAATCATACCACTTAGGTTCAAGTTTTGAATCTATCACTTAATACCTTTGTGACCTTGTGCAAGTCAATTAGTCAGTAATTTTTTTTAAAGTGCTTTCTGTGTGCAAAAACCTGGGTTTATAAAAAGAGGCAAAAAAATTTCTGCCCTCAAAGAACTTATCATCTAATTCACTAGTGATCTAAGTCACTCAACTTTTCATTCTAAGTGTACTCTAGATCTCAATCTACAATCCTAAATTGTGCCCATGTTAGGTAAGATAATGAAGTGTAGGAGCTAGAGTGAGGGACTTTAATCAGGAAATCCAAGGTTCAAGTTCCTTCTCATTTTTGCTCCTCTAAAATGAACACAGCAAAGTTATCCTTGATGAGTCTTAAGTGACTCTAGAAATATAAATTATAGATCAATTGCTTACAATGTGCATTTGTGGAAGTAGAGTTATGCTCAATATGTTCCTCTGTCAAATTTATATTTTAAAAACGTATTTAGTGATTAAAAATAAGTAGGGTAAGAATTTTAAAAAAGAAGTCAAGATGGAGCAATTAGGTGTGAATCCAGGGAATCTGGATTCCAAACTGATACATTCTCAGCCTATTATATACTAGGATCCTTGACATTTTTAAGTCAGCCAGTCTTAAAAACTTCAGTTTAATCATTAGTAAGATAAAAAGCTTGAATTTGATATTCTCTTAAATTCTTTCCAGTTCAAAAAGTATATAGACTACAGTCTATCATCATGCATTTGGCTGCATCTTAAAGCATAATTATATTTCCATTTGAAATTATAGCCATCTAGCTTATTTCCCCCAATTACTTTATTATCAGAATTGTACAGGAATGCTTTAGAGTCAAATTAGATAGTTTAATATCTAAGAGATTTCAAAAAAAGTTCAATAATGGAACTTCTGAGACTTTGTAGTAAATGTAGTAAATGACCTAGTCAATCCCCCCTCCTTTTAATATTTTGAATTACATTTGTTTCTTTAGAGTTTGAAAATGTAGATCCTATTTTTCTGCATTTAGGACAGTAGAGCATGTCATCTGTCAGTACTTATTAGCACCAGATGTCAAGGCCACAGTGAAGAAAAATGTTTCAATGATGAGATGATGTGATTATTACAACTTATGTGAATAACAGGCTTGTTGACCTGCTTTCTGGAATTTTTAACTACTGTATCATTTTAAATTTCTTCTAAAGGTTCTAAATATATAGACATATCTATATATATACATACACATACTCAGATACATATAAACACATATGTACATACACACCACATATATTACATATATATTTATAGACCACATATATACATATTTACTAGTATACTAATTTTATAGGCTACATTAAAAGGACATAATGGTTTCTTTTGAGACATCTGTAGTTTTTCTAAAATTATGTTGCAGAGTGAATCTAACTTGAATATTTCTCTCTGTCTTATTTTTAAGGTGGCCTGGGAGACCATGGTGTGTCAAAGAAAAGAGGGGTTCTCTATCAGCTCATAGACAGGATAAGAAGATTTGGCTCGGGTATTTTGAATGTATAAAGCATCAGGCTGCTTTTCATGGTGTACAGTCAGCATTTTAAATATAGAAATCTTTTTTCTTAAAACAATTAATTTATATGATGCAATGTTCTTAAAGGAGGAGGTACCAGGTTGATATTTTACTTGCTTCTATTAACAGGCAGATCTTGTGACATAGAAATATTGAAATTTAGGGAAGCTAAAATTTGATTTAGTTTATTTTCTTCCTTCCATCATTAAAAATGTATTGTGTTCATTATGCTACTACTCATCATTATTAGTTTATTGTGCCTAATAAGCCTAATATGTTTTCATTATTAATTATTGTATCCAATAGGAAAATGTAAATTATGATTAATTTTGAAAGTGGGATGTCATATCTTATGGCACACTTATAAAGCAGATACAGAAAATGGCCATAAATCACTATTTAAAAGATCATAATAGATTAATCATTTGAGATACTTTTTATCATTTTAGTGTGTGCAGAAGTACAAAAAGTATTCCAAAGTAGAAAGACTAAATAGATCTAGTTAAATTTCTTGATTATGATGCCACTTTAATATTGAATAGCATTGGCATTTCCAGGAAGAAATAGATGATTTGTGTTATAAAATATCCACCTATCTTTTAGGGATTGCCAAATAATGTACTTTTTAGTGCACTACAAATTGAGTATTTAAAGCAATATGTGATTCTAAATTGTGGCATGATTACATTTCAGGTTTGTCCTAGTGAGGATTAGAGCAAGACATGGAGAGCCTACAGTAGTCCAGAGAAACTCCCAACAATCTTATTTAAATTTTTTAAAAAATTACCTTGATACATCATTTATTTATCTTCTATTTATATATTATACTGTGCTGAATTTAGGTAATATTATAAGAACACAAAAGACCGATGGCCTTTTGAGAATTTTAGTCTAATTTATTACAACAACAAACCTAAAGACATAGACATAATAAATACACTTGATGCTTAGTATGTGTTTGTTGATATTAAAACTTTATGTTGATTAAATGAGATAAGGAAGCCCATAAAGTACAGTATAATCATCAAAGTACTAGAGAAATATATTTCTATTTTGACAAATCAGGGTAGATAGGTAAAATGGAAATAAAAAAGGAAAGTCCCTCTAAACTACAGCTTTAGAAGTAAGACTTGTTAAAACAGAAAAATTGCTTAGAAACAGACCAGTTTCAAAATATTCACATAACTAAGTTCCATGCTAAGCACTATGAGTCAATGAAAGTTTTCCAGCAGCAACAAAAACAATCTCTGCTTTTAAGAGCTCATATTTTAGTGGGGAAGAACAATATGCAAGCAATTATGTAGACAAGATAAATGGGAAGAAATGAAGAGAGGGAAGGCACTCAAATGAAAAGGAAATGGTATAGAAGATGGGATTTTAACTGGGACTTTAAGGAGGCCAAGAGTCAAAGGTGAAAAGGAAGAGTATTCCAGGTATTGAAAGAGTTAGCTAAGGAATGCCTGAAGTATGTTGTTCAATCAAAGAATGTGGCCTTTGGAGTAATATTCAAGATAAATGTGCTTCTACATTTCTACATTCCACCCCCCCCCCCAAATCTGTATTTCTGAATGTGGTCATTGGGCTAATTCTAATGCAGATCATCGACTCAGATGGCAAAAACATTGTCTCTTCAGTTTTGTTTCTGAAGTATATGGCTCAGCATTAAATTATATGTTCTATAAATCAATGACCATGTCAGGAAACAATACAACTTTTATTCTAATATGATAGTCTCCATGGTTGATTTTGCTATTTTCAATTCTATTAAGTTTGAGAAGCATTTATTGAATACTTCCTCAATGTGACTTTATGCTAGACATCATTCTAGATTCTGGGGATACGGTGATAATATGGACACCAACTGTACTCCTCAGATGAGCAGTTTTGAATGTAGCAATTTGATTTTTGTTGAATAGTAATAATTAGCTTACTTATTAGCAGTATCTTAATTATTAAATCCATGCAATTAAATGATTAAATCCAATCCAATTAAATCCATTTTTAGAAATTTAGAGGACACAATGGAAATAGTGTGTAATAATAGTGTGAGGCAACTAGTGGTACATTAGAGTGCTGGACCTGAGGTCAGGAAAATATGAAGACAAATCCAGCTTCAGACCCTTTCTGAAGGGTCTGACTGGGTAAATCACTTAACCTCTTTCTGCTTCAGTTTTCTTATCTGTAAAAGTGGGATAATAGTAACATCTACCTGTGTGGAAAATATAAGATAATACTTATAAAATACTTAGCGTACTTTAAAATTATTATTGTGGTGTTGTTATTTTGTATTAATAATGCATGCCTGATATTGCTTTTAAAGATGCTAGATTGTTAAAAGTCATTTGAAAGTAGTTTCATAATAATGTCTTCAGTTGAGTGTCTTTTTTTGTGGGTATATTTTAACTTCAGACATATTTATCAGAGTATGGAACTGAGACTTTTAGACCTTTGTCCTTTAAGGGGCTAAAAGAATCCCTGATGAAATACTTCTGTTTCATAGAATATTTTAAATGTCAATACAGACTTAGAACAAAACAACACAGCCAAAGGAAAAGCATCTGTAAAATTCTCAGGACCAAACGAGAAAAACCGGGTTCCCAGGGCTGCTACATCAAGAACTGAAAGAATATGGCCTGGGGGTGTCATTCCATACGTTATAGGAGGCAATTTCACTGGTAAGAATTTTCTGTTTGAGTATTTTGATGAAAGAAAGAAAAAAGAATAAAATACTACCTTACTATTTAATTTATTTGTGTGCAAATATATTTGTGTAATAATAATAATGATGATGATAATGTCGATATAAGATGAGTAAAGAAAAGAATACCTACCAAGTCAGATTGCTGTTTCAATGTAGCCAGAATGTGCTTACATTTAAAAATATTTTTGATTGTCTAATGTTTTTCTTGTTTTTAAATCTGTGCTTCCCATATGTCACTAAATCTGTCTACTGACAGATGATTTCTGAGAACCAACTAGAATAATTTATATATTACTTGAAAACATCTTTTACACACAAAATTGTAAAGACAATGAGTTTTTTTATTCAGTGGATGAGGTATGGATATTTATAATTCAAAACCTAAATGGTTCCACTGTCTGTCATTGGTTCCTGTTGGACCTCATTAGTGTTGTCATTTTTTTGTCCATAAATCTTCCAGAGATCATCCAGTGTCCTGGAGATTTTCTATTATTTCTTTTAATTGCACCAGAAAAATTAATATCTGAAGCAATTCAAACATTTTTTATGCTTTTTGCTAGCTTAGAAATTGTGAGTGAGATTTCTTTATCCTTGAAGATTCACAATAATTCATTCATTATTAAGAGTAATTACATTTCTCTAAAGACTTGCACAGTGTTTGTGAGAAGCAATTATCACCTAGTAAACCAGTCTTGGAGTTTTGGTATAGAGAAACCCAAATGGTTGGGACCACTTTTTTAATGCCTTTGCAGCATTTATTGTTTATTGATGCTGTGCCATTCTTTCAGGTAGCCAGAGAGCCATGTTCAAGCAGGCAATGAGACACTGGGAGAAACACACATGTGTAACTTTTATTGAGAGAAGTGATGAAGAAAGCTACATTGTATTTACTTATAGACCTTGTGGGTGAGTTGAAAGAAGAGATGGTTTTTACTTAATCTTAGCTCCAAAAGAAATAGTAACTTTGAACATCTTTGAAAAATATGGAATTCTTTAAGCTTCTTATGTATATGTATATGTATATGTATATATATATATATATATATATATATATATATATATATATATATATAATGTCCCTTTTTGTTGTTGTTACCTCTACTTGTATTTTTTTACTCATAGGGATCTTAATATTTTTGTAGAAGAAAGAATTATAGAATCTTTGAATCTTTAGTGAAAAGAAAATGTATCAATCATTTACTCCACTGCTCTCATTTTGCACAAGAGGAAATTGAGGCCTTAAGTGGATATTGCTTACTCAGGATTACCTTCTGAATGAGTGACAGAAATAGAATTGGCTCTTAGGACAGTGAACTGTCTCCATATTCTAGATATCAACCACAGCAAATGTTTTTTTTAAGTGATGAGTCTTCCAGAGTCTCTAGTCTGCGCAAGATGCTGAGGACAAAAATACAAAGGATTCATTTCTGTTTAAAGGTGCTTTTTTCTAACAGTGGAAATGATATAAGTATATATCAAAGAAATACAAAGAGAATACATATAGATAAATATAAAGTAGGTAAATAAGTACATATTGAACAAATATAAAAAAGAATGAATGTAATTAAATACAAAAATAAATACAATTGCGTGGCTAGGTGGTACAGTGGATAGAGCACTGACCCTGGAGTCAGGAGTACCTGAGTTCAAATCCAGCCTCAGACACTTAATAATTACCTAGCTGTGTAGCCTTGGGCAAGCCACTTAACCCCATTGTCTTGCAAAAAAACTAAAAAACTAAAAATCTAAAATAAAAATAAATACAATTATTTGAAGAGAGAACACTAGAAATTAACTTTATCTAGAAGTGCTCATGCTATACATCTTTTTCCTCTCCTTGTCCCCATATAAGCATGAATAATAACATATAAGTTAAATTCATGTTACTATGCTTAAAGATATTATTTTTAAGCAAAGTATTGGATGTTGTACATTTATTTTTAGCATTTTATTTTTTCCAATTACATGTAAGACAATTTTGAAAATTCATTTTTTGAATCCTAAATTTTTCTCCCTTCATACTTTCTTCCCTTCTCCCTAAGATGGAAAGCAATTTGATATGGGTTATATATGTACAATCATGTAAAACATTTCCATATTAGTCATGTTGTAAAACAGGGGTGGGGAATTTTTTGTCTGCCTAGGGCCATTTGAATATTTATATCATTCTCAGGCTAATTATCACACTATTTGGGACCAAAAATAGTATTTCTTGATTTGGAATTCCAAAAAAGCTCCTAGGTTTATTTAATTTTAAGGCCTTCCTGCTATTGCCTTGACAATACTAGACAAATATGGTCCTTTGATGGAACGTTCCTTCTTACCTGGATGTAAAAGAAGAAACTGAGCAAATGAAAAAAAAATAGAAGTAAAAAGAAATTGGTCTGTATTTTGATCTTGTTCAGATTACATCAGTTGTTTTTCTGAATGAAGCTAGCATTTTCCATTATGAGTCTTTTGGAATTGTTTTGGATCATTCTATTGCTGAGATGTGCAAAGCAATCAAAGTTGATCATTGCATAATTTCGCTGTTACTGTGTTGGAAGTTATACATTTATATCAATATTAAAGGCTTTAAGATAATCACTAAGTAGAAATAATCATTTAATACTCATTTTTGCCCATGATTTATATCACTGATTGACTTAGGATTAGATCTCATCAGAGATCATAGGATCATTGTTTTTGGAAGATATTTTTTGAACTCAGGTTCTCTGATTATCTGATTCTAGCTGCTGCCATGCATAAGAGTGTTAGACTTCAATTAAGAAGACTTGAGATCAAATCCTGCCTCCAAAACTTGCTGCATGACATTGGACAAAACACATAACCTCTGTCTGCCTCAGTTTGTGCCATTGTAAAATGGAGATATTTACAATTGTTTGCTCACAGGGTTATTATAAGGATCAAATGAGATCATACTTGTAAAGTCTTTTGTATTGTGCTATGTACATAATGGGTGCTTAATAAGGCCTTAGTTCTTTTCTTTCTGTTCCATTCTTCCAAATCCAATCTTCTTTTTACTGGGCCGCATTACTTTCTTATTGTTGAAGAGGTCACACAAGATGATCTCTCAATTGCTTTTTCCTCTAAGATTCTGTGATTCCTCTTTTGGAATTGCCCTTCCTGCCTGCAGCAGGACAGGGCAATTCCAAAAGAGGAATCACAGAATCTTAGAGGAAAAAGCAATTGAGAGATCATCTTGTGTGACCTCTTCAACAATAAGAAAGTAATGCGGCCCAGTAAAAAGAAGATTGGATTTGGAAGAATGGAACAGAAAGAAAAGAACTAAGGCCTTATTAAGCACCCCATTATGTACATAGCACAATACAAAAGACTTTACAGTATGATCTCATTTGATCCTTATAATAACCCTGTGAGCAAACAATTGTAAATATCTCATTTTACAATGGGACTACTTTGAAGGATGACAATATTCAATGAATATATTGGAAAAAATTAAATTTACTGTATTATGTAAACAGTCATTGAAATACAAAATTTTAAAAATAGAAAGAAATTGAGAGAAATTGGGATTTTATCAAGTCCAACTCCCTCATAATCTGGATGAGAAAATCAAAATCCAATTTTTATTGTTCTGTATTTATTTTAGCCTTGTCTGACTTTTTATGACCTCATTTGATAATTTTGAATCATTTTTTCTTTTTGCAAAGATACTGGAGTGTTTTGCCATTTCCTTCTCCAGTTCATTTTACAGGGAAGTAAATGGAGACACAATGGGTTAAGTGACTTGTCCAGGGTCACACAACTAGTAGGTGTAAATCTTTTAAGGCTAGATTTGAACTTTGGAAGATGAGTCTTTTTGATTGTACATTTGGTACTCTTTCTACCATGTCACCTCAAATCCAGTTAATTCATGGCGAAATTAGGACTTGGGATTCAAATGATTGAGTAACCAGTGTGCTGCTTGTCTTGGTGTCAGGAAGATCTAGGTTCCATTCCCTCCTTGGACATTTTTTACCTATGTGATGCTAGAAAGGTCACTTAACTCCTCTAGGTATTAGCTTTCTAATATATAAAACAGAAATAATAGACTTGCTTTTGCAAGATTATGTAAAGCATTTTACAATGAGTTTAATGTGTTTAGATAAATTTCAGTAATTATTCTCATTAATACTATCATTAATCAAATATAAAGAAATTTATTTGCATGTATATTCATTTTCATACTCATCTGTAAATAATAATAATAATAAAATTATAATTATAGTAATTCATAATAATAGCTAGCATTTATATTGTGCCTTTCCAGTATCAGGCACTGAACTAAGTGCTTTACAAATATTTTCTCATTTCATCCTTACAATGACCCTGTTAGATAATAAGTATTTGTGACTGATTTTGAATTCAGATCTTTCTCACTCTAAACATTTCATACTACCTAGCTATATAGATAACTCCCCCCCCCCAGTATCTTTTACATGAAATTAGTCCAATTGGTAACAATCAGTGTCCATGAGGCTAAATGTCTATTGGAATGAAGAGTATTGGCAAGTCACCCACTCTGAGTTTGTATTTGACTTGCAAATAGACCCACTTGTTACAAAATTGTTGCTATGAGGATATATTCTATTATTTTAAAGGTATTAAAATGCCATAACCTCTCAATGCCTCAAGGGCTATAAATTGTAGCCAGATGGCAAATCTTCAGCACTGTAAATTGTAAATATTATATATATATATATATATATATATATATATATATATATATATATGGATGGATGTATATACATATCATATAGAGTATATATATATATATATATATTTATATATATATATATATACAGAAATGTGCATATATATGTGTGTGTTAGTGCATAAATGCACTATCCAGCTCTCCTTTCTCTCTCTTGCACCCTTTTTCTTTTTCTTTCTTTCTCTGTTCCCCACCCCCACTTGGATGTTTCCTTAGTGGTATTACACCATACTAGTGAAAAGCCAGATTTCTTCCATTCTTCTCCCTCCACTCCCTCAAGAAAAGAAGTAAATTATAGACAATTTTAGTCCAACAACCAAGATTCTGATTAGTAATGAAGTCTATTAAGTGCTTTATGTCTAACACAGTAATGACTCTAGCCCAGTAGAAATATGCAGTGTGAATTTGAATACTGCAATAGTATCATGAGATTCACTGTTTGTACTAATTAGGACCTAGCTGCAGCTACTTTTTTCCGACACTCTTAACCTTTTCTTTCTTTTTCTTTTGTTATTTTTTTTTTTGTTTTTTGCTATTAATTTGGATCTGCAACATCAGTAATCAGGGTACAATTTATTTCTTCTCCATATTTCTGTCTATATTTCAGTGTAATAGGTGCTGAGACAAATAATAACAAAATATTTTCTGCCCTCCAGGAGCTCCCAATCTACTGAATAGGGACAATACCTACATCTGTACAAATAAGTGTGATGCATGGTAAATTGAGGAGAGAAGGGTTTGATATGGAGGACAGTTTTATGAGTTATGTGGCACATCAATAAGACAAGGATTTTGGGAGATAGAGATGAGTATATGCCATATACCACTTGGCTACATAGAATACATTCTCTGCCTGACTAATGTTGTCTAATAAGATACTTCTTTTCTTGAGGGAAGAGGCAGAGGAATGGAGGATATCTAACTTTTCAGTGTAAGGAAACTTCACAGGTCATAGCAGAGACAGAGAGAGAGAGAGAGAGAGAGAGAGAGAGAGAGAGAGAGAGAGAGAGAGAATGTATGTATATGTATACATATATATGTGTGTGTGTGTGTGTGTGTGTGTTTATGTATGTTAGAAGAGAGGAGAAAGACTGTATGTATGTTTGTGTATATCTATCTATCCATCAGATAGTAATTCATTTTGACTGGAAGATGATGATGATGACTGTCTGTCTTTCATTCTTGAAGAAGACAATCACATCAGGGAGGTGAAGCCATGACAAGTATATGAACTGTATTTGACTGTGCTAAGTCACCAGCCTCACTTTCTCCTCTAGAGCCATCTAGGTCCAGTGACCAGATATGAATCAGGATGACTGGAGATGGCCCTGGTTGGGAGGCAATCAGAGTTAAATGACTTGCCTAAGGTCACATAGCTAGTGTCAAGTATCTAAGATTGTATTCGAACTCCTGTCCTTCTAAGTCCAAGGCCAGTCCTCTAGAGCTAAAAGAAATACCATGGCTGGAAACTCAGCTAAAAGCTAGCCTGTTAAGGACTTCAATGTCAGTCAGGTCATAAAGCATTTATTAATCACTTACTATATTCTAGACTCTTTGCTAAGTGTTGGGGATACAAAAAAAGACAAAAGACAGTCTCTACTCTCATTATGTTTACAGTCTAACGGGAAATGACATGAAAAAATTATGTACAAGTTATATATGTCTATATGTATGTCTGTATGTATATACACATACACAGACATACACACACACATTCACACACACACATATATATATATATACATATATATACATATATATATGTATATATATATATGATAAACTGGAGATAAACTCCAAAAGGAAGCTGCTGAATTAATATTAAATAGATCTGGAAAGGCTTTTTTTTGAAGGTAGAATTTCAGTAGAAACTTAAAGGAAATGGAGAAAGAGAACTTCAAGCATGGAGAATAAAAAGCTATTGAAAATAGGAAATGTTAGGAAATGGAGTGATTTGGAACAGCAAAGAAGTAGATATCAGTGGATTAAACAGTGTGTGGATGGTTGTAAGAAGACCAAAAAAGGTAGAAAGGGGACAGGTTGTGAAGATCTTTAAATGCCAAAGAGAGAACTTTGTATTTGATCTTGGAAGTGATAGGTAAATTGATTGAATATGCTATGGTCAGAACTTCACTTTAGGAAGATTAATTTGATAAATGAGTGGGGAGAAAACTGAGGCAGGATGACCAACAGGTAATAGTTGGTGTGTGATTAGATGAGGGCCTGCACTACTGTTGTGGTGATAGTGTCAGAGAAGAGAAGGGAACACATAAGAGAGTTGTTTCAAAGATAGAATGGATAGGACTTGGTAACAGATTGGCTTTGGGAAGGAATGAGAGATAGTGAAGGCTCAAGGATAAGACTTAGGTTGGAGTTTAAGTAACTATGAGGTCACTGTGGTGCCCTTATCAGTAAGAGTGAGAGAAGTTTATATTTTATCTTTGACTCAGTGGGAAGCTACCTAAGGTTTTGAGTAGATGAGTGACATGGTCTTAGGACCATCAACTATAGAAAGATTATTTCCATAACTATGTATCAGTTGTGCTGGAGAGCATAGAGGCTGGAAATAGGGAGACCAGTTAGGAGGTGAGTACATGTGACAGCTTGGTTATAGCCTTACAATGTACTTAGTTGTATGTTCAATGGCCCTGATCAGAAGGAACAGTGGAACAGAAGGAGCTTGCTTTTAATATGAAAGAGACCTGTTAAGCAGTGTGTGTTTGAAATATGTCAGTCTGAAGCTTTCCCTGCTGTGACTAGCCAGTAACAGGATTAAAATCAGACTGAAGGTTTTCTTCTAGGAAAGCAGAAAGACAGAAGCAGATATAGTTTTCTAATAATTAATATAGTACCCAAATAGGAAAACTTCCCAAAACTTTATGCTATATAATACAGAGAAAACTATTATTTTGTAATTTCATTTCATTTATTTATTTATTTTGGTGAGGCACATGGGTTAAGTGACTTGCCCAATGTCTCACAGCTAATAAGTCTTGTGTCTGAAGCTGGATTTGAACTCCAGGGCCTTTAATCTAACCACTGTGCCACCTAGGGGTCCTGGTATTATAATTTTAAACAGAAAGCTGTTTTACTACTTTTTCCAGTCTCCACGTCTTGAACTAATTTATATATTTGCCTGTTTATTGATTTATTATTTTTGAAGCACATCCAAACTGCAGAGAGGTGTTTTAGTACAGTAAGTAGATCAATGGGTCTCACAGGATGTGATATATCACACTACCCTAGGTGAGTTGTGAAAATTGGATATTATATTATTACATATATAAGAAAGTTTATAATAATTTTTAACATTTTACTTATAAACATAAATATAATATTCACCAAATAAATAAAACTTGTGACCTTAAAACACCTTAGGCCTTGAATTCACAAAGAACCCAACAAAAATGCTCACCTATTGAAGGGAAACTATGCATGCAGAGGTCTCTTGGCTCATGTGGTATTGCCAACTTAAATATTCAGTGTGTCATAAATCTTCAGTGTGAAATCAACATGAACATGAAATAAAAAAAAAATTAAAAACTGCTGGGATATAGAGCCAGTTACGGGTCAGAAGAATCTGGTTTCCTGTGTCTCCTGGGAACTTTGGGATATTGCGCAAGTCAATTAATCATTTGCTATTAGTGAAATTAGTTTTAGAATTTTATAATGAGTTTCTGGGGAAATGATCATTTTTACAGGCAACAAGTTGAGTGGATAGAGTGTTGAGTCTGGAGTCAGCGAGTTAAAATCTCAACAACTTCCACTAATGCTTTCTGGTTATTTTATGATATATAAGATTGGAAGGTTAATAAAAATGCCTCACATTTTATAAAGGAAGGATTGCTTTGCTCTTTATGAACAAGGACATCTTATTGGCACTAAATTATTCATAAGTGGGCAGCTTCTCATCTAGTTTATCAATTACGTGCTTTTAATTTTTCATTCTTTTCCAGATGTTGTTCTTATGTGGGTCGAAGAGGCAATGGACCTCAGGCTATCTCTATTGGCAAAAATTGTGATAAATTTGGAATTGTTGTACACGAATTGGGCCATGTGATAGGTTTCTGGCATGAACACACACGACCTGATCGAGATAAACATGTAACCATCATAAGAGAAAACATACAACCAGGTGAGGTGATAGACATATTACATTTAAAGTTCCCTGAGCATTTTTAGATTCTCTTCTATATATTATTCATTTTATATATTCTTTGTATTCTATTCGATATATACTATCCTACATTTTTATTTATAGAATATATACTATAAATTCTATTTTATATATTCATTTTATTCTGTTTTTTAAATATATATGCTGATCTTTAGATATGTGTAAAACACTTTGATTCATCTCAAGCAATATTTGCTTTGTAAAATCTCTTGTTTTTTGAAAGAAAGATTCATTTTTTTGTTTTTGTACTATGGCTCATGCAGTGATTGGCATGTGATAAATGCTTAGATGGTGTTTCTGACAGACTGTCTTTGTTTTGTTGTAGTCATGGGGAAATACTTTATGATATGCTCCTTTGGCTTTGAAGCTTGTTAGTTGAATCTAGAGGATGTTATTTTTCTCACATGAAAATAAAGATTGCCTTTTGATGAATAATTTTGAATTTTATTTTCTGAGAGGTAGCATTTATCCTTGAATCATTATTAATTGTCTATTTTCAACCTTGGATGCAACTTTTTAAAGGCCCATATTTCTGTCAAGTAACATTATATCCTGGAGTCAGCCTATTTCTGCCATCCAGTCCTCTGTCCAACACAAAAGATTATTCAAATAGGAATGTGAGTCAGCAATTCAAACATGAATTTTAAGATATTTGAGTTTTGTTGTTTTTGAACAAACTTATTATATATATATATATATATATATATATTATATATATACATACACACACACACACACACACACACACACACACACACACACACACACACACACTTTTTTCCTGGTAATGTTAGGTGTCCTGGAGTCAGTATAAATACATTCAAGGTCATCATTTTATAGATAAAGAAACAAAAGGCAAGAAAGGTTAAGTGACTATTGGATTTCAGATCTTTTGAATCCTAATAATCACTTTATACTTATTGCTTTCTTCATATTTTGCCTGAATGTAGGACAGTTTTCCCACAAGAAAGAACCTTGATATTATGGGACAAGTAAGAGATATTTCTTTGAGTTTCTTGGAGATATTACCTTAATAATATCTACATTCATGGCCAATTTGCCTAGTAACTCTGGCTTCAGTTTTCAATTTTGATTTTAAATTATGCTCCATTAGGGGAAATTTAAATTTTATTTATAGTTAGAGTAGCATCGGGTCTCTTGTAAAATGATAAGCTTAGAGTTAGAAGATATGATTCCAGCTCAGGTTCTTCTACTTGAGGGATGAGACAAGCCACTGTCAAACTCAGTTATTTCATTTTTACAATGAGAGTAAAACTTCTTGCCTTGTTAATAAAATCAATAATAGCCAGCGTCTTACACTGTTTTTAGGTTTGCAAAGCACTTTACGGATATTTTCTTATTTAATACTCCCAAGTTTTATAAGGTAACTGTTGTTATTATTATCCTTTTATCCCAGATAAAGAAATTGAGACTCAAGGTGACATAGCTATTAAGTATCTGAGACTGAATTTTAACCTAGAATTTTTTGACTCCCAAATCCAGTGATTTATGCACCATTCCACTTTGCCTCCTTGCCTCTCAGAGCTATTGTGGGGATGGTACATGGTACAATCATGAATGTTTTATCAGTAGGAAATATTTTAATGATAGCTAAGTTGCACCATGCTCAATGATGAAAATTTCTTTGTATCTGCCAACTTGTTTAATTCTTAACACCAACTTTTGAAGGGAAGCAGTCATCAAAGGTAAGTGACTTGAACAAAATCACATTGTGAGTCAGTGTCTGAGTGGAGTCAAGAATTCAGATGTCCTGGGTTCAAGACCAATACTATTTGTACTCTATCACAGTTATTACATATTATATTTTCAGGGCCCAGATAAATTCTGATCTCAATTTTTCTCTCAGATCAGTGCACAGAGTTGATGTATTTTGAAAGTGGGCCAGACCTGTATTCAGGAGAAATCTAAAATTAAGTCCTGGATCAGATATTTAAAATGGTATAGACATATTTCATAACTTTGTACCTTCATCTCTAAAATGAACATTGAATTAAATGATCTCTAAGGTCCTCCCCAATTTTGAAGTCCTGTGATTCTCACAGTGGAGCATCCATCAGTCATTCAAATCAATAAATATTTAGTGAGTATCAACTGTTTTAGGCTGTTAGATACCAGGAATAGAAAGACAAAAAAAATTAAGTCTGCATCCTCAAGGAGATTTGATTCTATCATGGGAGATTTGTACAAATAAATATCTGTATAATAGATATGCAAAACTAATGTGAGGTAATTTTGGGAAAAGCTTCTAGGAGCTAACAGGGAGAATGAGGAAAGGCCTCATGTAGAAGGTAGTGTTGGACTTAGCTATAGCCAAGATATGTTCAGAATGCAATTCAGGCAGTGGGACAGACTCTGCAAAGATTTAAAACCATGGGTGAAGAACAAGAAGGTAATTTTGATCAGACTACACAGTGCATAGGAGGTAGTTGTATGTAAATCTAGAGTAGATGATTGAAGCCAGGTTGTGAAGGTTTTTACAGCCCAAATGGAAGAGTATTTGTATTTGAACCTAGAGGCAAAAGGGAGACATTGAAGTTCATTAGATAGATGAGTGACTTGGTGAGGTCTATGTTTTAGAAATATAATTTTGACAGCTTAAAGTGTGATGAGGGGAGAGGCTTGAGGAAAGGTGCTCAACTAGAAGATAATTATTGTGGTACAGGCAAGAAGTGATGAAATGGTCTCTACCTCTAGTTTCTGTCCTCTCTAAATTCATCCTTCATGTGATTGCTAAAATGATCTTCCATGGGAGAGGTGATGAGGGCTAGAACTTGGAAGGTGACAGTGTATATAGAAAATCTTACATTTTACTCTCTTCCACACATTACAATGCACAGATTTGATTACATCCTTTATGTTGTGCCTCTGCTTAGAAACTTTGAATAACTTAACATTGTCTATAGGTTAGACAATTTTATAGGACAAAATACAAATTACTTAGTTTGGAAATTAAAATCTCATATGGTTTGGTATCTAATGACCTTTCTAATATTATTCCTTTCTTCTTCCATTCATGTTTTCTGTAAGGAAACCAAACTAAATGACTAATTATCCCCAAATATCATACATCTCTCTTGACATTTAAAACTTTTCACAGCCTTGTTTTCCCCTACATTTCTAGTATTCTTACACTTCACTTTCCTCTCCATACTTTCCAATCCATCTACATTGGTCTAACTGCTATTCCTTATAAACAAACAATATGCCAACTCCTAACTTTGTACATTTGCATTTGTGGTTCTCCATTTCTGGAATATTCCCCATTTCTTATCTTTAACTTGTAGCTTCCCCTGACTTCCTAAAAAAATTTAAGATGAAAATTCAAATTTCATTTTCTATAAGAAGCCTTTCCCAATTCACCCACCCAGTGCCTACTAGTTACTTCTCTCTAAGATCACCTTCCACTTATAAAATTCACTTTTATGTACAAAATTATTGGTATGTTGTTTCCCTCATCAGAATATGAGGACAGGTACCATGTTTGCTCCTTTTGTTATATACCCAGGGTTTATCACATTGCTGGGCATTTAGTAACAACTTAATAAATGCTTGTTTACTGACTAGCAATTGATTTCATGCATTCTTGAAATACATTCCTCAAATATCTTCTAGTACTATGTCTAGACACTCCCCCTTTTATCAAATTCTTTTAGGGTCTTCTCACATCTTTGACATTTGTATTCTTTTAATGTTGGTATATGTTTATTGGAGGTGGTGTTGGTAATTTTCACATGATGGTGAACCAGTCCAAGAGCTTGGAGTGAAAGAAAACTGAACTGGTTTCCTCTGCTGAGTATGTTTTTTTTTTATGATTTCTCCTTTATAATCCACTTTCAAAACTTTCCCCTCGGGGTTACTACTTTCTACCACTGCTTCTTTTTACTACATCCTTCCTTCCTCCCTCTCTCCCTCCCTTTCTTCCTTCATTTTTGCCTTCCTTCCTTCTTCTTCCCATCTCTCACCCCTCCCCTCCCTCCCCTCCCTCTCTCCTTCTTTCCTTCCTCCCCCTCTCCTTTCCTCTCCCTCTTCCTTCATTCCTTCCTTCCTGCCTTCTTCTTGCCTTCTTTTCCTGTCTTCCTTCCTCCTTCCTTCCTTTGTTCCATTCTTCCTTCATCACTTTCTTCCTTTCTTAAATTTCAGTTAATCTTAGGTTGCAAACCTAGAATAGACTGCAGATACAGCTACCTTTAGCTGAATGCCAATGTATGCTAGCAAATAAGTGGTTCACACACAGACTTATCTTTCTGTTGTCAGGTTGTAAACTCCTCAAGGTCAGGTACTGTGTTGTTTCTTGTCTTTGTATTTTCAGTGTTTAACCTAGTGCTTTGCAGATAGCATACATTTAATAAAGGTTTGTTCAGTTGAATGGAAGCCAGACAGCAGTCTTTTAATTTTCCCTCTAATCAGACACAGGTAATGGCTGCTTTTTTGACGTTAAGATTAATAGCTTCACTAAATGTCAAAAGTGGCTATTGGGAATGCTAATCTTATTTAGATGTTGTGTTCAATAATATTTTTAAAAGCCAGTTTTTGCTTTGTATGCACATTCTTTTCAGTTACCACCTAAAGCAGTATACATATAGTAGGCATTAAATAAATATTTTTTGAATGAAGGAATAAATGATTCACATAGTCAAAGTTAAAAAAATGAAAAGGTATTTTAACTTGAGGTTATAGCAATTCTATTTGAATATTTTATAATACCATTGCCCTGGTTCATAATAATAATAATAATAATTATTATTATTATATTGTCCTTATACTTGTGAAGCAGTTTCTTCTGAAGACTAGTTTCATTACTCTTTTAGACTCAAAGAGATTAGAGGGCTTCTCCAGTAAAGAATGCAGTCTAGATAGCAGATATGTGAGAAGCTTTCAATCAGAATTCATGGAGGTCACTTTGTTGTCATTATGCTACAAGTCTTTAGTCTGAGCGCTGGGGGTCACAATTTCCAGGGATCTCTTTTCATCCTCACCTTATTCCCACATCATTCTTACTAACTGGTCCTTTCTAAGTGGCTTGTATTTTCTTTGGAACATGTAGAAAAGAAGAGATGGTTCTCCATCCCACACCAACCTCAAGCCTGGTGTTGATTTTGGACAGAGGTTTATATAATTTTCTTATTTCAACTTTTAGAATATTATTCCTTGATTGACAAGAATAAATATTACTTATTCTGCCTTTTGCTCTCTAGTAAGGCATCTATCATGTCCTTATATAAAACCAATGTTTTGACTTCTGAATACAATCTAAATATTTCACCTGAGGATTTTGATAAGTAAAAGTATTACCACTTGGCACAAATGCCAATAGAACTTCCTCATGGATTAATTGATTGATAATGTCTATTACTTCTTATAGTTTCTGAATTTAGATAAAGGATAGTATGAATAGTCTAAACTTGAAATATAACTGAGAATCTTCCTCTTTTGTGTGTGTGTGTGTGTGTGTGTGTGTGTGTGTGTGTGTGTGTGTGTATGTGTGTGTGTGTGTGTGTGTTGGAAATGGTGATGAGCACAGCTTAGATTTAATGAATTGCTAGGTTTTTGACCTTGAAGTAGTAGAATTAGGTGTGGAGATATAAAAGGTTAAACACTAAAACACAAATACATGATATGGTAAAATAATGAATGATAGTTAAACTGAAAGTTGTTCAATCGCTTCAGTTGAGTCTGACTCTTTGTGGTCTCATTTGAGTTTTCTTGACAAAGATAGTGAAGTGGTATGCCATTTCTTTCTCCAGTTATTTTACAGATGAAGAATCTTAGGCAGATAGGATTAAATGACTTGTCCACATCACTTAGCTACTATATGTCTGAGGTGGGATTTGAACTCCAGGCCCAACCCTTTATGTAGCGTGGCACCACCTAACTGCATTGTGTTTAGATGGAAGTATGTTTCAGAACTCTCCATACTGGTCATGAATTTTGAAAAAGCCTGAAAGGGTCCTGAAAGGGAATCAAAACTTTTTTTTTTCCTGGATATGATTTATTGAGAGAAATCCTAAGTCTGTGCTTATCAATAATTTGTAGGTCAAGAATACAACTTTCTGAAGATGGAGCCTGGAGAAGTGAACTCTCTTGGGGAATCCTATGATTTTGACAGTATTATGCACTATGCCAGGAACACCTTCTCAAGGTTGGAGTCTCAGGTTATAAATTTTGAATTTTAATTCTATTCCCCTGTGTGATTGCTTTAACACCTTTGTTTTAATGTTAGGAAACAGAGGAACATCCTTCAAATGCTACTGCCTTATAGGAGAAATAAATCAGAAATCTTTTCCCTTAATACTGTATATACTATAAATATATTTTATATACTGTATATACTGTAAATACTGTATTTTCTAAGTTTTACTTTAAAGCAGATTTTAGGATTTTACATTTGATGGGATTAGCTTCAAAATTATCTTTTTTACTGAGTTTAATTCAGTTAATTTTTTTAACTTTGATTTATTATTTTGGCAGATTTCATTGTATAAACTTTTATAAATCAAGATATAAATTAAAAAAATTCTCCCAAGTCAGTATTAGAGTAAAATAAAAATATGCCATTCAAAATGGATCCATGGGTATGGCATTTGAATGTTTTTTCTCTTCTTCAGACTCATTTATGTCTTGTTTTCTTTGTTTTTTTGTTGCTTACATTTTCTATACAACACTTCAACATTGACACATTTGAATTAATTATACTGTGAGATGATAAGAAAGATGAAAACTCTCATTGAAAGTGTTATAAAATTATATTTTGTTCAAAAGCAGTGGTTAGCAAGTCAGAATAAAAAACAAAACCAAAAAGCCTGGATTCAAATACTGCTTCTAATGTACGTTATTACACTGGATAAATACTTAAGTTCTAAATATACTAGACAGCTCTCTAAAATCATTCACTGAAGAATGGTGGAAGATATAAATTGATAGACAGGATTTCCTCAACATGAATTCCTTATAGTGATGAAATTATAAGTGTACCCCCCAAAACAAAAAGCAAACCAATTCTTAGAATTAAATGATTGACTTCTCTCTTAAAAATATCTTAGGTTCATAACTTAGAAGTAGCTGAAAATTTAGAAACTATCTAGTTCAAATCCTTTTACATCTGGGGGAGACTGAGATCAGGAATGTTAAATTGCTTGCCCAAAATCAAAGAGATAATAAGTCATAGATATGAAATTTTAACTGGATTCCTTTGATTCTAAATTCAATTCTATTTTTATTTAATGCATCATAGAACCAGCATTGATTTTTTTTTGCTAGGCAGTGGGGTTAAGTGGCTTGCCCAAGGCCACACAGCTAGGTAATGATTAAGTGTCTGAGACCGGATTTGAACCCAGGTACTCCTGACTCCAAGGCTGGTCCAGTGCTTTATCCACTATGCCACCTAGCTGCCCCCAGCATTGATTTTTAAGACCATGTTTAACTTAGTCTTAGTTTTTCAAACTTCAGGTTAAACCTAAAAAAACTCAAAACTAAATAAGGATTGGCTTCCTATGTGTGTTTTTTCATGCCTGAAGATTGCTTTTATTCTGTCTGCCAACGCTTTGGACATTTATTCATTAATATCCCCACTGAAGAGCCAGGATAATAAGAGAAAGTGGTACTCATATTAAACATTTTTTTTTATTTCTCTAAGACCTAGTGAAAGGTTTGCTGGGGGAGGTTTGAAAAGTATAATTTTACAAATGGTGATTGGGTTCCCAAGTTAGTCAGGCAAGTCTTTTTAAATTTCTTATTATAGTGAGCAATCACACTCTTAGAACTCATCTAAATTCTGTTTTCTGGGTTCAGAAGGAAGGAAAATGTTTCCTCTTCCTTTTCTAGAAAATGGAGCATGGAAACAAAACAGGTCTTCAAGCCTTTGTGAGAATCTTTCTTCTGAGTTAGCTCATCCACAATGATGCTTCATCATTTAATTTCAAATGTTGTGATTCATCAGAAATGTATAAAATGGAAGTATTCTTAAAGCAGACCTTAATTTTTATGCTGAGGAGACATCAGAATAGAATTTTGAGACATTTCTTTTTTTTTTGTATATAAAAATGAGAAGTGAAAAGTCTGTTTTTTTCTGTAGCTTTTTTTTTCTTTTAAATCTTTGCAAGGCAAATGGGGTTAAGTGGCTTGCCCAAGGCCACACAGCTAGGGAATTATTAAGTGTCTGAGACTGGATTTGAACCCAGGTACTCCTGACTCCAGGGCCGGTGCTTTATCCATTGTGCCACCTAGCTGCCCCTTTTCTATAGCTTTTAAGACTTATTAAGACTCCATCAATCACAACCCCAATTAACAGAGAATATGTGATCATTGATTTAGTTTGGTTAATAAAATGGGGCTTATTTCAACTCCATTTTATCTTCTTCATGACTTGAGTTATGAAACTTGAAATATATATGTGTTGACACAATAACTTTTTCCTATTTTCTCCACATATAACCCATTTACTTCAAATTAACCTTTGCTGAGAACCCCATTCCTTTCATTTTCTAACTGCTATAATTGTTTGGATTCCTAACTCAGTGAGTCCTTCTCTCTGAGAAACATAGACCATAAGTGGACTCCATCTGGGAGTAGGAGCTATTTATTCTTCTTTTACCTTGATCATATTGGAGTCATCTCTCCAAGACAAACAAAAAGATTTTTGCTAGACTTTCCAGAGTTTGAACCTTGATCCCCACTTTGAACAAACTACTGTGTAACAGGAGCCAACTATGAGAGAAATAACATGAAATCTCCAGTTAGTCATCCATGAATCACAGCCTAGCTGAGATTGCTTAATAAAACTGAAGTTAAAAATACAGTTTTTCTATACTTCTAACATTTTAATGAGTTTGAAAAATGAATGTTCTGTCATTAGTCAGAACTCATGAAGTCTAACTGGCTTTTATAAGATCCTTTATGTACCTTAACAGTTAACTATAATCTGTTTGTGAAAGTTATTTTTTCCTAAAAGCATTTTCTCTTGATGCATGTCATTTCCCGGTTCATTGCTACTTTCAGGATTATAAATGTTTAGCACAGACTATTGAAGTGATGCCAATACTATAAGTGTACTGTATCCAGGTCATGAAAAAAAAATGGGTGGTGAGAATAATAGCAATTGAAAGTATATCTTACAAGTCCATTGAGAGTAACAAGTCCTTGGAGTGATACCATAAGGCTGGATGCCTATATGGGTCTCTGGGATGAAATAAGTTCCACTTAAATGTTAAGGATGTTTACCTAGCTACTCAAAAGTTCTCCTCCCTTCTAGAAGGAATGTAAGCCCTAGAGCAGGTATCTAATATTAGTCAACAATCACACATACAATCAGATCTAAAAGAAACTATATATGTAATTTGTCTAAGGACCTTGTTTAGTTTTATTTTTTTTAATTGTCATAATAGGAGACCTTTCTTGTGAAAGATAATGTTGTCAAATGTTTAAGAAGAAAAAGGTCATTCCTTAAATATATTGCCCAAGTAATCTTTAACATAATTGTTCCTTATTTTACCTTGTACCTTATGAAATAAGCAAGATTATAGTAATAAAAAAGATTATAGTAATAGCTATAAAAAGCTTTCTGTACAATGATTCTAAGAGATTTTGGACCCACTTTTAAATTTGTTTAGACAATTTCAAATGGGAAAATGACCTAGAATTTTATGAAGGAGACTGTGCTTTACTAGGAATACATCACAGTGAAATAATAGTCTCTCCTTGAGTATCCCTGGGGTTCTCTTGCCTGTTTGACATTCTAAGACAAAAGCCATGATTTATACAATGTGAGAATATGTACTATCACAGATGATTTTGTTTTCCTATTTGTTTTAAATTTCAAAAGAAAATTTAGATAACACTTTTGAATTTACAAGAAATAGAAATGCCAAGAGCTAGGTTACTGTAACCCACAAAAAATCCCTCCCTCCCTTCCTTCCTTCCTTCCTTCCTTCCTTCCTTCCTTCCTTCCTTCCTTCCTTCCTTCCTTCCTTCCTTCCTTTCTTTCTTTCTTTCTTTCTTTCTTTCTTTCTTCTTCTTTCTTTCTTTCTTTCTTTCTTTCCTTCCTTCTTTCCTTCTTTCTTTCTTTCCTTCTTTCCTTCTTTCCTTCTTTCCTTCTTTCCTTCTTCCCTCCCTCCCTCCCTCCCTTCCTTCCTTCCTTCCTTCCTTCCTTCCTTCCTTCCTTCCTTCCTTCCTTCCTTCCTTCCTTCCTTCCTTCCTTCCTTCCTTCTTTCCTTTCCAGAAATACATGCCATTGTTAGCAATTTTGCTCTGGGAACTTCTCTCTTCAATTTACTGAGTGTTGTAAAACATAAATATGTTGTTTGTAAAGACTTAAAGACAAAGATAAGCCTATTTTGAAGACTAAAATCTGATGGAATTGTATGGCTTCTCTTCTGATTTTTTTTCAGGGGGATGTTTCTAGATACCATTCTTCCTTCCCGTGATGACAATGGTATCCGTCCTGCAATTGGCCAACGTACACGCTTGAGCAAGGGAGATATTGCACAAGCAAGAAAGCTGTATAGATGTCCAGGTATTACACCATATAAACACATCAGCAAGACTGTGCTTGCCTGTGATATTGCACAGTAATAGCAAATCAATTACTATTCACTTTCCAAGTTGGAATGTAGTGCACATACAGTTCAAAGTCTGTAATCATAAAATAAGGGAGGAGAGAATTTTGAAACGCATATAGCAAATAACTAAATAAGAGTCAGAGGTTAAAAATTAAATTTCAAAGACAACTAAGTTTGGGCTTTCCTTTCTTCAGGAAAGAGAAGAAAGAATATAATCATGTTCTTTTTATTCTTTCTTTTTTCGTATGGAATTGTATAGAACATAATCACATTTTTCAAACTGAGCTATACTGATTTACATAACACAAGTAATAGCATATGCACCTTAAAGAAGAGAAATATTTGGGTTTGACCATATTCTTCTCTGTCCTATATGAAATCATTGTGAATGGACTACAACATCTTTAGACAAGAGGAAGATTGTCTCTGCTTAGAAAATGAAACAAAGCATCTTATTTCCTTGTAGTAATTTTTTTCTACTTTGCTCTAAAGGACATTCTGAAAGACTGAAAATATACTTTAAATGGGAATAAATAGGAATATAAATAGTGATTTGATTATTGGCCCGAAAGTCTCCTGATAATAAAAATAATATTAATATGGTTTTGAAATAAAACAAAGGGGTACATGTCTAAATAACTTTAAATAATGAAATAACAAGACACATTTAATTACCTTGAATTTTGCCTTATACCACATAATTCTAAAATGCCTGCAACTCAATAGTTGCTTTGTATTGGAATAGATGCTTTAAATGGGCTTTTTTTTAAATTTTTTGCAGTGGGGTTAAGTGTAGGCTTTTTAAATATGTTATATTAAATCACACTATTAATGTTAATTTTAAAATTTAAATTTTAAATTAAAAAATTTTTCTTTCATTGCATGAATCTTGAAGAAAAAAAATTTCCATTATCTAAAAATGAAATATGGTGATCAGAACATTAGAAATATATTTCTTTCTTTTAAATGTTTTTTGCTAACCTGTCATATTGTATAATATCACTCAGCAAATAATTGATTTTATTTTACAGAAAAAATATGATAAACTGATTGACGCATGACCTGAATACTATACTTAGTAGGTCAAGTTTAGTCAATGTAACATATATTAGGTATGAAGTAGAGGAAATTATTGAGAAATGTACAATCCAGTTAAGTCATAAAAAAGTTCATGCTACTATGAGACCTCATGAAAATTGTTGTAATTTTAATCATTTGATAGAAAGGGTTAAAATTAAGAAATAAAGTTTTTTGTTTATAAATCAGAATGATTTTAGATAGCTTATTGTTTTTATGGACATTTCTCAGAAATGCTGTTAAGTACTACGGACAGTCAATAGCACAAAGACATTCCATATGACAAGAATAAAAATGCATCTATTTCAGAATTCTTTTGTTCTTAAAACTCTATTCATATAAAAATAAGAGGATTCATTCTTTTACCTAATTTCAATCATTTGTTCAATTTAGCATTATATTTCAAATGAATGAAATAGAATTTAAATTCATATGCTAATATAATATACATACACATTTTTATTATATTAATCATCCATAGTTTAATTCAAGTTTCTGAATGAAAGATATTTAAAATTAATCAAGTAAGGTCTCAGATGATGTTCAGAGATAGTTTTAACTGTGCAGTATCTCTTGGATCTTTTGCGATTTCACGCCTGAATGAATTCAAGCTGCAGAGCCATTTAGGAAACGAACTACATGAGTAATTGTAATTAAGGAAATGGGTATCGCGTATGACAACTGGTTTTTATCTGTTGAAGGGCCTATTTTATGCACTGAAAAGGGGCCCATTGATACATTTGCACATTGATTTGACAGATACTTATTAAACTCAGCAGGAATCAATTACGGAACCATAAGCAGACCCATGGCACTGTAATTTTCTTTTCAGCATAAGAAGCCCTGGAAGAGTTGAGAGTCATGATTTACTGGTACATAACTAGTTAGTGGTATTTGTATTTCTACTTTAGTTTACAACTAGTATATTTTTGTAAAATGAAGATATAGAACATTTAATCTTAGATATCAAGTGATGACTTCAGCAACAGTAAAATATCATTAAGTCAAATCTACTCGTTTGCAATAGTTGTAATTCAGGAAGAAATTTGATCACTTTTACCATTGTGATATGTGTGAACAAATTGTTCAAAAATCAGTAATGCAGGAAAGATTACGTCAAACCGTATTGTTATTTGAATGAAAGAAAAGGTTAAAATTAATTAACAATAAGCTATCTAATTGTTTTTGTAAGTATTTATTAAGCATTTCCTTTGTGCAAGTGAAAAAATAATTTTCAATGCTTTTAGAAAATGGCATTTTAATAGTTTGAATTTAAATCATTTTCTATCCTTCATGAAGGATATAGATATTGCAGATATTATACCCATTTCACGAGGGTGTTTAGTTGTTTTCCACATTTATATATGTTTATATAATACTTACATATATATATACATAGCACATCTATTTATATTCTTATGTATTTCTGTATGCGTTCATGTGTGTATATGTGTGTGTATTACCTCAGTCAAAAGTTAGGAAAGACCTAACTTTTAAAAGAACATGGTTTCCCACCACTTCCAGAGTCATCTTTAGTTCTCCAGTCATTTTGATACATAACTTGTCACTAGACCCAGATAGCTCCCAAGGAAGTGAGACATCATTCCCTCACTCAAATCCAGTTCACTTACATGTCATGACATCACCTCCCTGATGTCATGGTCTTCTTCTAGAATGAATAGCAGGCACCAATCAACTGTGTTTGTATATTATAATATACAATAATATAAAATATAAATAACATACAAAATATCCTTTGATTCAGAATTTTCACCAATTCATATTTGATTTCCTATTAATTAATTTAATTCCGTACAACTATTCATTTTTGTAAATGATAAACTTTTTCTGTCTATACATCCACACTTTTGCTTTACAATTATAGATTTTTTTAAAAAGGTTGGATGTATATATTATGTTTTTATTTTTTTTTGAAATAACAGGATAGTTAAAAATAATAGGTTTATTTTGCTTGGTACTGCAGAGAAACAGCACTACAGTTAATCTGTAGAAAACACATTGCATTTTGTGGTAATATGTCTTCCTTTGAATGTTAGGGAATGGATAAGTGTCTTTAATTCTGGCTTGACTTTTTATTTATCATGCACCTACTATTTATGGAAGACTTTGCTAGATGCTGAAGGAAGACAAAGTTTGGTAAGACATAGTCTCTATCTTCATGAAGCTTACAAGTTGGTGGTGGGAATAACACACATACAGAAATAGCTATTGTAACATACATAGAGATAACTATAGAAATATCTCTAATACCAAATAGAAAGTAGAAATTTGTAGGAGGTGAGAAAATAAAATGCCCTTCTATATTCAAGGAAGAGAAGGAGAAAGGAAAGACCATCTCACATTGGAAACTAACTCATGAGATTTTAGTTGAATCTTGACCAGCTTAAATGGGCATGGGCCATGACTAGTAAATTTCTGGGCCAAGAGTAGTAAAGCAGGGGATTAAAATTCCACCTCCAGCTAGAAGTTTCCTCCCTAACCCTGTGGAGGTCAATAGGGAAATATGAAAGAAATATCCAAGAATGTAACAGACAATCCTGTTTGGTAATTATGGTTGACAAGATTGGGCTCAGGCTTATTTTGTAACTGATTAGGCGGAGGCTGTGATTGAACTGTTACCTAATAAAATAAAATCAATTCCTTAGACATTATGACTTTCCTTTTTAAGTTGTAAGAGCTGATGACTCAAGTATGTGAAAGGACATTTCCTACTTTATTTCCTTAGTCTTTAAAATTCTTTGTAATCATATAGTCTTAACCCCACATTATTTATTCTTTGCATGGCAACATACATCAATATTGTAATCTTTTAAGTATGTGCTTATCTCATGTATACTTTGATAATATTAGGTTGTGTTATTTATGACTTATGATAAATGAAGTCAAGTCCAAAAGTCTACAATAAAGGCAGAAATAAACTGGGAGAACAAGCATTTGTACTGCCTCACAATATAGACAAGACATTTTATATATCAGTATGATACGTCAACAAAATCAGTTTATCAAATATTTAAGATCAAATTATGATGGCATTACAAATCTTTATCTTTCCATTGAATCTCCTTCTATTGAATCAAGTTGCATGTGGATCAAAATTGTAAGAGTGATGCAGTTTTAGCCTGAAGTCAGGAAGATCTGAGTTCATATCCAGCCTTTTATGCTTGCCAGGTATGTGACCTTGAGCAAATCACTGAACCTCTGTTTGCTTCGTATTTTATCAACTGTCAAATTGGGATAATGGCAGAACCTACAGTACAGGATTGTTGTGAGTGAGGATCACATGAAATAATATTTTTTTTAGGTTTTTGCAAGGCAAACGAGGTTAAGTGACTTTCCCAAGGCCACATAGCTAGGTAATTATTAAGTGTCTGAGACCGGATTTGAACCCAGGTACTCCTGACTCCAGGGCTGGTGCCTTATCCACTATGTCACCTTAACCGCCCCTTGAAATCATATTTATAAGTCAAATAGTACAGCTATTTGTAAATAGGAAGGACTTAACTAGTCCTTCCTCTCCCTCCCTACCTCCTTCCTCCCTCTCTCCCTCCTTCCCTTCCTTCCTTCCTTCCTTCCTTCCTTCCTTCCTTCCTTCCTTCCTTCCTTCCTTCCTTCCTTCCTTCCTTCCTTCCTTCCTTCCTCATATTCCTTAATATTTCTTAATAAGAATCAAAATTTCATTCATAAAAATCTTTATTCATAAAAAACATTTGTTGATATTCTTTGAATATATTTTGGGAGGCAAGTGTAAAAAAAAGTCCTTATGTCAAAGGAAAGGGAGGATTCTTTTTCTAACCTTGAGTTTACAGCAAATAGTTTTCATTGCTTCATTTGATTATTAGGTCAGACAGCCCCAAGATGTAGCACCTGGCTACCAGAAGATGTAGTTGTTGCAACATAATGGAAGTTCCTGGGTAGTTAAACATGACCTATGGCTGTTGGGAAAATCCCATGCTCATTTTTAGTCCAAAAGCATCTTCTATTGGTCTTTGACTTGAAACACATCAGCTGCTGCTCCTTCCTCATTTATTAGTCAAATCTTCATATTGTTATTGTTATGAAAATTGACATGAGCCATTAGACACCATAAAATGATGGATCATCATTTTTCTATTCTCAAAGGATACAGATAGATTATCCATCACTTATGAAAAGACTAAGGAATAGGGGCAACTTAGTGGCACAGTGAATAGAGCACAGGCCCTGGAGTCAGGAGGACCTGAGTTGAAATCCAGCCTCAGACAATGAATAATCACCTAGCTGTGTGGCCTTGGGCAAGTCACTTAACCCCTTTGCCTTGCAAAAACCTAAAAACAACCCCCCCGAAAAAAAAGACTAGGGATAAATATGTATTCCTAGGATTGACATTTATTATCTCATCATTCTCTGGTACTTATATTACATTCTTTTTCTGGCATTTTTCTCAATTTATTCATTCCATTTTCATTTCTTATCTATACTTTAACTCTTTATACCATTTTTCTTTGCTTGTTTTCTTCTTATTTTTTATCTAATTCCTTTCAAACCTTCCTTTCTCTCTTTCTTGGTAACTAATCAGCATCTCCTTCAATTCTGTTTCTTTTATAAACCACTTAGTTTTTGATCCCATTAAAGCTTAACTAATTACTTTTTCTGAACTAGTCTTTCAGGAGCAAGGAGAAGAACAAAGTAAAATTGTAGACTTCTATTCTATATTATGTTTTGGGGGTATTTGGGGATTATTTGAAATATTATTTGTACAAGCTAAAAGAATTATCAATGCAAATATAATTCATTGATGCTTCTGTGATTTTATCCCACTAGATATTTCCTTCAGGAATATGGCTCTCAACTAACCCAGTCTTGACCTTCCTGTAAGACTCTCTAAATGCATCAAACATTTATTCATTCAACAAGCATTTGCAAATCACTTGTTAAATGTCTTGTATTGTACTAGATGCTAGTACAGAATATAAAAACAGAAATGAACAGTTATTATCTTTGTCATCATCACAGTTGTTTTCACAGTAGTTTTAAGAGGAGTAGTAAGCATTTATAGAACACTAATATTTGCAACTTTATGTTTTAGAGAATTGAATGTCAGACTTGGAGTCATGGAGACTCCTCTTTTAGCATTCAAACTTGTCCTCAGATCCTAGCTATGTGATGCTGGACAGGTCACTTAACCCCATTTGCCTCAGTTTCCTCATCTGTAAAAAGAGCTAAAGAAGGCAATGACAAAACATTCCAGTTTCTTTGCCAAGAAAACCCCAAATGGAATCACAGAGAGTCAAATATGAATGAAAAATGACTGATCAAAACATTTGTGAAGCACCATTTGATTCTACAGCAACCTTGTGAGATAGATACTATTATTTACCTCATCTTACTGAGTAAACTGAATAATTTAAGCTACTTGTTCAATGTCACTTAGCTAGTGACTGAAACAAAATTTGACTGTCTCCTGAATCTAAATCTAAAATTCTATCCACTGCACCATCCCCCAAACCCCCATTAGAGTGAGATTTCTTGGAATAGGGATACAGTGTGTGCACAGATAAGAAAATGCAAAAAGTACCAAATTTCAGATTAATTACAAAATAATTTCAGGAGAGGGAATGCTTAAAGAGTACAGAATGTGTTGTGTTGGATTTGTGTGGTGCCAAGAGCTGAGGCATAAAAACTTTGAATTCTGAGAAGTATATGTAGATGAGGCAGGAAAGCATTCTAGTCTCAGGGAGCAGCCAATGCAAAGCCATGAAGAAAGATTAGATATGTCTTGCCTGGGAAACAGTATTTGCTTGAACTCAAAGACAGTGAAAAGGAGCAAATTGTACTGGGGAAGAGACTAAAAGCCAGACTGTTAAGGTCTTCAACTACCAAATAGAGGAATATATATTTTATTATCCTAGAGGCAATAAGAAATCACTGAAACTTGGAGAATGATGTAATCAGGTCTGTTCTTTAGGAATATCAATTTGACAGTTATGTGGAAAATGGATTCAAGGGGGCAGATGAAGCAGGGAGAGCAATTAGGAGAATTTAAAATAATGAAGGAAAGGGCTAACAATGGACCAAATTAGGGGAATAGTTATGAAAGTGCAAAGAATAAATTAGATGTGAGAGAAGTTGTGAAGACAGAATTATGGTCATTGATTGGATTTATATGGTAGCCAAGAGAGAGAAGAGTGGAGGCCAATTTTCTGACTAAAATTACAGTTATTCCCTCCATATAAATAGGAAAGTAATAATTGACTGAAAGGCATAAGAATGCTATATCCCATTATGTTTGTTAATTGATTATTAAATAATACCTTTGATTTAGTAAAACAAAGCAAAACAAGTTTTTACAATAAAATATCTTCTCTGCATGTGTCATATTTATGTAAAGATTCTTTAAAAGACTTAGCAGGAGAAAGAACTTTGGAATCTGCCTCTTTTTGATTACTCTTACCAAGTAAAACCTACAGGGATTTGTGTTCTCATTGACTTATAGATTACTGTCAAAGAAGTCATTTTTCACAACATACAAATCAAAGATAAATTCTCTAGAAATTCTTAGATCATCATGATACTCTTAATTGCTCTGACCATTTTATTGATGGCATCAATATCTAGAATATTTCAAAACCTTGTAAATAAGACTGAAGATCATTCAAAAAAGAATTTAGCCCAATTCACATAGGAAATTTAAAAACAACAATAATGCATGAAGAATTCCTATTTCCTAGATTATATTATGCATCTGAATGGATAACCAGTAGAGCTCACCTATTAGTATATTTGTAGACTCACACATAAACATATACATAATTAGCTAGCTAGTTAGTCATATGTCTACTACTGACTTGGAAATTAAAAAAAACAAAATAGGAGCATTTAGGCTCGGAATTAAGTGGGAAGAAGATGACAGTCTGGAATGCCTTTGGGAAAAAAAACCCAAATTTGAGGATTACTTTTGGAGAACATGCTGGATTCTTCCTGAAATAGAGGTCAGTAGTTTTAAAAAAAAATCATTATCATTCCAGTGTTATTTAGTGATGAATTATGAAACAATAGTGTCCAAAGAATTTAAGTTGAAGATCACTAAAAGGGTAATGGAAAGGTGATGATAAGCAGCTTGTATCAGAGTAGATTATGTTTCTGAGAGTTTAGTGAGAATAGGAGGAGTGAGTAGATAGAGTTAGTATCTAGAGTTAAAAGTTATTCAGCCAGTCTTGGCTGAACCTGAATATATAACTCTGAAATATTTGCAAATAGCTTGTTTTCTTAAGTAGGTAAACAGTTCTCATATAATCTTGTTGACAGTATTCAGTTGTCTACCAGACATTTTTATGTGCATAGTTACAAAACTCAACAGAACAACAACTGAAGTCTAGTTCCTGTGAGAACCTTAAGTTGAATTTGAGAAGTCTGAATTAATGAAATTTTGCCATCCATTTGAAATCTCAAGAAACAATTTTCATGAGAGTTGCTTTATTTCTTGAATCAACAATTGTCTTATATGTGAATTGTTATATTGTGATCTAAATAAGAACTTGAAGTCTACATTTCTTTTCACACACACCTGTTAACTTTTTAAATGGATTATTTGAAATGTCAGTCCTCTGAGGCATAAAGAAAAAAGACCAGTGTCTTGTGTGTCATAACAATAACGTAGTTTTTACTATTTGCCTATCCTCATGAAATTGAAATAGGAAATGTTCTTTCAAATCAGGAAGTAGAGAAAATGACAGCTGTGTTACTATTTAACAAGGGAGTGAAAATTATATCATAAAAATAGTTATTTACCACAGACATATTGGTATCCTTGCATATAAAATTTAATGAAAGGGGTTTTTAAAGTCACCGAGTCATTGTAAATATAATCCTAGTAGGGTTTTTAATTAAAACAGCTAACCCACACAATTTTGGGTATGGCAAAGCATTTCAAAACTTGGATCACGAATAACTTAGCTATTGCTGAACACAAACGAAATGTTATACTTTCTCTTGGGAAGCCACTTAACTTAGAACTATTAAACCATTGAACAGAACAGCCATGATTTCTCTTGACACTGCAAAGTTTTCATTCCTATTTTAACAAGCCAGTAGTACAACTGTTCATTTCAGTAATAGAGTCTTTGTGTGTATACATATTCATGTGTCTATAGTATGTGTGACATTCCCTTTAACAATCTTAGACTTTTCTAAACTCTCTTTAATGGAATTTTAAAAAAATCACCAAAAATATGATAGCAACTATAATAAACCCCAATTTCCTTGAGGATCACAAAATGGCAGAACACTGAAAACTAGACCTCAGAGACTGTCCCATCTGGTTTAACCAGAATGAGAAAAAAAGAAACACTGTAACATACAGCTCTCAGAAGGAGAAAACTTATTACCTCCTGAGTCAGTCCATAAAACTTTTGGATGCTTCTAAGTGTTGAGAAATTTTCCTTAACATCAAGGATTAATTTCCCTCTGTGTAACTTTAACTCACTGTTCCAAGTTCTTCCCTATAGGCATAAGAACACAAGACCCATAGGATTAACAGAACAAATTTAATTCTTTGATATGAATCTCTTTTAGGTTGTTTGACTGTTATGCCTTTCATCTGTCTTCTCTTTCATAAGCTAATGTTCCACAGTTCCTTTAACTAATCTAGCAGGCTTCTGAGGCACTTCATAAGATTCATTATTATTTTAAGATACTTCATCAGACTTATTGGTTCTACTTTAGATGACTGGCACCTAATCAATACCTTTCCTCAATTATGCCACCCAGTACTAAACACAAACTTGGGTTTAGTCTGATCATGAAAGTATAACAACAATACTATTAGCTTCCTAGTACTCGACATTTTGTATGTCTTAACTCTACCTTAAATTCTTTTAAGTTTTTTATTGCTGTTACAGCAAAATATTAATTTTCATATTTTTATCTAAGATTGCTTTTAATCATATACTCTTCATTATATATTAATAAAGTTGATTAAAAACTAAATACTAAACATTATACTATTCATAATTACTTTTCATCTTATTAAATTTGACTTAATGTTCTAACTTGTAAGGTTCCCAAGTTAATTATACAAAAATGCTATTTTTTCCCAACTTTGTGTCATCTCCAAATTTAATGATCAAATTATTTCTTCCTTTCATCTATGTAATTCATAAATATGTTTAATTTTTTGGGTCTAAGCACAGAACCCTAAGATGCTTCAGAGGAGACCCCCTTCCTTTCAAGTAGACATAAAACTAATAGTAACTAATCTTTGGGACTGATCATTCAGTCAGTGGACCTCATTGTAGGTCTGATAACCTTGTCTCTATCTCTACATCTTCTCCACAAAAATAGCATAATATATTTTGTCAAATCTTTTGCTAAAATCTAAGTAGGTTACATTTGCAACATTTCTCTTATCTACCAATTTTTTTTTTTTTAGGTTTTTTACAAGGCAAATGGGGTTAAGTGGCTTGCCCAAGGCCACACAGCTAAGTAATTATTAAGTGTCTGAGACCGGATTTGAACCCAGGTACTCCTGACTCCAAGGCCGGTGCTTTATCCACTACTTTATCCACCTAGCTGCCCCCATTATCTACCAATTTTAAAACTTGAAAAAAAAGAAATAATGGAAGTCTTACGAGACATATTGAAGCCAAATTACCTCATTGATTACTACTTTAATTGCAATATATTCATTAATGTATGCACAAAATTGAAATACATTTTTTTCTTTTTTTGTTTAAATTTATTTAAGGCAATTAGGTTAAGTCACTTGCCCAAGGTCACACAGGTAGATTAAGTGTCTGAGGTCAAATTTGAACTCAGGTCCTCCTGACTCCAGGGCCGGTGTACATACACTGTACCACCTAGCTGCCCCCCAAATTTTTCTTTCAGTAGTGGTCAAGCTCTCTACATATTGATTATTTCCCTTCTTAAAAACATAATATTTTCCTTCTTTATTCCTTAGTGACTTTTTTTGTGATCTGTCAAAGATCTTTGAAAGTGACTGAGAAATCACATCTAACAGTTGTTCGACAGTAATCTTAGATTTAATTTATCTTGATTTAATGATTTCAATTCATCAAAAACAAGATTTTCTTTCATATTGTGTTAATTTTTTTTCTAGTCCAAAGTTTATTCTTCAGGCTAGAGAAAATAGAGACAAAATAAGAATTGAGTAATTCCATCTTCAATTCTTCTTTTAATGTACATAGTATGATCTACCCTGACATTCTGTCCTAGCCATTCTTTTCTCTTATCTCAAACATAGTTTTAGGAATAAATTTGTTTTCATGATGATATCTAGTTCTCAAATGTTATACATTATACACTTGTGATTAGCCATATACAGTTTTTGTACATATGCCTTGAATTTTGTTGCTGCCTTCTTTCTTTGAATTTTGTTTCCAGTGAATTTCTCAAATATCCTCTTTCTCTTTTTGATCTGAAATTTTGGGTAATCTATGTGGCAACTAATATAATGACAATACAGAGCTGATTCCTCCCTTTTTCTTCCTTAATAATTACAAATGATAATTTAATTAAAATAAAACCTTGTAAAATAAAGTTGATTTCACCATAAATGAATTTATAATAGAAATGTTAGGTCTACTGACTAAGAAAGAGCACTTAAGAAATATGACAGCTCTATTACTGTGCTTTGTTGAGCCAAATAATTCTATTTTTAGAATTTATTTAATTTATATATTTAATTTTTGAGTTACATATTCATTTCCAAATATATCTCGCAAATTTGCCATTCCTTAAAACATAATCTAAAATAGAAAGGACAAAGACAAATTGACAATACTAATCAATCCATCAGTCATGAGAGAATGCATAATATTCCGCTTCTATAGATCCCCAACATTTGTAATGAAAAGAGGAGGGACACTTCCTCTCTTCTTCTGCAAGATATTTCTTGGTAATTCTTTTTCTTTTTTTTTTTTAGGTTTTTTTTTGCAAGGCAATGGGGTTAAGTGACTTGTCCAAGGTCACACAGTTAAATAATTATTAAGTTTCTGAGGTCAGATTTGTACTCAGGTCCTTCTAGGGCTAATGCTCCATCCACTCATGGCACCTAACTGCCCCTATAGGATCTATTTACCTGAAAGCTTAAGTTTATTTTTAAGTTAAAATACATTGAGCAGGAATGGTAATGTAGTTAAGAGAAAAATCAGAAAAGTCTAACAAAGCTTTATGAAATGTGAAGTCTAGAAAGGAAAAAGTAATTAATAGTCAAAATTAAAGAGAAACTAAGAAAAATGGGGACTAATATGAAGTCAAGGGAAAGTAGTATTGAGCAGAACTAATTCTCCAATAAGAGGATTTTAGTTCACATCATCACTCTGAGATTTACTTCCTTACCAAATTGATTTTGATCAAGTCATTTAGCTTGAAATCCCTCCTAGCCCCAACATTTTGTGGAGATTACTGGTTTGGAAGTTAGAGGATTTGGGATTCATTGTTGAGTCTGTCATTACCTCTTTGATCTTAGTCACTTTCTCATCTTTAACACTGGGAATGTTAGAATGGTTAGTGGATTGTGGCAATCTTTGAAAGAAAAAATTTAGTTGAATGGTAAGATAGATGAACTTGTTGCAGGGAATTACAAAGTGAAAAGATGATGAAATGGAGTCTAGGAAAAATAACTTATTTTTGAAAAAGGAGTTTTGCAGAGAGAAAGAGTTATGGAACAATAGCTTCATATGATGTGTTTGATTCAAGTGAATGAGAATGTGTTTAGGTAATAGGGCAGGAGATACAGATAGAGAAATTGAATATTATAATGAGAGAAGGAATGAACAAAGATGCAAGTTCTCAGAGGAAATTGGAAAGAGGTGATGGGAGTAAGAGCACTAGGCAAGAAAACTACACTCCTAGAAAATAAGAGAGAATGAGGGATGATGCTGAGGCTTAGTAATTGGAAGGAGTTCTTGATTGATGGTCTCACTTTTTCTGGATAAAATATGAAATAAGACCCTTTGCTGAAAGGGAAAACCATTTTGAGGGGCTTTGGAGGACCTTAGAAATTAAGTGAAAATAATGAGGCAATTTATTCAAATTAATTTTCCAAAGTGTCTCTATCACAGTTTGTGTAGCCATTTCACATGATCAATGGGGGCCTATTTTGTTTATAGTTCTTTGTAACTAAATTATTCAAACCCTTCATGACTCTAGTGCCTTCCTTCTTTTGCAGTTTTCTTCCTGTTTACTCTGCTCTGTAGACTCTTAAGATATGGCTATTCTGGTCTATTTGATGCTCTTAAATGTTCTTTACAGTGGTTGTCCTGCATGCTCAGAATTCTTTCCCTCCTTGATTTTTGTCTCAGAGCTTCCCTGGATTTCTTTAAGGCAGTTCATATCCCATGATCTGCAGGAGATCTTTATCCTTTCCCATTCATGCATTCCAGTCTTCACAACCAGGGCCATCTCCAGTCATCCTGATCCATATCTGACCACTGGACCCAGATGGCTCTGGAGGAGGAAAGTGAGACTGGTGACTTAGCACAGCTCCCAGTCATTTAAATCCAGGTCACATGCATATGATGGTATCATATCCCTGATGTCATAATCTTCTTTGAGAAGGAAAGACAAGCACCAATTTGTTTATATATAAGGTTCTACACTATTCTTAATATTATAAAATATAGAATAGCATAAGGTAAATCTATTACATATATGATTATTTGCATATTGTAGTCTGCAAAAGAATATGAGCTTCTTGAAGGCAGGGACTGTGATTTTACAGTAGATGTAAAATATCTGGCACTTAGTAATCACTTAATAAATGATGTTTATTGACTGATGAAACACTCTTGGAGGCTCTATTACTGTATCTGTATGTGTTCTTTAGTCCCAAAGAACATAATAGAGGAGGAATAAAATAAAGAGGATTTGGACTTTAATAACAGAAGAATATTGCTGTTTTTATATGGAAATATTGTTGTATAAAGAAGTGTGTCTAGTAAAGAAGAAAAAGTATATTTCAAGAGATATGGAAGTCTATGTATTTGGGAACTTGAGGTAATCTTTATTTAAACCTTTCTTTTGTATGTCTCATAAACTTTTATTAGTGACTGGAATTGATAGTTTTCTTACCCCCTTTGGGAAATCAATGATTCCCTTTGTATTATGGGCTGATGTTTGCTTAATTTGAAGAATATTTGTTCCTTTTAGTAGACTAGGACCTTGGGTAAGGGAGATGAAGGGAGAAATGCAATTTTTGGTATCAATGAAAAAAGTCCTATTCTAGGATACATTTTAAATTATCAAAAATTCTTTAGATTTTTAAAATTAAGATTATCACCCAGTCTTTGCCTCTCTTTATATAGGATGTGTTCTGTATTTCAGAAGTACATCAAATAACTTTTTTTTCATTCTAAGAAAATGCATATGCAAAGTGAATTGAATTCATTGAAGAAATTGTTTGGATAATTTAATTTCCAACTCTCCAAAATCCCTCTTGCTTCAATTCTGTGTTCTAAAGAAAGATCTTTGGGGTGGCTAGGTGGCATAGTGGATAAAGCACCGGCCTTGGAGTCAGGAGTACCTGGGTTCAAATCCGGTCTCAGACACTTAATAATTACCTAGCTGTGTGGCCTTGGGCAAGCCACTTAATCCCATTTGCCTTGCAAAAAAAACCCAAACAAACCTAAAAAAAAGAAAGATCTTTGTATTATCTTTATGCTTGATATATTACATCCCTTTAGGAAATCTCTATTATGTAGAAGAAATATTATATCTTGTAGCAGGATTATTGATTTATCATTATGAATCACAGGAATGTAATTGAAGTAAACTGGGTTTCTGGTTTTTGCTTTAATTTGCAGAAACTTCATCTACTTTCTCCTTTCTAACTTCCTTGGCTAGGCATCTCTGTAACTTTATGAAAAAAAAATAATTATGGAAAGTACCTGTGAAAGAAGGTTTTATTAAAAATGAAGGGCAATCAACTATCCATTGTTCTAGAGATGATCAAAGCATGGTTGTTTCCTCAAAGCAGTGAATCTACTTATGATTTTTTAAAAAAATAAACATTCACTTGGATCATAGAGGATCTATGCTGTTACTGTCATTTAATTTCTTTTTTACTTAAAAATTTCAAAGATTTTATTTCTACAAAAATATAATTAAAAGAAATTAGTGGCTACTTCCATATATGTTGGTTTTCTCATACCTCTGTATCTATGAGGGAGTATGTTGAGGACTGGTCTCAAAACCAGGAAAACTGGGTTCAAATACACTTTTATCACATGCTGTCTACTCAAATTATCAACTTTCTGAGAAATTCTCTAAATTAGCCAAGATTCCTGATGTTCCTTATAATTTTTCTTACAACAATCTTACCATGTTAATTCTGTTTTACTCAAGTTAATGCCAAAGTTTGTATTTCTAAACCTACAATGCCTAAAAAACAGGTCAATGGGGCCTGAGAGTACTTAAGGTTTAGAGAAAACTAAATGAAAACTTAAAATGTGCCATAAATTACTCACAAAATAAATGAGTTGATTTTTAACTTTGGAATAATCATTTTTACGTGAGTGGGTATGTGTAGTTGTAGTAGTAGTTGGTTTGCCATAATAGTTTTCCCCCCTTAATTGCATATTCAAATTAGTCTATATTCCCTGAGTCCTTGCCAATGAAGGACCCTTAAAACATGTTTCTTTTAATTATACTGAACCTGGAATTTAAAACTTGTCTAGGATTAATTTGCCAATATATACATATAGGTACTCATGAATGTCTATGTGCATATTTATAAATGTAAGCAGATTCCATAAATGCATTTGTAAAACTCATATTTTCACAAATTTTATTCCAAAGTTTTTTACCTCTCAATCAACATTGTTCATTTTTTCCTCCTGAGACCAGGAGACCATTTAATTTTAAAGAATTCAGCTTTGGGGAAATTTAGTTTATTTTCTGTGTTTTGGTGGAAGTTCTAGATCATTACAGAATTTATGTTTAGGCTATTGTTAATTATAGATATAATGTTTTTAGTGAAATGCCTTCATCTCCAAATGGTTTTTTAGCATCAAAAGTGGAGGCCAGTAAGAGAAGACATATTTCAAGTTTAGAAGCACATTATTTTCATAAATAAGACCTTCCTATTTCTCCAGGAATTATTGTGATTTAATATTTATCAAATATCTGCAGTCTTAAAGACTTCTTAGGCATGTGATGAGCCTCAAACTATGTAAGTTTGACCTTAAAAAAATTTCTATTTAATTCTGTAGGTGTTCTGTTAATCAGAATCAATATTTTTCTTTCCATAGAATAGTTAATATGTATGGGGTTAATATCGTTTTCATTCAGTTTTGATTGAATTGGGCACAATTCAAAGGTATCTCTACTTCTATCCTTGTACTTTATATTTTCAATGTCATCTCTTCCTTTTCTCCTTTTAACTCAAAATTTTTGATATCATTTATAATTCATTAAGGTTTTGATGAGACAAGGAGGTTTCACCTGCTGAGAGCTGTAGCTGTTCAATTTGAAAATATTACATCTTTGATTACATTGTCAGGGAAGCAGTTTTATGTTTTCCTTTTCCAAATCACATGTGCAAAATCAGCAGATTTAAAAAAACAAATAACAACCTGTTGAGTGAAGGTCAAAAAGATGATCTAGTGATAGATAGGGTCCTACTTGACAATACTGCTGCTGCTGTTGCCACCACTAGTTGCTGTTGAAGAGTTGTTTCAGTTGGTTAATTAAGGCATGCTCAGACCATATCTCTTGGTTAAAACTAGTCAGTTGTGATTTGTGTATTGAGTATTTTCTTGCAAAGTCCTGCTGTAATCCATTTCTCAGATTAGGCAGCCAAGGAGATGCATTTAATTGCTTTCACAGAAGAATTGTTCTGTAAGTATAAGGCTGACAAGAAACTGGACAACTTTAGAGAAGAGAGAGTTATTAGGCCTACCCCATTTAGTTATATGATTGACAGGAAATTTCTGTGAAACAGAAATCTTTGAAATGCATATTTTTGAATTACCTGTCTTTGTGAGTCTTAAAACATTTCTTAATTGTCTTGTGATTATTTGAAACTCTTTTGTTTAGGAGTAGGGATCATGTGTTTGGTTATTTTTTTTAATACTTTTTTCTTAAATACTTACTAAAATTTTGCTTCATTTTCTTATATTCAGTCACAGTCATAGACTTTTTATAGTTGACAAAGACCTTAGAAATATAGCTCCTGAGCCATTTTCTTTTTAGTGAATGAATGAAATACCATTTACTAATTTCTTAATATGTATCAAGTTAAAGACTTAGTATACAAATATAAAAAAATACAATTCCTGTCCTCAGGGAGCTTCCATTCTAATGGAAGAAAAAAACAAAGTCAGAGCTAGTCAGGGAAGGGCTGCTTTGTTCCAGGAAAATACAGAGATGGAAGATCTGAGGCATATTGATTGGAGTAAGACTTAATATTCCAAAACCTAAGGAAAGGGTGGTGGCTGAGGGAATCCTGGAGAAGGAAGAAAAACGAGTGAAGAAGAAGATAGAGAGTCTGGAGTGCAGTAAAACATAGTGGGGGTTTTTCTTGAAAACACCCACTTTTGGAGAGGTCTGTTTGGTTTCCCAGGATCAGGGATTTTCTTTCTTTTACTTATTTGTATCCCAAACTCTTAATATCATGCTTTCATATATGTTGTTCTGATATTGCTGACAAGTAGCAGTCATCAATCAAGAAAACAGAAAGAACCCCCGGGAATGGTGAAAAAGGAAGAGGAGATATAGATCATAATTGAAGACAGGACTGTGAAAATTGATAGAAACTGGGACCATTCACCCATATATAAGAATCCCAGTGGGCCATATCTCAACTAAGAAAGCCACAGATTTGTATTATCTTTAGTAAACTTTTAAAAATCATTTTATTATCTCCAAATGAATTCTAATCAGATTCCTTCACACTCAGGAGTTTTGTGGGCTGCATGTTTGATACTTTTGGTTTGAGAGATTATTTATTCCAAATCCCTCATTTCGCAAATGAAACCCAGGGAAGGTATTTGATTTACTCAATTGTCACTAAGAAATTTGTGCTACAGCTAAAATCACACAGCTAGGACTAGAACCTGGAACTCTTAATTTCAAGAAAAGCACTTTTTATACTGTGCAACATTTTAAACTTGGCCTTGCCATTTGTTAGCCGTCTAACCTAGAGTGAGGCTCAACTGTTCCAAGTCTTAGCTTTCTCATGTGTAAAAATTAAAATATTCAAATTGAAGGATGGGGACCATGTCCCAGAAAATCATTTTCATGATATATAATCTTGTTCTTAGCATCAGCAGGAAATTTGCCTGCTTTGACTTAATTCTCTTCTCCTTCCCCTACACATATCCAGTTAAGTTTTAACTTCTTTTCTTTCTATCCAGTAATATTTTGGGAGCAGTGAAAACAGTATACTGTTATTCTAGTGGTTGGAACAAGCTGCCTGAATGGATTGTCTCATTCTCCTATGCTGACAGTCTAATACTTAGAAAAGATTATTTCTATCTGTTAATTCCATGAAAATATCCCATACAGTATAATTACATGCTAACATACTTTTATCTGTGGTGCTGTCAAGATTCTCACTTTTTAACATTTCCTGTTTGATCTGTAGTGGTGACCTCCAAACTCTTTTTGTTGTGTACTTCTCTCAATAAAAATCTTTGCACTAATAATTGTATATATAACTTATGCCATATAAGAGATCTCTGTTGTATCCAGGAGGTGTTTAATATGTAGAGGTTTGGAACAGAATTTTCATTATGATACCTGAAGAACTATTTTGGCTTAGTTTGTGTTATAATTACTATGAAGGGAAAATCCAGGCTCAGTAGGGATGAGACTGGCAGTTTGTCCAGTGTCTAGAGCTGTTTTGAAAGATAAGGAATCCTTTGGTTGTGTTCCACAGTTGGCCATCATAGAAAATATGGGATAGCCCTGTCTTATTACTCTATGGTTGATTGAGTCCACTTCTCTTGACCTCAGGCCATGGCCCTTCACTTTGAAGAACACTGCTCTACAGTTTATCTGACTTTGTAGCATTGTACCCAGATATGAATGCAGAACATTACATGTGGTCAGATTGAGGTAGATTACAGCACCACCACCATCATAGAGGCTATGCTTAAAATTTCACTAAGTCCTTGGGGCTGGCATATGACTCTAATAATTGCACAGAGTGTGGCCACACAGTGACATAACCATATGGAAACTGAGAAAGTCAAGTCAGTGGATATATTCTTGAGAGAATCCAAGTTCCCAGACTGGGTTTCCACCCAAAATGCCTTGATTTGGGGAAAAGGAGGATTAAGTGAGAACAGAGAATACCTCTGATTTTTCATTTGATTGGTACAATTGAATACCTGCCTGATCTTACTGCTGTGTCCATTGCCAGTACCTGAAATCAGTAAGGACAAAGCTCCATAAGTTAGTATATCCAAGTGATTTAGTCTCCAAATGTTTGCTCTCATCATAGGGAAGAGATCATTTGGGAATGTGGGGGAATGTATCATAGAGTATGAATGGATGGGTAATCCATTTTCACAAAGCTGTTAACATCAAATAAAGCAATTGATGTGAAAATAGTAATCTTATTCTCAAAAAAAGTTATATTTGTGATTTTTCAATGTATGGATGATAGAATCCAGCTTTCTAATGAATACTTTTAGAAAGATACCCGGGGCAAGTGAGTTGTTAAGTGATTTGCTCAGGATAATACTATAATTGGGTATCAGATCAAGGTCTTCCTGACTCTGAAGCCAATACTCTATTTGCTCTGCCAAACTACCACTCCATCTAAGTATTGCATATGTATAAACAGAAGCTATTACTTTGATCCTATGATACACGTTAATAAGATAAATATAGCAGATCCATGAACTAAATTTCAAAAATGTTGATCTGACTTGAATGATTTGTGTAATGCTTTGTAAAATGTTTCCATGAAGAAAGCCTTTATAATAACATCATTAATGCTTTAATCCTGCTTTATGATTGTCACTGTATAGCATTAACATTTTGATAATTTGATTGGTCCAGATTTTCTCAAAGCATATCAAAATCCTTCCTTGCCTTAACTCTTTTATCCCCACTTCTCATGCTCCAATATTGACATTGTATAATGGATCTGGGATCAATTTGAATTCTTGTTAAGTCATGAATTATCTTCATAGGACCAGCATCCTGGTGATAATCTTCTCTGAATCCTTTGAAATCACAAAATAAATTACTGGGTCCCTGCTTGCTTGATAGTACTGCTGAGATTTGATTTCATTATTATACCCAGGAGACCTAAGTGCCATCTTTGCAGCAAAATGGAGTATTAGAATTAGAGAAGGACTTTAACAATTAGCCAATATACCTATGAATGGAAATTTTAATAACAGTAAGCAAAAAATCATAAAGGAAAGTGATCCTATAAAGTAAATTAATCTTATTTTTTAAAAAATCATCTCTTATAATTCTTGATATCAAAGAACATATCTGTAATGATGTTGAACTGAATTGAAAATCTGATAGAATACCAGAAAGAAGGCTCTTCTGTTCTCCTCCTGGGTCATATAGAATAGTTTTCATATACCTTATCTTATTTCTTTCAGCCTGTGGTGAAACACTTCAAGAGTCTACTGGCAACTTTTCTTCTCCAGGATTTCCAAATGGCTATCCTTCCTATACACACTGTATATGGAGAATTTCTGTGACTCCAGGGGAAAAGGTATTGTTACAATAAATAAACATTTTATTTCAGTTTCATAAAAATGAGGCAGAACCAATGATTTTTGGAAAGCTAATTTGTTTTAGTTTTTTTTAACAAAGTAAGATACTGAAGGCTTCTAGAAAATCATAAAAATGCATTAAGACATTATGACTAAGGTATTATTTAGTAGCGAATGAAACTTATGATGTTGCATTACCTCATTTTATTCATTCAGTCACTATTTAAATACTAGTATATGTAAGGTTTTGTGCTTAAAGAGAAAGAATTACAAAGAACATAATCTCTGTATAATTTTGTTTAAAAATAGGACTACTTTCCAAAACTTGAAAACTATTGTGGCAGCTGGATGGTACAGTAGATAGAGCACTGAGCTTGGAATAAGGGAGTCTAATTTGCTTTAATTCAAATGTGGCATCAGACACTTACTAGCTGTGTGACCCTGGGCAAGTCACTCACCCCTGCTTCCCTCAGTTTCCTCATTTGTAAAATAAACTAGAAAAGGAAATGGAAATCTGCTTGAGTAACTTTCCCAAAGAAACTCAAAAATGATGTAATGAATAGTCAATTATGACTGAAATAACTAAATAGTAATAAAAATAAAATATTTTCTTGACAGGATTGGAAAACAAAGAGAACCTTTATCTCTTTATCTCTTAGTTGTACTCTCTGGACACCAATCACTAGTTACTTTCTTTATTACACTTCATTATTTTAGTGAATTTGTAATCTTCTAGATAGGACTGCTGCCTATCATGGGAAATTTCAGACCCAGTTGCATCTTCTCATCTCAGATGATTTTTGTCTATGTCTTCACAAACTTTCTCTAAAGAAGCTATCCATCATAGTGGAGGTCTTCCCCTTATTTCAAAAAATGTTTCCCAGATATCATCATCCAAGCACATAAACACATAGAGGGTTTCTAAAAGCATGAGCTTTGAAAAGCAGAGTTTAATTTTGAATAAAAATAAGGGTGATATAAACATTACTCTTTGAGGGTAGAGAATGTTTCACTTTTATTTTTCATTTTTGGAGTCTAGCACTGTGTTTGGGATGCTTTATAAAGGTTTGATGATAAGTTGTTTGAAATGAGCTATTTAGAAAATTGTAAAGTTTCCAAAGAGATTTTAAAAGATGGAAGCAACAATTATGCTGTGTTTTGGGTGGTTTTAATAACTAGCTGTATGTCTGAAGTCCAGAACTGTCTCAGGTATAATCTTTGAGTTTCATGTGACTCTTTGATTTCATGAATGAAAAAAAAAATTGCGTCATGTCCCAAAAAAGCCTTTTAAATGATGAGTCACCTTGTTGATAGATGTCTGAGACTCAAAGAAGGAGTATGAGCACAACATTTTCTTGCTTTGAGTTACTTTTCTTTCCTCACACCATTATATTTTAACTTTGTTCTTCCTATCCTGTAACATATGGAAGCACTGAAAATACTTCACTGTTCTTCTAGGGATTGGGTCAAACTGCTTGAATGCATGGCCTCATTCTATACCTTGACATTCTTGAATCTCGAAAGGGGTGACTTCCATTTTTTAAGTCTAAGGAAATGCCCCATACAGGTGAATGTAAAATACTTTTATCTGTGATGTTATCAAAGTGATCAATCTTTTGTAATGCAGATATAAGCTATGGATGTTGTGAATAACATCCATTCAAAGAATATTTTTGAATAATTACTCTTTGCAGAAGACCACAGAAAAGTACAGTGACTGAACTAACCTCAAATCTTTAGAGCTACTTTCTTAGCTGCTCTCCTTAATATGAGTTCCCATCTGTCTCTCTTTTCACTTCTGCAACACAAATGGCTTTGTAATTAAGATTGTCACATTTGAAATTCAATAGGACACATAAAGAAAAAATGACAAATTATTCATGGAATACAAGTTTCAGGGAATCAGTGTTGGAGGGAATCAGGAGTCCTCTAGTATACCTCATGCCTGACAAAGACTTCATTCTTAAGATGCCTCCCCTACCTTTGAAATTTTACTTGGAGAGGAGATTCTACTCTGTTTTCCATATCTCTAATTTTCAGGAGTTTAGGAATTCTTTCTCCAAAAATATAAAGTTTTAAATGCTTACAATAAATTACATAGTACAAAGGAATTTTTTTTTTTAGATAAAGGGTTTTTTTTTTTTAATTAATTGGAGTCACTGGTCTCTTGGTTGAAAAGTGTAGCTCTAACTATAGGATTATTATATTGTGACTTTTTTATAGTACTAAGGAAGATAATTTTAACTTTATAATACCAAGTTTATATTTTATAAATAAGTTTGTTTATATAAAATTAAGTAGCAATTTTTTGAAAAAAAACTTTTTTTTTTCTTATTCAGGGATCCTTGCCAAATCCTTTTTTAAAATAATGAGATTTTTAACCTGTGTGATCTATGCAAATCCCTACTTCTTTATATATATTATCTTTTAAGTGAGACAAATTAAGTACAGGGATTTGCTTCCCATAGAAGAGCCAATGTGGGTTGAGTGACTCAGCAATCTAATGGCAATGATGGGGTACAGTGCAAGATTTAGGGGAAATTATAGGGTACTCCCTGATATGGAATAGACCAGAAAGCATGTTCACTGAGAGAGAATTTCTCCCACAGGCAGCACAGTATAGTAGGACTTGCATCAGTCAGGGAATTAGAAGAGAGCTATATTTTTATTTCTATAGTTGCCACTGACTAATTTTTTGAATTTTATAGTGTTATGAACTGGAATGAAACTTTGACTTCTCTTGTCCTCAGTTTCCTCATTGTACAATGAGGAGGTTGAATTAAATGCTAAGTTCCTTCCTGGCTCTAAAGTTCTATAATTATAATGGACAGTTTATGGACATAGTCTTTCTGCTGACCATCCTAAGGAATCCTTATCATTTTAATAAATAATTGTTTGCTTTAATTTGTGTGTAAGGGCACAGTCTTTGGAACTTGCCAATGGCTCTGGATAGGTCTGTGCTTACCATACAAAGTCTTTAGGAGAATTAATAAAATGGTATTTAAAGCAACCTTATAAATATTGTTGGAAATCCACATTATGGGAATTAAGTAGTAATGTGTATAATTCAAAAGAGTTACTAGTCCAAAGATTATTTATATTTAGTAGAGAATAAATTTTCCAGTTTTAGGAGGATGGGAAGTGAAAGAGCAGCAATAGATTTATCTTTTTTAAATATTTAACATAATTTTGCATCCCCAGAGCATCCATAGTTTGTTTTAGAGCATGCTGGTAGGAGCAGAAAAACAGGTGAACATTTGTCAATTGCCTTGGAATAGCTACAGAGGGAATAATTAAAAATTCATCATAAACACTAAAGGAAAAACCATCAAAAAATGTTTGGAATTTTTCTGAGTAATTATAAAATTCTAAAGAAATTCCAAAAAATTGATTTTATTGGAGCAAAATTTTTAAAAAAAGTAAAGTGATTGATTACTCTCTCTTCACATGACCATCCATCTGCTGCCCATTAAATTCATATATATATATTCATATATATATAATATATATAATATATATAATATATATAATATATATATATATACATATATATATATATATATATATATATTTCCAGAGTTTACACTGTAGAACTCATCTCACCTGTTTGGGAGAATGATCTTCCTAGGAAAGTCTTGTATAGATTACATTGAGCCATGTGGCATGTCCAGATTCATAGATTTCCCCCTCTCTTTGTAGAAGAGAATAATAAAGCTCGTGCTTTCTCTGTTGATCTAATTTCAGTAATTTTTGATCTTGTCCAGAAGATCACATCATGCCACGGGAAGAGTACTGGTGGAGCCAGAAAACATCAACTTTAGTTGTGCCATTGTTTCTTGTGTTATTTGTTCCTCTTTGAGTCTGATGGGTTCTTCAACTAGATGAAAACATTGATGCCTTTCTTCCCACCCTCCTTTACTCACCACCCCCCTTTCTTTCTTCTCCCTCTTTCCTTTCTTTCCATGGTGGTTGTTAGAATCAAATGTCATCAATGATATGAAAGTGGCTGGGGTTGGCAGACGAAATGCTTGCCATTGTTAGAATTGTTTTTATGAAGCAAATTAATCATCAAATGGTAAAAATTTATTCAATACTTGTTATATGCCAGCCAATGTGCTAGGCAATTGCTATCCAAAGACAAGGAAGAAGCATGCCTTTTCCTCAAACAAACTTGCCTTTGATTAACAAAGGCAATGTGTATTCACATAGTAGATTTCCAAAAATATACTCAAAATAAATATATGAAAGTTTTAGAAAGAAATGAAACTAGAAGCCAAATGAATTGGGAAAGACTTCAGATATGATGTGGTATTTGAGCTGATTTTAAGCTGAACTGAGGAAGAAAAAAAACAGACATGAGGCAGAGTCTGGGCAAAGTCATGAAGACTGGAGAGAGGATGTTGCATGCAAAGAACATTTCAAGTGCTATTTTGTCTGGACTCCAGAGCATGTGAAAGGAAGGAATGTATAGCCAGCCTTGGTTGAATTCAGATTGTCAGAGGTCTTAAATGCTGGACAAAGGATTTCTTATTTGATTTCTTACTTATCAGAGGTCTTAAATGCTGGACAAATGATTTCTTATTTGATTCTTAATTGATAAAAGGAATTTATTTAACTTGACAGTAACATGACCAGACCTATACTTTCAGAATATCACTTCAAGGGGGAAAGGAATCCTGATAATATCTGAAAGCACTTCCCCAAAAGATCTTGAAGGTTTTTGAGATAAGTAGATGCCTTAAGAATCATTCAACAATCATTCAATTAATCACAAGAAATAAACTTAGGAAGTACATGCAATAAAATTGACCAAATGATGTCCCCTCATGAGAGCAAGAAAACATCTGGGAAAAAAATGATGTCCCTTTTTAGTTGTAAATCCCTTCTCCTTCAACATTGCTTATTAACCCTCAGTCTTTTGTAAAACCCAAATGTGACTCATTTCCCTCTTATTTTAGCTCTTTCTCTCTCTAACTCAAAACAATTCCTAAGATCTTTCATATAACAGAAAATCAAGTAATCCTATGATCTTCATTCTTCAGTTCTTATATGGTTATTAATCGTGATGACTGATGATGAGTAGAGTTGAAGTGAAGCATTGGGAGTGGTAAATGGGCTTTAATGACTCACAGTTTCTAATTTATGGCTTGTTTTTAAATTATCTTAAATCAGAAAGGTTCATTGAATGAAACTTTGAAGTTTAGTCTATTATTTCTCCCATGCTATTTAAAAGACTCCAGAATAATGCTATTTTGCCTAAGATACAAATGAAAAATATTCTTTGGATTTTAGAACTTGATATTATCTTTCTCTCCACATTTTTTCTCTCAATATACCAGTCATCTTTCTTTCTTTCTTTGACATGTTCCTATAATGTCTTTCTTCTTTACTATATCCCTTTTCTGTCTACATTAGGTGGTCTAGTTTCTTTCATTTTAAGTTATAGATACACATATATGGCAGGTATCTCTCTCCCAATCACACACACACACAACATACACACACACACACACACACACACACACACACACACACACACACATACAGACAAAGAATATCCAATCCATCTCTATGTCTTCCTTTCTCCTTTCCTATCCCTGACTTGATATGAAATCATTTTGTCTTTTATTCATGTTATTTTGCCTATGCATTTTAAGAGAGTATGGCAAGAAAGAGTGAAGATTAAACAAGCATATTGTAATTTTCCTATAATTTGAAAAATGTTGAAAATGAGTTTCTTTCTCATTTATAAATTATTTCACATGATTTTTTCCTCAAATAATATACTAGAAGATAAGCTTTGCCTGATTTACCATTTTACCTTTGTTTGGTTCACCCATTACTCCTGGACAAATGATTTGACCAGGGCAGAATAAAATGATACTTAGATTTCCCTTTTCCTGGAAGTTGGTACTTTTCGTAACATAGTAAAAAGTTATATTTTTTTATTTTAATTTTTTGTTTTAACTACCGTATAATACTGTTGACTCATATTGAACCTGTAGTTTATTAACACTACCAAATAATTTTCTGACAAATTCTCTTTCTGAATGTGCTTCTTTAATCTAAATGTTAGTCATTATCTTGTACTTATGACACTGGGCTTTTGAATTCATGTGCAAGGTCTTCCATTTATCCCTAGTAACATTCATCTCATTAAATCTCAATGTTCCAGCATGACCAAATCTTTATGGATTCTGACTGCCATTCAGTATGCTAGCTGTCCTTCCCCAGAGATTAAATGATTTGCTTGTGCCTACACTATGCATGTTAGAGGCATGGGTAGTATCCAGGACTTTCAGCTACAGATGTCTTTCTGTATTGCTCAATACAGACCTTCACTTTGCATATAGTAAGTCCTTAATAAATATTTGTGGAATTGAATTTATCTTAGAAGTGTGTAACTTGAGAATGATGTAAAATGAATTCTCTGTTTTCCAACATGTGACATGTATTCTATTTTTCCTTTCTCTTTTTTTCAACTTATATTTTACTTTGAGACCCAGTCTAGGTTACTTGAACAATATATATTTTCTAAATATATCCCTTTGTTTTAGTTTGGACCTGTAATTTCATTTGTGCTACAAAATCATATTGAGGAAACCCCTGCCAATTCTGGAGCTTATAATCCTAAGGAAATTGCCTGGGGAGATAGCTATATACAAAGTGGATAGAAACAATAATAATATCTTATAATTCTATGGCATTTGAAAGTTTTTATACCACTCTCACAACATTATTTAATTTGATCCATGCTTTACAATTTCTAATACCTGAGAGATAGAAAAAGCAGGTTTGTTTTCCTCAATCACAGTTGGGGAAACTGAGGTTTAGAGAGGTTAGGTGATTTGACCTGGTTCTCATAGCTCTTAGGTAATGGGTCAGAATCCAGGTCTTCAGATATATAGCTAATATAGTGCTTTTTTTCATTGTTAATTTATTGCTTCTAATAATGAAGATATATTTTTACATTTTTTAAAGTTACGAATCAAAGAATTTTAGAATCAAAGTGATTTTCACAATTATCCATTACTAATACCTATTTTTCCTAGATAAGAAAACTGAAGCTTAAAAATTTTAAGTGACCAAAATCTATTATTTAATTAGTGGCAAATCCAAACCAAAAAAAAAAAAACAACCCAGCATTCCACAAATTTTGGTCTCACATTATTTTCCTCTTATACTTCCTCGTATTTAAATAATTTTAATGCTAATTTTACAAATTTACAAATTTTACAAATTTAACAAATTAACAAATTTGTAATTTCACTTTTTTAATTAATAATAATTTTGCATATGTGTTTGTGTATATGTGTGTGTGTGTGTGTGTGTGTGTGTGTGTGTGTGTGTGTGTGTGTATGTATAAAGTGTATCTTTTGTGTCTCTTTACACTAAATTGCCCTTGTGGTAGCACTGTTGGATTTGCTAGGCTGTCAATAATTTCTTTATTTGCTGACAGAAGTTGATCGATTATTTTTCCTCTAGAGACCTGCAGCAATCTTGTTCCCATGAGCTGTTGATTTACCTTGTCTCTAGGATTCTTTAGTTTTGCTGAGTTGCAAAATGGGGTCTTAAATATGCATAGAGAACCTGGGTATCATTGGGCCCATTTTAACTCTCTGATACAGCAACTAAGAGTTCTGATATGCTGATTTTGAAAATTCCTGTGGATTGCAAAAAATCTTAGAATATTTTCAGTTCATTGCAGACAAAAAATTCCAGTCAACTCTCAAGTATACTATAGTTGACTTTCAAGCTGATATGGATTAAAAGATTCACATAAATTATATTGTTCTATGATTTCTCTATTTCTTGTTTTTATTCCTCAAGGGAAAATGTACCTTTAATAAAGGATCATTTATATAAAGTATGCTGAATCATTAGAAAAAACAAATGTTTTTTCAAGTATAAACTTAGCATCCTTATTCAAAGATGAAGATTTAATTTTTGCAACTAGTGAATTATTTTTCAGTGTCTGATAAATGCTGATGACAAAATGAATAGTATTTACCTGATTTTAGTGTATATGATGGAAAACAGATGCAAGAGAATTCTCATTTTACTTTTTTTGAGAAAGAAAAACAAGAATTTAAGTTCACAAAAATGGTGATCTTGTCCCAGAAAGAGAGTTTGGAATTATTTCTTTCAATATTCTGGCTTCTACCCTTCCACCCTTCTACCCTTTTAGATCTGGTAAAGGAGGTCTTCCAGCCAACACAGCTCCCACACTTGTAGGAGTCTTTAGTTACACTGTGAAAATTAAATTACTGCACAGAAGCAATGCTCCTTTTCAGCATATTTTAATCCTTGTAAGTTAAGCAAAACAAGTCAGAAATGGTTCTCAACTTAAAGTCCATGTATCATTTGATAATGGATTACATTTATAGAGTCCCTAGAGTTGTATTGCCAAGTGTCTGCAGTGAAGAAATGTTTAGGGACCCCTCTTTTCTTATGAGTGTTTGCAAATTGTGGTTGCATAAAAGATGAATTGTTGCTCACAGAAAAACAGCAAGTTTTGTTGAAGACAAAGAAACTTTGTGGATATTTTCACATGGAATGCTTTGTAAAATGCTTGGATTTCTAATGTTCAAAATTAGGATTATGGTTGGGATAAATGGGGAAAAATTCATATAATCAAGGAAATGAAAATGATAAGAAATTTCATTTTCTAATATGGGAAGTTGAACAAAATCTGTTGAGATCTGTTGAGAAATTTGAACTGTAAATTGCAAGTTTTGTAAAATACCAACTGTCCTCATGTTCTTATTCCTGATAGTTCATCTTAGTGCTGTCTTAGAAATATAGATTTGCTAAATTTTGAAGTCCTCCACATTTACTCATAATCAGCTTACTGTTTTATAGATTTCACTTTCTTAATTTATATGTATTGCTTAATAAAGAAATTAATTTATTAAAAACATTGCTATTGTTTAAGTGTAAGGAGGATATCAAGGAAAGAGGGAAGGAAGCAAGCAGTTTCTTTGCTAAGTGCTTTACAAATATGTCATTTAATCTTTACAAGAACTCAAGGAACTTGTAATATAATTCTTCTGGAGCACCAAAAGGTCAAGAATATCAAGAGAATTAATAAAAAAAATGTAAAGGAAGGTAGCCTAACTGAACCAGATCTAAAATTATTCTGTAAAATAATAGTCATAAAAACTACCTGGTATGGAACTGTGAACTGATCCAGCCTTTCTGGAGATCAGTTTGGAATTATGCCCAAAGGGCAAGGAAAATGTGCATACCCTTTGATCCTGCAATACCACTATCAGGTCTGTATCCTGAAGAGATAATAAATAAAGGGTAAAAAAAAAACCCTACATGTACAAAAATATTTATAGCAGCTCTATTTGTAATGCCAAAGAATTGGAAATCAAGGAGATGCCCATGAATTGGTGAAAGACTGAAAAAATTGTGATATATGTATGTGATCAAACTCAATTTTTCTATTAGCAATCAGGAGGGATGAGATTTCAGAATGCCTGGAAAAACTTGCAGAATTGATTCTGAATGAGATGAGTAGAACCAGAAGAACATTGTATACCCTAGCAACAACATGGGGTGATGATTAACCTTGATGGACTTGCTCACTCCATCAGTGCAATAATCAGGAAAAATTTTAGTGGATCTGTGGTGGAGAATGCCATCAGTATGCAGAGAAAGAATTGTGGAGTTTTAATGAAGAGCAAAGATTATTAACTTCAATTAAAAAATAATCATCTTATGTTTTACATAATTTTGCTAACTCTAATATTTTCTTTCTTCCTTAAGGGTTTGTTTTTTCTCTCAGTGCATTCAATTTTGATCTATGCATATCATGGAAACAAATGTAAAGACTATTAGATTGCCTTGTGTTGGGGGAAGGGGGAGGGGGGAAGGGGGGAATTGTAAAATTCAAAACCTTGCAAAAATGATAGGTGGAAACTACTACTGTATGTAATTGGAAGACAAATAAAATATCTAAATTAAAAAAAGCCCTCCAGGTAATTAAACTTCACCAGAGCAACATAAAACACTGCCAGGTACTGGTTAAGAAATAGAATAATGGATCTGTGAATTAGAGTAGGTGCAAAAGAAACAGTAAATGACTATAGTAATCTACTGTTTGACAAATCCAAAGACTTTAGCTTCTGGTATAAGAACTCACTAAAAATTGCTGGGAAAACTGGAAAATAGTATGGCAGAAACTTGGCATAGACCCACATCTCACATACTATACCAAAATAAGGTCAACATGGGTATAGGATTTAGACTTAAAAGATGATACCACAGACCATTTAAGACATCAAAAATGCTCTTATCTGTCATATCTAAGGAAAGGGGAGAAAGTTATGGCCAAGCACGAAATAGAAAAATTATAAATTGCAAAATGGATGATTATGACAATATTAAATTTAAAATGTTAGGCATTACTAAAACCAGTTCAGCCAAAATTAGGAAAAAAAGGCAGGAAGCTGGGAAGCAATTTTCACAGCTAGGTTTCTGATAAAAGACTCATTTCTAAAATATATAGAGAATTGAATAAAATGTTTAAGGTTGAAAGTCATTCCCCAATACATAAATGGTCAAAGGATATGAACAGCCAGTTTCAAATGAAAAAATTAAAGTTATTTGTGTATGTATATACATACACAAAATACTCAAAATCATTATTAATTAGAGAAATAAAACAAGTCTGAACATCTGGTTTGATCATTCACCTTGCAGAATGGTCATTGAAAACTATCAGATGAGTGAGTCATCCATACTTTCCTTGGAGATTTCCTCTTCACACCTATCAGACTGGCTAAGATGACAAAAAAGGAAAATTGGGATATTAATGCATAGTTGGTGGAGTTTTGAACTAATCCAGCCATTCTGGAAAGCAATCTGGAACTATACCCAAAGAACAATAGAACTGATTATACCCTTTCACACAGCAATAATAACAATACTAGACCTAAATCCAAAAGAAATAAAAATAGGAAATTTTTCACGTGTTCAAAAATATTTATAACAATTCAAGATATTTATAACATTTTATATTGGCAAAGAATTGAACATTGAGGGAATATCCATCAATTGGAGAATGGCTGAACAAGTTATAGTATTTACTATCATTCTCCAAGAAAGCATGAGTAATTGGACTTCATAGAAGCACGGAAAGAATTATATGAACTAATGCTTAGTGAAGGGGGGGGTAGAATGAGGAGAAAACATTGTATACATTAACAACAACACTATGAGATAATCTTTTATGATGAATGTAACTCCTATTATCAGTTTAGAAACCAAGGACAGTTCTGAGAGACTTGTTATGGACATTATCATCCATATACAGAGGGAAAAAAAAAACATGAATTCTCACTGATTATTTTTTAAATACTGAATTCACTTTTTAAAAATTTCTCTTATGTTTTTCCTTCCTGTTTCATAATTTTCTTTCTTTCTCCTCATTTTAATTCCTCTTACACAAAATGACTAATATTTAAATAAGTTAAACACAAATGTACAATGTACAACTTTTACTAGACTGTTTGCTGCCCTGAGGATGGGGGAGGGAAAGAAGTGTTAGAAAAATGTGTAACTCATAAATTTGCAGATGCATGAATGCTGAAAACTACCATAGCATTTAATTAGAAAAATAAAATAAAGTTTCAATTAAAAAAAAAAAACAAGAGCCCAAGGAGGCACATCTTATCACTATTATAAAGTTGAGGAAACTGAAACAGGCAGAAATTAAGTGAGTTATCCTGGGTCATGAATTTGATTTCAGGTTTTCCTAACAAAGAGACTCTGCATTCATTTTACTGTACCAGTCATCTGCATTGGTGACAAGAGATTTCTACTGTTAATAACAAAAGTCCACAAGGCCATTTAGCACTCAGGAATGATCTTTTGGTCCTTAGTTCTACTGGTAATTGAGCTTTGTGTAAATCAAATAATTTCTTAATGAGAAGGAATTAAACATCTAGTTTGACCAATCACCTTGCAGAGTGGTCATTGAAATCTTATCAGATGAGTGAGTCATCCATACTCTACTTAGAGACTTCCACTGTGGAAACATTGACTATCTCTCTAGTTTGCTTTTGCAGGTTCCTTTTATTGCTTCTAGCAGCCTTTTTGTAGCTAAATAAAGCAAGTTGAATTCATTGCTCAATAGTAATCTTAATAAAGATAGTATTTATGTTTCAGTTTAAAATTGAGAAAGTACTTTGCAGATTTTCATTTCATTTGATCTCACAAAAATCTTGAGAGCTAAGGTTATTATTATTATCTCCATTTCACAGATGAAGAAACTGAGGCAGACAGCAGTTTACTGACATGTCCAAGAACACACCATTGCAAAATATCTGAGGTTCAATTTGAACTCAAGGCTTCCTAATTCTGGGTCCAGCACTCCATCTGTTGCAACTTTCTTCTTCTACCTTCTTCAATATGACAACCCTTCTGATCCTTAAAAACAACTAATATTTCCATATTCCATTTTCTTCCTTCTCACCTAATGTCCTTCTCATGGCTCTCATCCTATCACTACTATCCTCAGACTTCTTGTTTTCCATGTTAAACAACTCCAGATCCTTCAAATGGCATTGACTTGAGACCCTTTATCATTTTGTCTTCCTACAAATCCCAGAATTGAATATGAAATGTGATTTGAGCATGATGAAATGGAGTGAGAATGTCACCTCCTTATTTCCAAAAGATTTACTTAATTCAGCTTAAAATTGCATTAAGATTTTTGATTGTTGAATCAGCCTGATTCATATATCTACTCATATTGAACATGCATTTTTCCACAAATGATTTCCTAACTCCATTTCACCCCATTTTGTTCTTAGCAAAGTTGACTTTTTAAAAAATTTTATTGATGTTATTTTTATTATTATTATTTTATAATTATTTTGTTTTCCAATTGCTTACAATGGTAGTTTCTATCAGTCTTTTTTTGGCAAGGTTTTTGGGGTTTTTTTAAACATTTTATTTGTTTTCCAATTATATATAATAGTAAATTGTACCCATCATTTTTTTCAAGGCTCTGAAATCTACAATTTTTCCCCCATCCTCCCTTCCCTCCCCCCCCCCCCAGGCTGTCTGACAGTGTCTACATTGTTTCTATGCCATACATTGATGTAAATTGAATATTATAAGTGTAAACATAAGAATAAACATAAATCCCCTCCTCCCAAGAAGATGGGAAACCTCAAGAATAGAGAGAGAGAAAAAAAAATTGTACTTCAGTCTGTATTCAGATTCCAACTCTGTCTCTGGGGTGAGTTCCTTTCTTTATCATAAATCCACCAGAGAAGTTGCTTCAATATTTTTCCCTCAGTTGCTATCACTAACTGTACTTCCACTCTATTCCTCCCCACTCTCATTTATTCTATTCTCTCTCTCTCCTTTCATCCTGGCCCTGTCCAAAAGCGTGTTGCATCTGAGTACCCTCTCCCTTGATCTTTCCTCTCTTCTGTCACCTATTCTCCCCTTCCCTCCCCCCATTTCCCCTCATCCAGTCCCTTTCCTGCCATCCTTCTCCAGGGCAAGACAGATTTCCTCACCCTATTAAGTGCGTATGCCATTTCCTCCCTGAGCTATTTCCGATGAGAATGAAGGCTCACTCATTCCCCCTTTCCTTCCCTCCTCCCCTCCATTGAAAAAAGCTTTTTTTTGACTTTTATGTGAAATCTCTCAGCTTCTTCATCATCTCCTTTTCCTTCCTTCTAGTACTTTCCCCCATTGTCCTTTCACTCCATCCGTTTACCACATCATAACATTATATTCCATTCCTTCCTGTGTCCTGTCTATATATGCTCCTTCTAGCCGCTCTTATAAATGAGAAAGTTCATATGAGTTATCAATATCTTCTTTCCATGCAAGAATACAAACAATTCAACATCATCAAGTTCCTCATATTTAGTCCCTCTCTTCCACTCCCTCGATGGTTCACCAGAGTCCTGTACTTGGAGATCAAACTTTCTGTTCAGCTCTGGTTGTCTCCTTAGGAAAGTTTGAAAGTCCCCTGTTTCATTGAAAATCCATCTTTTCCCCTGAAAGAGGATGTTCGGTTTTGCTGGGTAATTGATTCTCAGTTATAAACCAAGATCTTTTGCCTTATGGAATATCATATTCCAATCCCTATGAGCCCTTAATGTAGATGCTGCCAGATCCTATGTAAATCTTGACTATGGAGCTTGGGTAGTTGAATTGTCTGTTTCTGTCAGCTTTAAGAATTTTCTCTTTGATTTGGGAGTTTTGGAATTTGGCTGTAATATTCCTGGAAGTTTTTCTTTTGGGATCCCTTTCAGGGGGTGACCGGTGAATTCTCTCAATTTCTATTTTACCCTCAGCTTCTAGGATCTCAGGGCAATTTTGCTGTATTATTTATTTCTTGAAAAATGAAGTTTAGCCTCTTTTCCTGGTCCAATAATTTTCAAATTATTTCTTCTGGATCTGTTTTCAAGGTCAGTTGTTTTTCCAATGAGATATTTCACATTTTCTTCTAATTTTTGTCTTTTTTGGAAGAGTTTTATTTCTTCCTGCTTTCTTGCAAAGTCATCAGCTTCCTTTGGTTTCATTTTGCATTTGAAGGAGTTATTTTCTTCAGAGAGCTTTTTTATCTCCTATTCCAGCTGGCCAATTCTGCTTTTTAAGGCATTCTTCTCCTCATTTGCCTTTTGTTTTGCTTTTTGCATTAGGCCTAAACTGGTTTTTAACATATTATTTTCTTCTGTATTTTTTTGTATTTCTTTCACCAAGCTTTTGATTTGGTTTTCATGATTTTTCCGCATTGCTCTCATTTCTCCTACCAATTTTTCCTCCACCTCTCTGAATTGCTTTTCAAAGTCTTTTTTTGAGCTCATCCACAGTCTGAGCCCATTTTCTATTTCTCTTGGAGGTTTTGGATAGAGAAGCTTTGATTTTATTATCATCAGAGTATGTGTTTTGCTCTTCCATAGGACTGAAGTAATTCTCTGTCCTCAGATTCTTCTTTCCAAGGTCTTAAGCTCTCCAGCCTGTGCTTTGATATGTAGATGAACACAGCATTGCTCTCTGCCTGAGGCTATAAGGCAGGATCCAGCTATCTTAGTTAGGAAGCCTAAACTACACTCTGAGTCTGAGTGTAGGCAAACTGGAGAGTCCTACCCTAGGAAGAGCAGAGAGGTCTCTGCAGACTTCCCTTACCTTCTCTGGGGGTGCAGGCTGCTTTCTCCCGATTCTCGCTGCAGGTTCCTGTGGCCGGTGCTCCTCACTCCACACTCACCCAGGTGCAGCAGAGTTCTCTTCTCTCCCCTTCAAGCTGTTGCTGGTGATCTCTGGGCTGGGCTGGACTGGGCTTTGCTGAGCTGGGCTGGGCTGCACAGTGGCTTTTTTCCCCCACCCCAGGTCTTAGTGAAGCACACCTTTTCTGTGGAGTTTCTAAGTTATCTTGGAGTGGGAAAATGTGTCACTCAGTCTTTCTGTGGGTTCTGCCCCTCTAAATAGAGCCCTCATTTGTTTGTTTTTTGGGGGGTTGGGGGGTTGGAGTTGTCGGGAATCCTAACTTTGCATGGCCATCTTTGATTTTCTTAAGCCTATGTGTATGACTTTTTACTTAGGGATAGAGACAACTCTGATTTCACTATTATTGGTATCTCCAAGATAAGTAAACTTCTAATCATGCAGAATAGCATCTTCTCTGCAACCTAGAGTATTGATTAGAGCTTTGAAGATTAAATGATTAATTTAATCATTAATCTTTGATTAGTTATCAGTTTTGGAAATTGAATTCAGGACTCCATTATTTCAGGGTCAGATTTCTATACATTGTGCCATGATTGATTCTCTAAGTTTGTTTGGGATATTTCTCAACCTTCCCTAATCCCTTCTGTTCCTTCTCTTTTCTGGTTGTGCTATACTATATTCTTGGAGTGAAATAATTTTTTCTCTCCTTGTCTCTCATTCAAATACTTTTATCACATTTCTCTTCTGGGATTTTATCACATAACTTTGTTTTCTCAATATATGGTGCTACCCTGGTCCTGTTTTTATTTGTCCTGTTTCTTTTGAGAACCATATTCTATTCATGGATTTTATCCCTCTAGTCTCAGCAATATCTATGAAATCAAACTTGCCACTTTTAGGGAGGATCCCTAGTTCCTCTTGCTAATTAACTGAATTTTTATGCCTATAAAATTCCCTACTCAAAAAGAGATTCTTATCAATAAATTAAGTATAATTATTAAAGACCATAGTTTGTAGGTAAATAAAATTCTGTTTCTGTATATGGATACTTCATTTAAGGTTTTAATGCAAGGAAAAGCTTTTGATAATATTGAGTAGTAAATACTTTTAAATTCCAGTGATTAAGCTTATTTCTTCATATTGACAAAACTTAAGTGCTTGGAAAGGGACTTGATATAATTTCCAGCAAATAAAATCATTTTCTTTTGAATATTGTTGTAAATTTTTAAAGAAGAAGAATGAGTCTCACTACTCTCTTGCTTTGGTTAAAGGTTCTTGAAAGGCATGTAGTAGAAAGGACCAGAAATTTTGCAGTAATTGAAAAATATGTTTCTGAGTTTGAAATATGTACTTTATGAAAAGTGATTTAGTAAAGTTAACAATTTGACCAATATATAACATATTGTTCTAATTGTAGCATCTCAAAAGATTTAAAAATCTAACTTTGGAGTGAGTCAATGCAAAAAATAAATGATAAAGTTATATTTGTGAGAAAAGTATCTTTGAAATTGTTGAATTAATGTTTGCCTGTGAATTAAATGCCAGAATTTTAGATGTAAAGGACATAGTCATGTCTAAATCAGAGGATATGTCAGAGTATAAATTAAAAGGGCTTTTGCTATAGAAAATTCACAGATATACTGTTGTACAACTTTTCTTCTTGATTTCAGGAGGATAGTTCCAGATAGAAGAGGGATACAGATCCATATTTTTCTATTGCTTCTGAATGACTCTATAGGCATTTGTTTAGCCATCTCTTAAAATAAAAGCCTTAAGAAGGAGTTCATCTAGAACTAGAATTATTTCTTTTGAAACAGCATTTTAATTTGCTGTTAACAGTGCGATAATAGATAATATATTAAAAAACAAGAGATGAAAATTTGGTTTGAGATATTGGTTGTCAAGCAGCATTATTGGTATGTGATTATCCTGCCAACATGATTGAAGCATTATTGACGAATCTCTTTTAGTCAGATTCATCGGTTGGTTAAAGCATTTTCATTTAAATATTCAACCAAGGAATGACCAAAATTCCATTTCATTTTGCAGATTGTCTTAAACTTTACTACAATGGACCTCTATAAGAGTAGTTTGTGCTGGTATGATTATATTGAAGTCAGAGATGGGTATTGGAGAAAATCACCTCTGCTAGGTAAGAGATTATCTACTAACTTAGTTGGCTACCATTACAATCTTTCCTAACTAAAGTAAACTGTTAATATATCATCTTAAGACATGAAATTTATATTTTGGATGAATAGTTCTTTTTTTCTTTTAAATGTAAATGATCAGAAATATTATTAAACAGATTTTTTTCTCTCAGTGGAGCAATAAATTATCAGGCAGAAGCTTAATGGTGAATGTGCCAAATGATGATATTACTAACAACTGTTATAGTAACTGCTTCTTAAAAGTGTGCTGTCTGTCTCTCTCTCTCTCTCTCTCTCTCTCTCTCTCTCTCTCTCAACCAATAACCGTCATAGTTTTGATGAGAAAACTGAATAGTAGCTTCATTGCCCATTCAGCAATGTGAGGCCCAAGTTTCATGAGTGGATTACTGGGCTAAATTCACTATCTCCAATGCTAACATTCTTAGTTTGGTTTCTCCCTGAGTTTTTGGAGGTTAGGATCAAACATTTCCAATTTGTGCTACATGGTGTTGTCCTAACTTGCCCAAATGAAAACTTATTTGTTGCCAACTTTTAGACCACAGACCACACCATTGACTTGCATGAAGCAAACTGTCTTACAGTTGTCTCCTGTTCAATTTAAGGGTGAGAGCAATAGTGAGCTTGTTTGCTGCTACTGTGTGCCAAGAATTTTAAGAGATCTTACTTTACTTTTTTTTGAATGAAATAAACTCTGCTCAATTGCACATGTCAAAATTTATTTTATTTTTATTTTGAGGGAGGAGGTCTAGACTTGTGATTTACATTGGCTTTGGGAAGGTGCTTAACCAATGCAAATCAGCACCTGCTCTGCAATTTATAGTCCTCTGAGTTGTCTGGACTACTGGGAGATTAAATGACCTGCAAGGGAGGAGGGATAGGCAGACAGACAGTATGTGATAAACAAGACTTAAACCTAAATCTTCCTCATTCTAAGATCAGTAGGCTACCTACTGTGTGTCATGGGTACTTTGAATTCATTTATTTTCTGTTTTCTGAATTTTATATAACAGTGCTACATGCAAATGACACCATCAATTGGGGAACACAGATAAAGTAGTCTAGATATTTTAAAAATATTTAATAAAAAAAACAACAAAATTGAATTTTGAATTGTAAGGAAAATCAGGGTAAGGAAAACATCATCCTGAGAGGAAAGTGATTACCTGCATAAAGCAAGTTACTTTTACCAAAGAGGTTATTAGACTCTCAGGGAACCTAGCAATTACCTACCCAGGGAAGCAATTTGCCAATCTTCTTTCTCCCTTTCCCACCTCCTCATCCCCCAAACCACCCAATAATCAGATGTTTTTTCCTTTACTTTTCTTGGTAAAATCTGGCTCTAGTCTTTAGAGTAAAATAAAATTCTGAAAAAGTGATTTTGAATTGATTACATTATTGGTATATGGCAAAAACATTCACTTAGAACTTTGAGTAATATTAAAAATGATGTGCTTTTGTAATGTAAGGAATTATTGTTCTTTAATCTTAACCATCACAATCATAGACATAATTAGAGAGAGTTTATCAGGTTAGAGAGAGTTGAAGCCTCTTAGAGCTGAAGACCACATTCAACAGTCCCCATTGACATTTGTTTCTTTTAGGCAGATTCTGTGGTGACAAATTGCCTGAAGTCCTAACATCTACTGACAGCAGAATGTGGATCGAGTTTCGAAGCAGCAGTAATTGGGTAGGAAAAGGTTTTGCAGCTGTTTATGAAGGCAAGTCACACTAAGTCTTAGAGATGACTTCATCCTCTGTATGAACCTGCTAATAAGAAATATCTTTTTAAAAATTTATATTTTTTATTTTTTGTCCATTGTGCTATCATTTGAAATCAAGAAGTTTTCTAGAGCCAGATTAACATGAAGGCATGACCATACAGAAGACTCAAATATTTCAAATGATAGGAATAAGGAGATTCAAAGATTCCTATTTCCAATATCAGTGACCTTATAAATGAATATGAATCAGTCTGGAAAATTTTCCCAAATGACATAGCACTTCTGAAATGGCATTTATTTTAGTTCTCACACATTAGAATCCCTCTGCAGTGTTAGCAAAATATAAGGAAATTGCTATTTTCCTTTAGTCTGGTTTGGTTGAGTCTGTTTGCCAATTCCTTTAGTGAGACCTTCTATCTCTTGTAGGAAATGCTGGGGGTAGGAGCAGGAGAAGGGGAAAGAATCCTGGTCCTGTCTTGAGAGATGCTTTGTTTAAATAATGGAGAGTTTATGAAATGCTTTGTTCTATAGTTTTTTGAAACAATAACCTGGTACTACATTTCCTGGCTTTGAAAAACTGTCTTTCTCTTGCCAAGGGAAGAATAAATAACCTTCCTTTTCTATTTAAAAATGAATCTGGTTCTGCTTTTGCTAACACAGTAGTTTAAGTAATTCAGATGAGAGATTTTTTTTTCTTTAAAACTTTTATATATCTTGAGACCCTTTTGTTTTAAAGATTAGCTGTTGAGCAGTGAATTATTTGGTTATAAACTACAGATGTTTATCAAATGACCATAAGTTTCTTGACAGTGACTCAGTGTTTGCTATAAAGATTTCATCTGCACTGTTACTTAGATGAAGGAGAGTTCACAGATTACCCAAAATATTCTTGGATAATAAATTTTATAAAATATCCTTTACTCCCTGCCCCCCAGCCTCTCCCTCCCAACTCACAAATATATTTTTACAGTGTTTAAAAGATGGGGTTGGTAGGAGGCAGTGTGGTATGATGGGTAGAGACCCAAGTGATCTTAGGGTCTGGAAATTTAGTTTGTAATCCTGTCTCTGATACCTAATCATTCTTATTACCTAGGGCAGTCTCTTAACCTTTCAGTCCCCCAGATAAGCCTGTAATACTTTAAGTTGCAGAAGAATTGCTGATTTTCTTTCATTTAAGGAGCTTTTTTTTGGTATTCCCTACTCCAGTGGTATCAAATTCAAATAGAAATAGGTCCTTTGATGGCTGCATTTTAACTTAGAAAGCCAAAAATTAACATTACTTTTGGTGCATTATTTTGTTAAATCCTAATTCTGTTTTAATCAGGTTCCCACTAACTTTGGTAGTTTTGTGGACAGAATATAGCTCACCAGTGGAAGAGTTTAATAGCTTGGGAGTATAAATCAATGAAATTACATGACTGGGAATATAAAGATATATCTGAAAAAGTCGCTTTCCTCAAGGACCATGCAGTTGATTGAAAGTACATGCACACTTATAAATATATACCAAATGTATATGTGAATACATACACATACAGACATACATATGCCTATGTTTAAGGATCTTTATCCCCCACCCCCAACACACATTCCCATTCACTCAAAGTTTTATTTTTATTTTAAGGTAAAAACAATAGTAACTGAAGGATCAAGAAATGCTTCATATAAGTTTTAGTATAACTTTGAAAGAGGCTAGTAATTCTCCAAGGGAGAAGTGAGGAAAAAATGCATTCCCAGAATTGGGAATGGTCTATTCAAAGGCACAGAGAGCAGAAATGGTGGGGTCATGTATGAAGAACAGCAAGAAGACCAATCTGGCCAAACTGAAGAAACAAGAAGGGAAATAGTGGGGAATAAATTTGGATGAATAGGTTGAGGCAGTTTATGAAGGGCTAAATAGTCATAGCACTATTAGTTACTATTTATATTACTATAATTTGATATGTATTCATCTCCATGAACTTTTCCAAAATATCACTTTAGGTATAAGTAAAAGTGAATTTTCAGGATTTAACATAACTAAGATTGGATTCTTTCCTTTTATCAGCAATCTGCGGTGGTGAGATCCATAAAAACGAAGGGCAGATTCAGTCTCCTAATTATCCTGATGACTACAGACCCATGAAAGAATGTGTGTGGAAAATAATAGCTTCAGAAAACTACAATGTTGGGTTAACCTTTCAGGCATTTGAGGTAAACACTTTTAACTGACCCTTAGCAACCCATTTACTCATAACACAGCTATGGCATTTAAGAGTGCCCTTTATTAAATCAGGGAAGAAGTATAAGGAGTTAACCATTAAACCAGAGAAGTAAAGAGTTGTCTATAAAATGTCACATTGAGAGTTGAAGGGTATATTTTTCTCTTCCTGTTGAAGAATTCTTCAAGAAGACTAAAGTGAGTTTATTTTATCTGTATTGCTTGAATTGGAATGTTTTAAGAACTGATAGTGGGATCTCATAACAAAAGCATTATCTGGTTCCATAAGGCTGCTTGTGGATACCACTAAATAATTACTCTTATTTTTTTTCAAAACTTGCTATTAGAATGAGGAAACTATTTTCTGTTAAATTTTTTTTAAATCCCATTTCTTTATTTGGGATTAAACAAAGATTCTTCTAAGGTACTATCCATAATCATCATCATCATCATAAAAAATGTTTGTCTTATCAGGAAATAATTGACTAGCCATACAAATCATAACAATGAGAATCTAAAGAGGTCTGGACATGGTTTCAGTTCTAATGGCAGAAAACTAATGAGTGAGCATTTTTCCAAGTGAGGAGGGCAGACAGCTGTTAGTTACATGGTTAGGTGTAGTGTCTAGGGACTCCAGAAGTACAATATAGCTTTTGTTAACAAAGTGAACTGAGTATAAATCAACATTAGAATAAGCAGGGTGCCAGGTACTGTGATTGAAATGCAATGGGAATAAAAATACTATGCTGCAAGACAGTCCAGTCATTGCCCTCAAGAAGTTTGCATTCTTTTTTTCTTTATAGATGTTTTATTAGTTACTTCTTTTTTTATTAATTAAATTTATTTTTTTAATTCTAATTTTGTACAAATGTTTTTTTACATTAATAAAATATTCTTGTTTACAAGTAAACAAAATACCCCTCCCCCCATGAATATAGATAGATTTGCTTGGGCGAAAAAAAGTAAAGGGGAGAGAAAAAAAATTAAAATTAAAAAAATAATAGTAATAATTGTAGGTATGGCCAGGTGGCGCAATGGACGAAGCACCAGCCCTGGAGCCACGAGCACCCGAGGCCATATCCAGCCTCTTAAACCCAATAATCACCCAGCCATGTGACATGCAAGCCACCCGATTCCCACTGCCCTGCAAAAACCAAGAAGAAGGAAAAAAAAGACCCAAAATAAAATAAAATAGTAATAATAGTAGGGGTGGCAGACAGAGCATTGGCCCTTGAGCCAGGAGCACCTGGGTCCAAATCCAGCCCCCAGACACCCAAAGATCACCCTGCTATGTGGCCCCAGGCAGGCTACCCAGACCCACTTGCCCTGCACCCTCCCCCAAATAATAATAACAAAAAATGTGCTTCAGTCTTTGTTCCAACACCAACAACTCTGTCACAGGTGGATCACATTCTTTATGATAAGTCCATCACAAAAGTTACTTCCATATTTTTCCAACATTGCCATTGTTGATCACAACTCCCTTTCTTATTTCTCCACTACCATGTACTATACTTTTCTCTCCTTTCACTCTGACTCTGCTGTAGGGTCACTGAGTGGCACAGCAGACAGATCCCTGGCCCTGGGGTCAAGAGTCCCTGAGCCCCCATACCACCCCTTAGGCCCAGAATCTACCTGGCCATATGGTCCCGGACAGGCCATCCAATCGAGCCCCTTGCAAGAAGTAAAAAAGAAAATGTGTTATATCTGACGACTCTACCCCATGATCCATCCTCTCCTCCTTTATTCATATCCCCAACCCTTCCGCCTGCTCCCCCCTCCTTCTTAATCCAGATGTCTATACCCCATTGAGTATATTTGCTGTTTCCTCTCCTAGCCATCTCTGATGAGAGCAAAGGTTCCCTCATTCCCCCTTGCCTCCCCCCTTCCATATTTTTGCAGTAGCTCATTGTAATAAGAAAAATCTTATTATGTGAAATATCTTGGACTATTCCCCCTCTCCTTTTTCTTTCTCCCATTCCATTTCCCTTTTTTTCTATTGACTCCATTTTTTATACCATATTTTATCTTCGAATTCAGCTTTCTCCTGTGCTTCAACTAAGCTCCCTCTACCTGCTCTATTCACTGAGAAGGTTCATATGAATATTATCAGTATCATTTTTCTATACATGCAGTTCATCCTCATTAAGTCCCTCATATTTCCCCCCTCTCCTCCAGTCTCCATGCTTCACCTGAGTCCTGTATCTGAAGATCAAACCTTCTGTTCAGCTCTGGCCATTCCAACAGGAACATTTGAAATTCCCCTGGTTCATTGAAAGTCCATCTTTTTCCCTGGAAGAGGACATTCAGTTTTGCTGGGTAGTTCATTCTTGGCTGCATTCTAAGCTTTTTTGCCTTCTGGTATATTGTATTCCAAGCCCTACAAGCTTCCAATGTAGTTGCTGCTAAGTCCTGTGTGATCCTGACTGCAGCTCCATGATATTTGAACTGTGTCCTTCTGGCTGCTTGCAATATCCTCTCTTTGACTTGGGAGTTCTGGAACCTAGCCATAATATTCCTAGGGGTTGGCTTCTTGGGATCTCTTTCTCAGGGGGATTGGTGGATTCTCTCCATTTCTATCTTGCCCTCTGCTTCTAGAATATCAGGGCATTTTTCCTGTAGCAATTCTTTGAAAATGATGTCAAGGTTCTTTTCCTGATCATGACATTCAGGTATTCCAATAATTTTTAAATTATCTTTCCTAAGTCTGTTTTCCATATCAGTAGCTTTTTCAATAAGATGTTTCACATTTTCTTCTAATTTTTCATTTTTTTGGTTTTGAAGTATTGATTCTCGATTTCTGGTAAATTCGTCAATCTCCCTGAATTCTGTTCTTTGTCTGAAGGATTTATTCTCCTCAGAGAGTTTTCTTATCTCTTTTTCCATCTGGCCAATTTTGCTTTTTAAAGCATTCTTCTGCTCAATAACTTTTTTGAACTGTTTTATCCATTTGACCTAAGCTGGGTTTTAGCATGCTATTTTCTTCAGCATTTTTTTGGATTTCCTTGACTAAGCTGCTGACTTCATTTTCATGTTTTTCCTGCATCTCTCTCATTTCTTTTCCCAGATTTTCTTCCAACTCCCTCATTTGATTTTCAAAGTCTTTTTTGAGCTCTGTCATAGCCTGAGCCCAATTTCTGTTTTTTTTCTTGGAGTCTTTAGATGCAGGATCTTGTGCTTCCTCATCTTCAGACTGACTGTTTTGATCCTTCTTGGGCTCATTTGCAAAATATTTCTCAATAGTTTTCCTCTTATTTCTCTGCTTGCTCATTTTCCCAGACTGGGCCTGGTTTTGGGGGTGCTTCTTGAGCTTTTGGGACACTCTCACAAGGGTCTCAGTGTGTGAGGCTCTGTCCTCCCTTCTGATCTGTGAATGACCATAAGTGCCCCCCTCTGCCACAGGGCCGAGGTGGGGGGCCCTGTTGTTCTATTGGGGAGCCTAGACTGGGATCAGGATCTGAATGTGGTTAGAGCCCCAGAGTCCTGCTCCAGAGGCAGAGGACAGAGCTAGGCAGTTTCTCTTCACTCCCCTCCCTCAGCTCAATGGGCTCATGCCCTGGGGGCTCCAGATTACTGGCTCTGCCTGCTTCTGTTTCTGGGTCTGGGCTGCTGACAGACTAAGCTGCTTCCTGTGTGCCCCGAGGGCTGGGCTCCATGTGCTCGTCCTGGCAGAGGTCCCCCGCTGTTCCCCCACTTTGTGCCCGGTGCTCCCTGGGGTGCAGCTCAGGAGACTCCCCCACTGCTGTGAGCAGTGGCTCCCAGGACGCTGGGGCTGCCTCCCGTAGGCTGAAGTTCCTTCACTCTGGCGGGCCACCCCTCTGGCTGGCCGCCCCTCTGACCCCAGGGAGCAGAGCCTTTCTGCTCTTCTCCAGGCCACCCTGAGTACTGCCTCACTGGGTCCCCCCGTGTGTTCTGTCTCTGGAAAGTTTAGTTAGAGTCCTTAGTTTCATGTTTTATCAGGTAGCTCCTAAGACTAGATCCCTTCATGTTGCCATCTTGGCTCCACCCGCCAGCCCTTAAGAAGTTTGCATTCTAATGGGAGAAGATAACCCATTTATTATGTATGTCAGTTTGATGAACAGCTAAATAAAATGCTAGGCTCTACCTTAAATATGCCTACCATTTTCTTTAAATCTTCCTTAAACTATTAAGGAAGACATGTTAAAACCTTCCAAAAATAGATCCTGAGAGCCACTTTCTACTTATGGCAACAGCCATGGACTAGATATGTAAACAAGCTGTCTTCTCTGTACCACTCCAACCACATCTGCTTCCTGCATGACCCTGCATGTTAACAGCAGCCAGACCCCTGTGTAGAGAACTGAAAGGTAAGGGTAAGGCGGGATGCTATAATACAGAAAGTCGTTTGTATCCTCTAGAGAGGAATGGGCATATGGAAAACCTAGGCCTCTTCCTGTATTTGGAGGTTTTAGGAGGAACCAGGCAATCAGCGTTTAAGGCTACATGGACAACAGGTACAGAGGACACTTTGGGAAATAGTCTAGAATGAAGTGAATTCCCAGGTTAAGAGATTTAAATGGTAACTTAAGGCACAACCCTGTGGAGATGAGTTGGCAATGCTACTTGGAGAAGAATGAAGCCAAGTTAAAAGTATGAGTTAAACGACAACTATGGGTCATTCACTTTGCCTGAAGAGAGACTATTCTCTGAATTCAGGGTTTAATGGAAAAGACATAAAAAATTATATTCAGTGTGTATAGTACATATCAAACTATGTTGTATAAATAGAAAATTGATCTAGCTTTCTTTAAGTTCCAGTTAAAATATTTTCTTTTGCTGGAATGGTTATTCTTAATTTTAGTGCCTGTCTCCTATTAATTGCTTCCTATTCATCCTGTTATATATCTTATTGTGTATTTATTTGCATATTGTGTCCCCCACTAGATAGTATGTTCCTTGAGGACAGGAACCTCTTTTTCTACCCTGATTGCTTATCTATAGTACCTCACACATACAGTACCTCACACATATATTACCTCACACAATAAAAAATATTGAGTGATTAATTAATAATAAATAACAAATCAATTGATTAATAAAGCCAATTTAAATATATAAATTTAATAAATACAGGTGTACATACAAAGCAATTAAATACATTGCTGGATTTTTTTTTTGTGGGGAGGGCTCTATCAATTACGGGTATCAGAAAAAGCTTTGCTCAAAAGGTAGTGACTGAGTTACACCATAAAGAAGGAGACAGAATTCATTAATCAGAAGTAGAGCAGTAACCCATTCTAGGCATAGAGGACAGTTAGCAGAAATGCATGAAGATGGGAGATGTCTTATAATGAGTGATGAACACAGAAAAGACCAATTTGCTAAGATGACAATTTGTAGAAGAAATAGTAATGTCTGTTGACTTGGAAGTCAAAGAAAAAGTGAGGGAAAATAAGAGCCAATCTAATTCAACATACCTTTATTAAATACCTGTTGTGTGAGTTATTTTGTTTGACCCTAGAAATCGAAAATTAAAATGAAAAAACAGTCCCTTATCCACCAGCAGCTTATGCTTTGGGGGCCAAGGTGGTAGTGGTAGGGAGGAGTTGTATTACTTCTCTATCTCTGTTTCATGGTGATCCTCTGCTTTTGTATGATGTAACTGTTACTATCTTCTGCTCAAAACTTTTTCTGATTCCTCTTAACTGCTAAGGGTCCTCCCATGCAAAAAAATATACTTAGTTATTTTGTATGTATGCAGAGAGACACAGAGACACAGAGATATAGAGAGACACACACACACAGACACACACATACAAACAGAGACAGAGATACAGAGAGAGAGACAGAGACAGAGACAGAGAGAGACAGAGACAAAAAGAGAGAGAGAGAGAGAGAGAGAGAGAGAGAGAGAGAGAATATTTGAGAAACTTTTATATGCAAGAGTGGTTAAACTTATTTTTCCTGACTCCAGAAGGCAGCACTAATAATAAGATTGAAGTTGCAAAGTAGAGATTTCAGTTTTATGAAAGGAAAAACTCCTTAATAATTACAGTTAGAGAAACATATATAACAGTTAAAAAAAGGATTGAAGGTAATGGGTTCTCTATCACTGAAGATATTCAACAAGGACTGTATAACCACCTGAAGGGTTTATTGAGAGATAGAATTTTTACTTGGGTTGATTAAAATAGATAGCATCTGAGATTTTGTCTAACTCTCAGAATCAGAGATTCTGGAGGTGATGATTGAAAACAATAAACATGTTCAGATAGGGAGTAAGAATCTTTTAGTTATTTGCAAAACTGCAAAAGCTTTAAGGAAGAGGTATTTTGTACCTCTTTAATAATGGGGGGGATGCAAGGCTTAAAAAAGAAAGAAAGCATTAAAAAAAATCAATAAAATTGACATATTAACACTTATCTGTCATAGAATTTTGTTGCCATTGTTCCGTCATTTTCTGTCATGCTTGACTCTGTGAACCCATTTGGGGTTTTCTTGGCAGAGATGCTGCAGTGATTTATCATTGTATTCTCCAGCTCATTTTATAAATAAGACAACTGAGGCAAACAGGATTATCTGACTTGCTCAGGGACACATGGTCAGTAAGTGTCTGACTCTGGATTTGAACTTGGGAAGATGAAATTTCCTGACTCCAGATTTGTTACTTTATCCACTACAACATCTGACTGCCCCAGCCAGTGCTTATCAGTCATAAAATAGATGAATAATTATTGGAAGGTCAATAATTTTTCCTGAATTTGAGATAGTACAAACATTTGACAAAGGCAAAACAAAAAAATTGCGGAATGAAAACTTTTATTGCCTGTCGAAAAAATTTTAGATGTTAATGATCAAGTGATTAATCACTTTAGGGACCTGGGGTTGGGGTGGGGTGAAATCACTGCTAATTAAGACAAGGGATTTCCTCTTTTGGCTGTGATTCAATAATTGTTTGATGATAGTATTCAAAACTATGTGTTTGAATTTTTCATGTTCAAAGTGTTTCAAAATAAGTGAACTTATTCTTTAGCCTTAAAAAATGTTGTTATTAGACTTATTAGAAAGCAAAACAAAACAAAAACCACCAAATTTTAAAAATTTTGCTCAGCAGGACATCATAGAGCAGCATAGTGAAGACCTGAATTCTAGTGCTGACCATGACATATTTTGTGTGACCTTAACCTTTCAGGATCCCAGGCAACTATTAGATTCAGAACAATTTTTGATGTGTATTGGCATAGGCAGTGTGCAGACCAGGAGTTCAGTTCATTAGTGAAGTTTTATCAATATTTTTGGTACAAATAAAACAAAAAGAAGAAAAAAATAAATTAAAAAAACCTGTGCCACCACTTATTTAAAAAAAATAAAACAAAAAACTTTCAGCACTTAAAGCAGAAGGGAAAGCTTGGGAGACAGGAACTGTTTATAGCAGTGACTTCAAAGAAATGTAAATAAAGCAAAAAAGTGAAATAAACACAGGGATTACATATGTTTGAGTTGGAATTCCTTCTCTTTATACACATGTTAATTCAAGTGTGTTTAAGTCTGTTCTACTTTTTAACATTCCTATGCATTCTCCTTTTTGAAATGTTCTGCTTATAATTATGAGGCATCTGATAGCCTTAACTGTCATTGCTGTGGTAAAGCATCCTAGACCTGGGCACAAAAACTTTTATCTGCTAATGCTTTAGACTATTTCCTAATTAGAAGCAGTCTTTTCAGTCTTTTAAACATTTCCCGTTAACTTAAGAATAGTCTGAATAGTCTTTGTGGAAGATAGTGTGTGTGTGTGTGTGTGTGTGTTTGAGTACTTAAAATTCACATCCTTTCTAGCTGATATTATTTCATTCCATTATAGGAGTGTTGATCCAGGTTACTCCTGGGTCTTCTCTAGAAAATGTACAAATATTCATAATGTATACATTTAGGATTAGACTATAACAGGTACTAAGAATCATTTAATGTTTACTGTAATTTCTTATACAATAGCTCTGTCAGATGACAACTGAAATTGTATTCTATTGAAAACATAGCATCAAGTAGTAGAAACACAATAAGGTTTATGACCTATGGATATGAATTTGAACTATTTGTTGAGAGACTGACAAAGGTTTTCCAAAGTATTTCTTCTGGGATTACATTGAGTGCCAGATAAACTTGACAAGACATTACAGATTATTAAGTATTTGAGAGGCTAAATATCAGGAGGATGGAAGGAGGAATTTAAATGTCAGGGGCTAGGAGCCCAATGAAATGTGAAATTAAAGTACCTCTACATTTTTTATTTAATTTACACATAATTTTCTGGGATTCTATGACATGACATACAACTACATGTATATTAAATTAAAACCCTAGGAAAAGAAAATGTTTACTGTTTTGGCTGTTATCTTTGTCCTTGATTTCTCTCGGTCTTGATATAATCTTTTGGTTTCATTTACAGATATATTCTTTTATGTAATTTGGGAAGTATTTTTTCCATGTACCTTCTTATATGAAAAGTCTTGGACTACCCAGAAAAATTTAAAGTCCAGTCCTTATCCTTAATCTTTATGTGCAAAGTCTTTGAAAAGATAAGACATTATATGTCATGCAAAAAGCTACACAGCTAGTAAAGGGCAGATTGGAGACTTGAACACAGTTTATTTTGGGCACAAGCATTGAACTTTCTTGTGATTGTTTATAATTTCAAGGAAAGAAGCTTGACTCTTGTTCATAGCGGTATTTAACAAGGGAAAATCTAGCTTGCTTTGCTTCCTAGATGTCATCATATGACTAGTAGTGTGAATGTGTGTGTGCCTATGTTTATGGCCCTTAATAAACATCTCTAATCTCTACCAGCTAACACTATTGATGTTCAAGTTGATTGAGTGTAGTTGTCGTCCAGTCTAGAAGAATAGATCTTCATAAATCAAAATAGTTGGTCCCCTTGTCAACTTGATGTATAGAAAGAATCTACATGGCAGCTTAGCATGCAGAAGACCTTCATCCTGTGATCTTTTCACTTTTTAATCAGAAATATCCTACAGGGTTTTAGCTTGTCATTCCTACAAGAAGACTTTCTTCTCCTTCCAAAGTACCTGAATAAACATTTTTTACATCTTTTTTTTTTTTTTTTTTTTTTTTTTACTAACAATGCTGTCTTCTAGGATAGCCTTTTGGCAAGCAGTTGCATTTCATTGGCAGAAATTTTGTTCAACTGGATCAATCTTTTGCATTTTATGAACATTTTAAAGCATACTAACATAAAGAAGCTTAGCAGTCTTAAAAAGATCATGTTAGAAGTTTTCCCACAATATCTCTTTACTAAAGACAACATAGAGCTTCCTATTCTTTTTACCTGTTATTCTGAATTTATTATTGGCATTTTAAGATAATGTCCTATATATTATCCACCTTTGAACAAGTTATTAAATATAAGTAATCAAATTTATCATTATTAAAAACACCAGTGATGTGTGTAATTGTACATGAGAGTGTGCTTAGTTACTTTACCCAATTCAAACTTAAGTTAGAAATTAGATTGAAATAATTGAGAAATATTTTCTATAAATTCTTGAACCTTCCTATCTTTTATTGTTTTTTTGCCAATTTGAACCTAGAGTTATTAACATAAGTCATTGTACTCAATCTACTTCTTTTTCTGTGTCTAGATCTTTATATATAACCACCTGTTACATTATTTTTTGTTATTGTTCATTCATTTTCATCTATGTCCAACTCTTCGTTGCCCCATTTGGAATTTTCTTGGCAAAGATAATGAAATAGTTTGCATTGTTTTATCCGACTCATTTCACAGGTTAGGAAACAGAGACAAGTGATTTGTCCAGGGTCACATAGCTGAGGTCAGATTTGAACTCAGGGAGACAAGTCTTCTTGGTACTCTTTCCTTTGTGACAACCTAGGAGCCCTATTACATTACTAGATGAGAAAATTTGAGCTCTCAGAGATAATGTATTGTGCATATTTCCAAATAGTGATCTTTCAAATATATTTATATTTATTTGTGTGATATATAATCTTTAGCACATAGAATAGGTAAGACATTGCAATGTCAATTTTTTTAACAGGGAAAATATAAAATATTGTATTGTATAGTGAAAATGATATGCATTGTCTCATGCTACAGAGATAACTGACAATGCAATGGATAGAGCCCTGAGTCTAGAATCAGGAAGACCTCAGGTAAAATCCAGCCTTAGACTTTGACTAGCTGTATGACCCTGGACAAGTCAATCAACCTTTTTTCTCAATTTCTTCAATGGAAAATGAGGAGAATAACAGTATCTACTTGGCAGCATTGTTGTTTAGATTAAATGTGTTATAATGATATTTCTAAAAAGGGCTTAGCACAAAGCCTGGGACATAGTTGGCACTATGCAAATTTTTTTCCCTTCTCCGTGCCTCATGGTTTGGAATCAATGCTATGTCTGATAATTTCCAGATTTCATTTTATAAAATATGTCGATTCTATTGAATTCATTGTGGTATTTTCTTTCTGTTTCTATAGGGGGGGAAATAGTAGAGTGTACTTTTAAAAGTATAATTTTTAATGCAAACCATAATTTTGTTTCTTTAGAATATAGTAAAAAATTTTCACCAAGTCGAGGGTTAAAGAATAAGAATTAAACATCATTGAAACACACACACACACACACACACACACACACACACACACACAGAAACACACACAGACACACACCTTATAAGTTCCACAAAACTTCACTGGCTAAGACTCTAATCTGATAGTTGCATTTTCTCTTGATTTCCTTTAAAGGAGAAAATCAAGTTTCCCCTGACCTGTAGGAAAAAAAAATAAATAAAATAAGTCTAAATTGAAGCCTTGTTAATATAGAAACTGGAAAGGCAGTAGTGGCCATATAATACACTAGTTCAATTATAACCAAGCCAATAACAGTAAAGTATTTCATAGACTAAAATGGGGTGTAATTCCATATTATCAGACTTTTTCCCAGAAGTGGGTAGATTGCATAAAATACTGCTGGTTAAGGAGTTTATTTCCAACATTTTCTGGAATAGAAGAATGACTTTGTTAAAGAAATAAAACCAATCATTATAACACTATTTTATACCCAATTATAATATTTTAAATAAGTAATTTGTGGTCCTGGGCATTTTCACCAATTTTGAAGTAAATGTACAGTTATGGTTTCATCATTTCCAGCTTTTTTCATATATAAGGTAGAAAAGAAAGTAAAGAAGTCTATTCAGTTTCATATGAGAATCTATTTTTTTTTTTCAGTAGAGCGATCATTGAGATCTACTCATTTTAGAGTTGGCATCTATTGAAAAGCAGTAGTTAAGGGGTCATTTTTCTATTTGCAAAGTAGAAAAGAATTTTAAGAACACATAAATTCTTTTAGGCATGTATGCTCCTTATTAATACTGCAAGCAGGATAAAATAAAAATATATACATATTCACATATATGGTTATGCATAATTTTTCATACTCATGTGTTCATGTACATAATATATGCTTTTGTAACATTGTGACATTGAGGATTATTTATGATCATCATTTTCATAGAAATTCTATTCTCTAGGAATGATCCATACACTTAGCAAAAAAAAGACAGCACCAACTTTCCCTGTTGCAGATTGAAAGACATGACAGCTGTGCCTATGATTACCTGGAAATTCGAGATGGGTCCAGTGAAAATAGTCCTTTGATTGGCCATTTTTGTGGTTATGATAAGCCAGAAGATATCAGGTCAACTTCTAATACATTGTGGATGAAGTTTGTTTCGGATGGAACTGTTAACAAAGCTGGGTTTGCTGCTAACTTTTTTAAAGGTACACACCAAAACTATTTCTGTCTGGAGTAAATTTCTTTCCCCTTCTTTTCTTTCCATTCATTTCAATTATATTTAATTCAATTTTTCCTTTTCCTCCTCCTCCCCTTCCCCTGCTCCTCTTCCCCTTCCCCTCCCCTCCCCTCCCCTCTTCCCCTTCCCCTTCCTCTCTTCCACTTCCCCTTTCCCTCCCCTCCTTTTCTTCCTCTCCCCTCACCCTCATCTCTTCCCCTCCCTTCCTCTCCCCTCCCCTCCCCTCCCTTCCCCTCTTCTATCCTCTCCTCTCTATTGTTAAATTATTTCTCAGTTTCCTTTGAGAAGTCTTTATAAATTTAAGGAGGGTTTCTACTTACCCCCCTAGTCATTCTGACAAATCTAGGTAAGACCTTATCTTAAAGTACTTAGGTAGATGAGTATCTTACCACATTATTTAATGTATAAAGTCCTTTAGCACATAAAAGCTCTTTCATTTGTGGAAAGCTGTTCTTACAAGAATTTATTTTTATAGCTAAATTTTAGTTTATTTCTGTAATCAGAATTTTTCACTTGTATGCTTTGAAATGTTTTATTATTTTCATACTGGATGAATGAGAATGACATTATATTTTCTTTCTCTATTATAAATAAAAATCTCATTTTTATTATTTTTTATTCTTTGGAAAATTATTACTTCCAAATACATTTTTTAAAATTTTCCTTTAAAAGTTTATTTCCCTCTCTCATAGAATAATAAGCCAAAACTTAGACCCCAAAAAGTAAAAGGGAAAATGCTTTATTTGGTACTTTTGCTCTTTAATGTAGGCTGTCTTTTTAGAATAGAACATTTTTTTTTTTACTTCTGAAGAGTAAAAATTTAGAGTTTCTTTAATAAGTATCAGAACTCAACATGTGTGTTAAGAGTAAGGGAAAATTTACTTCTCTTTTTTCCCTACACAAATATACTGTTAGGTATTTGAAAAGGCCCTGAAAATACATGTGCCCTTTTCAAAGGATGATGTTTGACTTTTCCTTAATTACAATTTTCATTCCTATATTTTCATTTATATGTTGATTATTAAATAAACTTTTTTATGGAAGTTCCTTTGGTAATTACAACTTCAGGAGAAATATGGAAGTGTTGTCATTATTTTCTTGAGCATGTTACATCAACTAATTTAGAAAGATTTGAACTGAATTTTTAAAAAGAGACTGATTAGATAAATTCTGAGTTGATTTTATTTATCTTTGCTTTGTAATTGTTTTTAAAACATGTTAGCACAAGTATTCTAAATATTACTATGTAATCAGCATTCTGAAATACTATAGTTTGTAAATTTTTCTGTTTTATGATGGTTTTTATTTTTCCTTTTAATATCAATGAGATCAAAACCTAGAATTTGGGTGATTCTAATAATCTCTTTTTGAACACAAATCCAGGACAATATAGTTCATTCTGGGGAAGATAATCTGCCCTTTAAGTGACCTTGTTATGGATTTCCACTCATTCTCTTAGTGCTTATGCAACATTTAATTTCCTGACACCCAAATTCCTATAGGCCATTAATAAAATGATTATGAAACATTCCTGCAGCTGTCAGTTGTTTTGGATGAAAGAGTTGATGTCTCAAATTCTAGTTTTAAAATAGGTCCCTTTAATTCCATGGAACTAATTTCAGTACTATAATGATGATATTTATGGAAGCATACCTGTGTATGCATATATATATATGTAGCTATATAAGTGTATGTCTATATGCACACATTCTTATAAAACATGTCCAGTTATTAGGGCAAACTCATCCCAAATGTTATCTGGATAGGTTATTTTATTCTTCTTCTTGTCCATAGAGGAAGATGAGTGTGCAAAACCTGACAATGGAGGCTGTGAACAGCGATGTGTGAATACTTTGGGAAGTTATCAGTGTGCTTGTGAACCTGGCTATGAACTTGGGCCTGATAAAAGGAGTTGTGAAGGTAGGTGTTCATTTCTAAAATAAATCTTATGGTTCAAAATCATATTTTGAATTATTTTCTAGATGTAAAAGTAAAAAATAGTAGGAAATTAGGCCAATTTAGCCCCAGCTTGAATGCTTATAAAATTAACCCTGGCTTCCATGCCATGGCTGAGCTTTATAGCTGAGGTTTTTTCATATGTAAATATTTTGGTATTACATTTTCTATATTTTCTATCATAGTATTTTATATGGAATCATTTTATATCTCATTGTTTTAGGTCAGCATACCTGTGGAACTGTGAGGGTATGAATTAATTCCTATTATCACAATACCAGTCAGGACAATCTTCCAACATGGAGACTCTATTGCACATATGGGACAATTTGGGTTACCTTTATGTACAGGTGGATTGATATGAGATCCAACTGTGGGTCCTTTGATCAAGGAAAATAAGCAAAGCATGTGGATTGATACTATCTATTATAAGAATTCAATAGAAACATCACTCATTATTAATTACTTACTATATACCACATGCTAGGTAGGCAATATGTTGTACATACAGAGATAAAAATGAAATTGTCCTGTATCAAAGAGTTTTTTTTTTTTTTTAGATTTTTGCAAGGCAGTGGGGTTAAGTGGCTTGCCCAAGGCCACACAGCTAGGTAATTATTAAGTGTCTGAGGCTGGATTTGAACTCAGGTACTCCTGACTCCAGGACCGGTTCTCTATCCACTGCGCCTCCTAGCCGCCCCTGAGTTTGTTTTTTAATTAGGGAAACATTACCACTGTTTATAAAATGCACCTAATATTTAGAAAATGAGTGAAAGATAATTGGAAAGGGAAGGCATCTAATAGAAGAGGAAGGGTTTCATATAGTGCCTTAAACTTTGGCTCTATTGACCAAATACTGTCAGTTATTGGGAAGCAGGGTATCCATTTTTGGTGAGGAGATTTAATCAGTATTTTAGGTGAGGGCTCTCAGAGCTTAGAGCATCGAGAAAAGGAAAAACCTTTCTTTTTATATTTTTCTGTTTCAGCTGCTTGTGGAGGACTTCTGACAAAACTCAATGGCACTATAACTACCCCAGGCTGGCCCAAAGAATACCCTCCCAATAAAAACTGCATTTGGCAGGTTGTGGCTCCAACCCAGTACCGAATTTCTATGAAATTTGAATTTTTTGAATTAGAGGGCAATGAAGTAAGTAAAGATTACAGGACAATTTCCCCATCCCATTCAGTGAACTTATGATAATATTTTGAAAAAAAGAAAGAATGGAATCAGAGGTCTGAGATATAAAAGATGACTTTTCTATTTACTGTTACATGGTTTTGGACAGATCACTTAACCTCCTTGGATTTTGGTTTCCTAAGTTGTAAAATGAGAAGAATGAAGTCTTCAGAAGTCATTTCTAGCTTAGATCTATGATCTTAGGGAAGATAAAAATTATTTGTGTTTAGAATAACAAATGAGTAGAACCTCCTGTTCTGCAGACTATTTCTGTTGTTGTATATGGATTTTTATTAACATTGGCTAAGTGTTTTTAATTGTTTCTGGGCAATTTTCAATCATCCAGAAGCAATATTTTTCTTGCTCTGCTTAATGTAAATTTTATTTTTTTCATTTATTAAATATTTATGAAATATATATGGGCTTAGTTTCACTTCATTTGTATTTTTCTATAAAAAAATTGACAAAATGGTATTGGTTTTTTAGAACAAAGATATGCATTTAGAGAAGCTGGTAAAGTTTAAATTGGGTAGATGTGTGAATTTGTCTACTACTCTTATTCTTTTTTCTTATTTTTCATTTTATGTTCTCCTTTTCCTTTCTTTCTGCTGCTGACTTTTTAAATCATGCTATCTTACGGAAATGCTTGTGTATTCAATAAATTAAAGTTAAATCATTGTTTAAAAAAAGCTAATAAAATGCATATTGGCACATGATTTTTCCTTAGGGTATCTTAAAGCCTGATATCTATAAATTTATAGGATATCCAACTGTAGCAATATGAAATGTTTTGCTATATTGATGTTTTCACAGTAACTACATCTCAGAGTAGTTTATTCTTGAAGAATTGTTTCCTTTAGTATTTTGATGGATCATCAATGAGGATCTCAACCCACTTAAGCCTTCAGCTTCTGTGCAAATATAGCCCATATTCTTTTAGATAGCAGGATCATAAATTTAGAAATCTAAGTGATTGGACCTAAAGCCTAACTCAGTTCATGGAAGAGGAAACTGAGAAACCTGGAAGGCCTACTTAGAGTCTTCTGAGAGTCAAATCTGTGATCTCAGACTTCAAATCCAGAAACATTTCTAAAAACTCATGTATTCTTCCACAGAAGATTGATATTCTCACTAATTTTGTGTGAATTCATTGAATGAAATGAAATGAAATTGTATGCCATTTGCATTTGAACCACTGATGTGCTTTAAAGTTTGATATGCTTAGTGATTGTGATTTCTCAATCAATATTGTCAGTTGATGAAATCTTCTCCCCAAATGACAATATTTTTATGAAATCTGTTTATTATAGATGACTGACAGTTTTAATTTCATGAATGATACATGAATCAAAGGAGCATAGAAGTTTCATGAATACTTAAGGTAGAATGTTTTATATAGAAATGAAGGTAGATACTAAAAACTATTCCACTGTTAGGAGTAGTAATAGTTCTTTCATAAAAAGCTTCTTTGCTAACCTTCTACTACATTCCAGAGTTCCTTAAATTATAATGGAATTACTGTGTAGAAAATTGTAGCTGGATACTATGTATTTTCATAGGTTCATAACTTGACTATAAAGTAAATCTGTCCTAGGCAAAACTTATTTTGTACAATTTTAGAAGAAAGTTAAAACTTCATCATTTTGCTTTCTCATTCTCCTTATCCCAAAGAGAAGCCAGTACTAAATGACTGGTCTAGTTTATTTTTTAATTGAAACAAGTTGATTCTGTTCTTAACAAGGTATGCTTTCTTACACATTTAACTTTGCTTGATCTTACATTCCCTCTTTGTTAAAAAAAAATTAAATGCAGTGATATCAAATAGAGAAAATAGTTACTTTTTCCTCTAAGGACATTTTGTTAATTAATCACTGTATTAGCATCATAAAATCCTGGCTTCAGGGGTCAGGTATATGCATTGGCCAAGGGTGTTAATTACACCTTTATATAATAAGGACATTTTTGCCAGTGTCCACTTCAAAATGTACATAAGTAGAGTAACTTTGGTAATAGATCACAGACTCATCTGTATAAGACTTAATTAAAAAAAAACAAAACACAAAGGATACTTTTCATTCATTTAACTTCTTCCATCCATATGAAATTCCTGCCCCTACTTCTTTGAAACACAGCCTTTCTTGTTTGGAGTGTTGCTGAATGTGCAGTTAACAGAGGATAACTAGGCATTCCACCAGCTAACTTAAAGAGGATAAGAAAGTAATGTAATTTCAAGTTGAGATTGTTTTAGAGAACTTAAAAATGATGTGATTATAAGCCTTGGATTTGAATTCTTTGAGAAAAAGGTGTCCTCTTTTTCCTATCTTCCATGCTTAAGACTTTTAAAATTAAATCTACCAAAGTTGTTAATTCTGTGCTTGGTTCCCTTAAACTTTTACACCCACTTAGAGCATCCCTTTTCTCCCTTCCTTTTATTATCTTTTGCTTCTTATCTCTTAATTAGCTTTTATTTAGGTGGCTTTTATATATAATGCTTTAAGATTTACATCTTCTTTATTCACACAATATGTAAACACATACACCCATATATGTATAAGTACCCACATACACACACACACACACACACACACACACACACACACATTTGATCTTCGCAATAACTGTGAGAGATAGGTGTTATTTCCCCTGTTTTACAGATGAGGGAATAGGTTGAAAGAGATTGAATGGGTTGATGACTTGCTCATGGTCAGGCAACAAATATGTGTCTGAAGAAGCATTTGAATACAGGAATTCCTGTCTCCAAATCTACATTTTATAAAATGACAAGTCATACATTCTCTGGGCCTCTGTTTTCTTAACTGGAAAATGAGGGGGGGTAGAGTAGATGACATCTAAGATAGTCTAATGTATCCATGATCCCATGTTGATATTTTCCCTTATTGTTTTCTTCTTTAGCTATCTGTTTTCAAATTTTCTATACAAAGATAGTGAGGAAACTTTAGATTTCAAGGACATTATGTAGTGTTGGGTTATAAAGATCAATTCAGTTGGAAAAATGATAAAAGTAGTATTTACTCTTTTACCATAATTAAATGACTACCTTGGTCAAAACTTGGGATTGCCCTTGTCATTTTAAGAATAAACTGTGTTCACTTAATGTTCATAATTTGGAAAACAGTCTTCATTTATCTAATTTTAGTTTTAATAATATTCTTCTGTTCTAAAATGCTTTGAAGTTAACTTAAATGAAGACTTTCCCTCCATACAATAGGTTTGCAAATATGACTATGTGGAGATTCGAAGTGGATTGTCTTCAGACTCCAAATTACATGGCAAATTTTGTGGGGCAGAAGTACCTGAGGTGATCACTTCTCAATTCAACAATATGAGGATTGAATTCAAATCTGACAACACCGTTTCTAAGAAGGGATTCAAAGCTCATTTCTTCTCAGGTATGGAAAGCAAGATAGTGTTGGGTTTTAAGCAGAATCTCTAATTAGATCAAATCAGGTGTACAATTATGTCTTCTTGTCCATTTTGTTTTAAATACTTAGCCAGGATGACCAAAGACTTGGAATTTTCAAATGTCATTTAAAAATGGCTTTTCTGTATTGGAAACTAATTGCTTCTAAAGTTATAGACATTATAAAATATCTATAGCATTCTAAATGTGTTTTTTAAAGGTTGTATATTTACCAATTAATGTATTATCAAAATTTTTTATTCATTTTAAATTCTCTTTCTCTGTGTTTTCCTCTTTTTCCTTTCCATTCATCCTTTTCCATTTATCTCTCTATATTTAAATTTATATTACACATGCATAGAGATATATTAATAACTGTCTATAGCTAATACTTATTATAAAGAACTTTAATATTTGCAAAGCATTTTACAAATATTGCTTCATTTTATCTTCATGTCATACATGGAAGTTTGGTGCTATTTTTTATTTCAATTTTACAAATGGGACACTGAGGTAGGCATTAAGCAACTTGCTTAGGATCTCATAGAAGTAAATATGGAAGATCAGTCTTGGGCTCAGGTCTTTCCTACTTCAGGTTCATTGCTTTATTTATGGTGCCATCTACCATAATTCATAATTAGTTATCAAATTATACTTTATTTTTATTAGGGCAACATGGAAGTCAATATGCCTCCCCTGTTCTCACAAAAAAAATCTGTATTGTCTATTTCCATGTATCGTTTAGGGCAAATTTGGGGTACAGAATTTAGTTGCCAAAATGGTGTGGTAGAAAGAGGACTAAGTCCAGAGTCAAGAATACTTTCCCTAAGATTCCATTTTGAGTTTCACTTCTGACACATACATGTGATATTGGGCAAATCCCTTAACATCTCAGAGCTCAAGACACATCTGTAACTTCAAGTTGCATTGTAGCTATTGGACAAATTCAGTAAAAGGAATTTTCTCACAAGTAATTCCCTATGCTATTGAAATCTTAGATCCACACCAATATTTTTTTTAATAAAAAAATTTATACATTCCATTGAGATCTAGTTCATGATATAAAGTGTACTCTATATTTTCTTATTCTTCCCATTAACCAACTTTAATCTTAATTTCTCTCTCTCTTAGGTATTAATTGGATATTTTAAAAGTACATTCTTAGTATCTTATTCAATGAAAAAGTATACACATTGTAATTATGGATTAAAATTATATTTACATTTTTATTTTTTTACAATGAGCAAGACACTCAAAAGAGATGATCTTGGTTTAAATTTTCTTATGGTAAGACCAAGTTTGATTGTGTTATCTAGATTGTAAAATAATAATATGTTAATATTGTTTACTAAGCCAAATTTGAAAATGTATTAAATTGGTTTTAACTTTAAAAAATCTGGTTTCTTATCCTCAGTTTTGCATTTTCTTAGACTTTGACATTAAAACAGATAATACGTATTTTCATTGATAGTACACAGGTAAAGAACACATGTGCAAATATGTCCCTACTATGTCTATGAATGTTTTTTGATCTTGTCATTTATTTGCTCTTTTACCATAATTAAGTGACTGCCTTGGACAAAACTTGTGATTGCACTTGTCACTTGAGTTTAAACTGTGTTCATTTTTGTTCATAATTTGGAAAGCTTTCTTCATTTATGCAACTTTAGTTTTAATAATTATTTCATCTTTTATAAATCCATCTGGTAAAACTAATTGGTAGATATCAGAACTTATCCTAGATAATATGGTCAGCATATAAATATTTGCTAAGGTCTCCTGCAACCTCAATTTTTATGTTCTTTTGATAGTAGCATATGGCAATTCATCTGTTGTTGCCCCTAGTGTATTCGTGACCCAGAAACAAATTTATTACTAGATCGATTGTTAGTTTCCCCAATCTGAGGTGGTTATCATCAGTATTTTTTCATTAATATTCTTTATATGAAACATAAAACCATTTGGCAGCGTTTCTTAAATTATGGTTTCTGAAATGAGAACTGGTTATGATTGACTAGTTGGATTTCTTTGCCATCAAATTTTCTGGAGGTCTTAGTGGATTTGTTTCAGAAAATGAAATGGGGACAAGGGCATATTATTTTCAGTGAACATTATGCTACTACAAACAGATTCACATTAAAATTAAGAATTAGTTAAATAAATGTTCCATTGAGCCTACTAATTATATCTACTTTCTAGAAAATTGCACTCAAATCATTATAAAAGTTCTGTGAAATGTTGAAAATAATAAAATCTTAGTTTGAAGACTAGGAAGAATGTTAAACATTTACTCAGGGGTATGTAGATCAAATATTCTTTGCCTGTCTGTGCTTATGTGATAAAGGAGTTCTTTTTTTTCAAAAGGTAGGGGAAGGTAAAAAGGAAGGAAAAATGTGTATGATTGAAAACAACAAAAAAAGAAAATACTTAAATGATTCTTATACTTGAAATGTTTTGTAATGTGCAAAGTGAATGAATTGTAAGAATTCACTTCATGAGAAAAAGTTACTACTCATTTCCCCCTGATTTTTGTAGTTTTTTTAAGATTCTAAATTGTTAGCCCCATTTGATACATGTCGTATTAAATAAAGAAACATACCCAGTCCCATAGTCCTATACCCAGGACTAAATTATTGCAAACAATGAATCACTGTGAGATTCACATTATTCTTATTCTTATTACATCTTTCCATTGGACTTGGACTAATTATCATAGTTTACATAAATATAAGTTTTAATAAGTGGAATCAAATTCAAATGGCCTGCTTAGTGGGCTTCACTATTCACATTAAGTAGGATTCATTATTTTTATTAATTGGGACCTAACAGTACTGTGCTTTACATGCACCTATGTATATGCAAATGCACATATTTAACTTTTCTAATAGAATCATGAATTCCTCATTGTGGGGCCCCTCTCTAAAAGTATACATGAAAACTGAGTTACAGAATGATTGACAGTGTTGTGCTTTTATTAGTCCCCCACATATGACTTATTTAATGACTGGAGGTCATTAAGCTTGTTCAACTAGTCCAAAGTTTTCTCATAATAATTCTCCTAGATGATAGCTTTTTACATATTTTTATACCTGTTGCAAAATATACATCAAGCATCTCTCCATTTACCATTTTGGCCATCTGTAATTTTTATTAATAATGAAATCAGGTCTTCTATTTGTCTCTGCAAATGAGAACATGTGAGTATCTACTATCTTTCTTGGAGCTGCAACTAGAATATTTATATTGAAATGACTCATTGGTTTTTATGCTTTATATTGATATGGCTCATTCCCTAAGTCAACTCACTGACTGTTAAACAAGGATTTCATAATTAAAGCAACAAGTTAAACTGGGATTTATTCTTGATCTAAATCTAAAATTTTGCCATCAGTACTGCTAAAGTTAAGAGAAATCCAAAGACATTATTATATTTATCTTTGTTTTATAGATTTCCATGTCCTAAAATTTAACTACTGAATACTGTATATATTAAATATTTATTAATATTAAATTAAATATTAAAATATATGCAAAACAAAGGTCTGTTTCATGAGGATTCTTTTAATTTTCTCCTGTGATATTTTGGTATTGAATTTAAATAGAGATAACTAAATAGGCCCAGCCATGGTCTCAATATATATATACCTTACTAGGGTAACTACATTACTAATTGTAAAATATAGTTTTGTTTATTTGAACCTCAAGATTGATAATTGAATGAAGTTTGGCATTTAGTGAGATACTTATATTTTAAAAATAAAATATTTATAAAATAGGACCTATTAACACTGTGGACCTAAGAAGGAAAAAAATATATTCAGCAAATCCCATCTGCATATTTACATATTTGAGAGATGTAGTAAATATAAAATCCTTTCATGGTTCCTTTTTGTTCACTAAAGTAGTTGATTCAGTAGGAGCAATAATGTTTGAAGACATACCTCTGTTAAGTTGCTTTGCACTCAATTACTAAAATGATAGATTTGAGCATAGTGATAGTTATATTCAGTGCTCCATTCTGCATCAGTTCAAGCAGATTATCATGGAAGGAGACTTCTTCACAAAAGATGTCTGAGGCAATATCCTGTTACAGGCATTTTTTTTATCTAGTTGTTCCTCACAGAAGAAATTAGACTGTGAAAAAAAACCACAGCATTCCTTAATGGGATCCATATGCACTCAAAGAGATCAACCTAGCCATCCATGTTGAAAAATCAAATGGATGAAGGATATATGCTGCCCTACTTATGATACAAAGTTGAATGGGTCACTCATTGAGTTAATCCAACAATACATACATCTTAAAATATTTTTAGGGGGTAGATGGAATGTATCTAGAATTGAATGTGAGGAGAAAAGGAGGGTTACCTTTTACATAAAACATAAATGGAGATTATAGTTGTGAAATTATGTTCCTTATTGAGTTTGATTCCCTGCTCCTATAATAACTCATTATTTTTTTTGAAAGCAACATTTTCTTGATAAGTTTATAGCAACATGTGACACCATTATCTCAGAAAAAAAAGTTAAAATTGCATGTAGCTCAAATGGTAATGATTGAACTATTTGTGGCAATTGTAATAAATATTTACTGTTACTGTATTCTAATTTTAACTAGTAAGTAGCATCTAAATAGGTATCTAAATAGATAAGTAATAAATATATAAATTTATCTTGCACATCTATTACATGTGACTGACTAGAAAACTTGGTGGGGCACTCATATAGTGAGAGTAGGGGATGACAGGTGGGTAGGTTGAGTATTACAGCAGAGTAGATGAATTGTTAAAACTAGAAGAGGATTTGAATGAAGACTTGCTGGAAAGACATAGATAAAATTCTCATAAAATCCAAATGTGTATATTCTTTGCTTTCCACACTGTAAAGGGAGCCTACAACACTGAGTTCTCAAATCCATTAAAGTACCTAAGCAAACATTACAAAATGAGCAAAATAACTCACATTACTTAAAAATCAAAACATTAGTGGGAAAGGATTAAAAAAGTCAAAAGTAGGTCTTGGGGGGCATAGAGAAATTCTGTGTGCATAAAAAATATAGGCTTTATTACTTTACATTCTTTGGAAAATTGAGCTGTAGCACATATATTATTTTTAATTCCACAAAAAATGTGGGACAAAAAAATGAATCTAATCATCCTTCTTTTCTCAGGTAATATTATTTCTTTAATATTTAGGATGAGAGTGAAATATGTATTATTGCTTATATAGACTTGAGGATAGTATTCCACATGAATGAAAAATTGAATTGATTTTAAAATAATAGTCTAGGGACAGCAAGGTGGCGCAGTGCATAGAGCACTGTCCCTGGAGTCAGGAGTACCTGAGTTCAAATCCGGCCTCAGACACTTAATAATTACCTAGCTGTGTGGCCTTGGGCAAGCCACTTAACCCCATTAGCCTTGCAAAAGCCTAAAAAAATAAAATAAAATAATAATAGTCTGCCTTAGGTTTTGCATCTATAGAAATAAGACTAGAGCATAATGTAATTGATATTTTGCTTTCCTTCCATGATGAAGTCAGTATAATCTGCTAGCATGGTTCTCAAAAATATCAACTTCTGTGCTATAGGGGTCCTTGAGACCTTCTCAGCATGTTTGTGAAGTCAAAACTATTTTCATCATAATCCTAAGATATTTTAAGTTGTAACACAGTAAATAAATTATGCACACATGCATGCATATAGATAAAATCTCTTGGAATGGGCATTTTTTCAATTTTTGAGAATGTATAAGGCTCTTGAGTACAAAAAATATGAGAACTGTGATACTAGAGTAAAGAGTAATTGACTGGGCACCATGAGATTTGTGTGAATTTGAGTAAATCACTTTATGTATCTTGGTGTAAATTTCTTCATCAGAAAATTATGGGGTTATTTAGATGAAATAATGTGACTTTCAATACTTTTCAATTTGTCTTTCAATTCTTTGATTCTAGTCGAGACTGCTTAACTTTTATATGTCATGGTCTCTCTCTTTTTTTTTTTTTTTGCAAGGCAATGGGGTTAAGTGGCTTGCCCAAGGCCACACAGCTAGGTAATTATTAAGTGTCTGAGGCCGGATTTGAACTCAGGTACTCCTGACTCCAGGGTAGGTGCTCTATCCACTGCTCCACCTAGCTGCCCTATGTCATGGTCCCATTTGACAGTTTGTGGAATTTATTCAATGAATCTCTTCTCAGAATCAAATTTTAAATAGAGTAAAAAAATTACATACTATTGCAAGGGAAACCACTTATATTGATGTTGTTACTAAAACATTAAAAACAGGGGTGGCACAGTGAATAGAGCACTGGCCCTGGAGTCAGGAGTACCTGAGTTCAAATCCGGCCTCAGACACTTAATAATTATCTAGCTGTGTGGCCTTGGGCAAGCCACTTAACCCCATTGCCTTGCAAAAAAAAAATTACAAAAACACATTTAAAACAGAGTTCACCAATCATTCCAAATTAATATTCTTAATGTTTTTTCTTGTTTGTACACTTTTTTCATTGTGAGTATGAATTTGCAACATTCCTTTAAATTCATTGATAAGTTCAGTATTTATATTTGGATATGTGATTTTTAGTGATTCATTATAAAACCTATTTTAGAATGATGTGTTCCAGATTTTACTCTCATTCCAAGTCTCATATTAGTCCAATAGACTTTTCTAGTTAATAGAGTTAGAATATGTAATTTTTTTGTTGGTATTGTGGTTTAGAGGTTTTATTTTTTTAACCCTGAATTTGTAGTATTTGAGTACACACTCAGCTCTAGTTTCATCCTCCGACATGTTTTTTTCCCCCTACAGACAAGAAAGCTCCCTGCAAAGAGAAAATTTTTATTTTTGAATCTTGCAAGACTTTGCCAGGTCGTATACATTTCTTTCACAGCCTGATGGCTTCTGAAACTCTCAGAGGTATGATGATAAGCCTCTGATTGTTAAAAGCCACCTTTTCTCCCCTAATAATGGATCTTTTCTTGTTACCAAAATAGGAGAACAATGTTTATTCAAAACTAGGAGGCTGGTTTCCCTTTTTTGAATAACAAATGTTTTTATTCCTCAGCAAAACATTTGTTTCTGTAACTAACATAGAAATCATCTTTTTTTCCTTTATTTTGAATGCACAATATGGAAATGCTGGGAAAATTCAAGCAATGAAAATATTAGTCATGGTTTAAAGTTAATTTTCAATTTTTCAGGGATTGATGATCAGTCCTTTTTATAGTATATGAATTTTCTCCTTTGTTTTATCTCTCTCTTTCCTTTTCTTTCTTTTTTACAGTCTTCTTCTTATAGATACTGCCATAAGAAGGATAAGAGAGATCAAACTAAAGTTAAGACATTTTGTTTAATTCACTGAAGGAAAAGGATTTAATGCAATAGGTCTGGAAAATCTGTGAATTCTCTCTATATGTTTTATTTCCCCATTCCCTTTTTAAAAATTACCATATAATTTAGAAAAACATGCAGTTTATTAACTTTAGCCCAGTTGAGGGATTTTAAAAAATCCTATTACTATTGTGCCAGCTATCTAAAAATATAAGATAAATTAAACAGCAAAAATATGAAGGCATTAAGGGAAAAATATTAGGGACTGTAGCAGCTAGAGAGAAATTCTTATTTAGGAAGTTTTTACCACCTTTGACAAATACTGGTTTTGTGTACCTCATCAAATTTTTAAGCCTCCCAATGCCCCTAAATAAACTCTTAAGACTTTAACTTGTAGTGCAGTTGCTAGTGGGCATTGGGAAATGAAGTTCCATGTCAAGAATTCCCTACACTAAGAAAATTAGAGGATTATTTAATAAAATGAAACATTTATTTTTTAAAATATAATTGATAGATATATCTAAATATTTTCAGTTTGCTGAAAAATTTTTTGTCTTTTTCTGGTATTAGACATCCTTTTATTTTTATTTTTATTATTTGCTTTTGGCTTAACATTTCAGTCAATACCAGGTCTTGAATTATATAGATTATTAAGCCATAAATAGCTTTTAAATTTACCTCTCAATTTTAAGACATTTTGACTATTTTAGGCAAAAGGAAAAGCCATAGTTTTGGTCAGTTAAAGGATTTTAAATAGATAACAAAGATTAGTTTTTTTTAACTTAATTAGCTAACAATTGGAAATGTAAAAAAAACAGGAAGAAGAAAAAGTCACTTTTACCTTGCAGTAGTTTTATTTTTTCAATTTTTTTCCTTTTTTTCTCTTCATTTCATAAAGGAGATTATATTATTACCATTTTGTTACTGCTTATTATTACTGTTGATTTTAGGAAGGGGGGTGAGAAATTTGACCTTGAAATAAAATAGATCTAAGGCTATTTCCTCTAGAATTTAAGTCAAGAGTTTTGAGATTTACTAGTTTTAAGGAATTTCAATATTAAACCTTATAAATTCAAATGCTTAGCTATATTGGTCTATATTTACATTTTTTGCCTTAATGTCTGTTCATGTTGTATATATAACAAGTTGCCAAACAGATCAATGTAAACTGATTTCAGTTACAACATGAAAGTTAACATAGGCAATCTCCAACTTATCCATAGATTGTGTTTCACATATATCCATTGCAAGTTGATAACCTTGGACATAGAACACATATTCTCTTAGAAAATATAGTTATTATATTACAATAGATAATTTCTATATTGAGTAAATCAGAAGTACCTACCAATCACCTTAGACAGCAAACCTTGACCTGCTTCTCATATATAGAGAAGCTCAGTACAACTCTAGACTATACCTGTATTTATGGAAAAGGATCATCAAACAAGAGCATCCACTTATTAAAAGTAGCAAAAATAGTGGAAAGAAGGGGAGAAAAATGTTTCATTAAGAGAGTAACAAAGGGGCAGCTAAGTGGTTCAGTGGATAGAGCACCAGCCCTGGAGTCAGGAGGACATGAGTTCAATTCCGGCCTCTCACTCTCAGAAACTTAATAATTACACAGCTGTGGCCTTGGGCAAGCCACTTAACCCCATTGCCTTGCAAAAACCGAGAGAGAGAGAGAGAGAGAGAGAGAGAGAGAGAGAGAGAGAGAGAGAGAGAGAGAGAGAAATGAAGCAAAGTTATTCCAAAGGATTTGAGGATGAACCTAAAAGGAAGATTACAAACAAAGATGAGAAATACCTGAGATTTTAGTAATACTCTTTTTTTAGCATCAAGAATAGAGGACTCATCACATTTATACTCTAATATCTTAGTTCCTACCTTACTATAGTAATCAAGGAAGTAAAAATGGAATGAAGTAAACAAACATGGGAAGAGGAGCTATTCCAAATCAATAATATACCAATATGCCAAGAAGGTCTGTGATGAAAGCAACATGAATCTCAAGGTATCCAGGGGAGGAGGAGAAGATGCTAAATGTATGTGCTGAAAAACTTCACATTATTACTGCTAACATGAAATCAAGATGACAATAATAATTTTAACCGACAATGTGATATTTCTTTCTAATCTATAGAAGCATAAAGCAAGAGTAAATGAGTGATTTATTAGGCAACGAATGAGTTTTTTTAAAATTATTTTATAGTTACAGACCTTTACCATAATCATCTATCAGATGCTTAAAAATGATTCATCCTGTGATTATTGTTTATTGATTATTTAAAAATAACATTTGATTTGATAAAATCAACCCTTTTAAAACTTCCAGGGTGTTTTTCTCCTTAAAAATCAAAACAATGGCAATAATGTAGATCAGCGCCTTTCTGATTATTAGTATCAAAGAAAGTATAAAACATGAAGATGTAAAGTCATAAAAGATATTCATTATTGGAGGAGATATAGCAGAGAGTTCAAACCAAAGAGATTCTCTTAGGAAGGTAAGATGCTCCAAATTTTCCTAGTGGGAATTGCACTGACTATAGCAAGGCAAAAAACTTTATATTTTCTCATAAATGATATTCATAATCATTTAAAAGATTTTCCCTATCTATCCAAAAAGAAGAATAAATGGCTATGGTCCTAATTATGATATTCATTTGGATGGAAAAGTTATAGATGAACAAGTTTTATATAGAACTTATCTATCATTGAATCTATGATTGTTTTCCTTTTGTATCTTAAACAAACACTACAAAATTGGCATTGGGCTAAGCCCAGAATTGAACAGGAAGAGAAAAGAAGGCTGGATGATATTTGAGAAATTGCAAAGTTTATTTTAAAAGACTCCTAAACTTTCTCCTAAAACAAGGTCTGGTTCTGGGCAAGGTAAAGGGGCAGAGTACAAATGGTTTCATTCTAAGCTAGATGAGGAGCACTGGTAGTATGGTTTAAAAATGCTGGAAAGAGCATAAGGAGCCTAGTTCTAGGCAAGACAGAGAAAAGGTATTGCGACAGGTGTAAACACACTGATACACATTACAAACAAGAAATTATAAAATATGCAACTATAAATATTATGTCCTCAATAAAGTAAATGTATTAGCAAAAATGATTTTCGCAAATTGTGAGACAAAAGGAATAATTTATGGTTAGCCTGTGTGTTCCACTGGTAAACTTGTACTTTTGAAGTACTCCTTGAAGATAGGACTATTTTTTGCCTCTTTTTTGTATCCTCCCCTCAGTATTTATAACAGTTCTTGAATCATAGTAGCTATTTAATAAATGTTTATTGATTGATGGAATAGAAAAAAGATCCCCTACCATGGCAGGTAGGACTCTGTGGTTAACATTTCAAAAGTATGGGAGCAAATGTTACTCAGGATTATTAGAGACATAAGTGAGTGGTAATCTGCATTCTTTGAAAGAATACCCAGATGGATATAACCATTTAAAGACTTGATGAAATGAGTTTTAGAGGTCATCTAGTTATCTAGGATTCAAATCCAGTGTTCCTGGTTCGTTCTTGTTCTCTCTCTCTCTCTCTCTCTCTCTCTCTCTCTCTCTCTCTCTCTCTCTCTCTCTCTCTCTCTCTCTCCTTCCTAGAAGAGTTTTCATTAATTTTTTAGATATGTCATACAGAAACTTATTTCAACTTTAAGCCAATATTCATAGTAATATTTTACGTACATTTATCTACCATCATATGGAATCATTTCAATGAGAAAATGCATTTCATATTCTAGCTTGGGATTTCTAAAAGCATTTCTACTCATTTCTTTGGCAAACATTCTCTCTATCCAAATTGGAGGGTAGGATGGGCCATAGTTAAATAGACAGTCCAAGGTTTGATTAGTTTGTGAATCCTCTACATTTGTACAGTAAAAGGTACTTCTCCACAGTTACATTCTCTGAATGAAAAAAGAAAATACATTTTCATCCATAGTGCCTATTGCTCCAGATATTCCTATATACTGGTCATTTGTTAGTCAAGTATTAACTGAGCAGTAAAAACCTTGGCTTGATTCTTGACCTCCTCTTGTCACTCACTGATGCAATTACATTAGAATATGGAGCTCATGTGGATGAATCTATATGTATATATTCATACATATATATATATATATTCAAAATTGATACTCTGGAAAATTATTTGGTTTTGAATAGTTGTTTTGCTTGATTAACATAGTGATTTGAGAAAGGCAGGAATAGTGATGATTTGTGCAGGAAACATTTTGCGAATGTTTGGGGATTCTGAAAAGTCACCTAATGTTTTGTTCTCATGATAGAATCTCTTTTTAATATTAACATTCTACCAAACTGAAGTAACTGTGAAAGTAATACCATGCAATCTAAATTCAGTGTCAGAGAAGAGAGATGGACAAGTCCTAGCTCTTCCTCAGAAACTTCTATACTAAAACTATTTCATGAATAGAATCCTGAATCTAATTTTTATGCATATATTTCTACTGAACCAGATATTCATAAAAGAGATGTTAGCTTCTAGTTCTGAGTTATTCTAACCTCTGATAGGGATATAATCTTTATTATCTTTTTTGGACATGGAAGTGACAGCAGCCTGTGCGATGTGGTCTTGAATATGTATGTCAGAAAACAGTCTGCCAGTTTTGATTTTAATGGACCAGTCCTACTTGAATTGACAGCTGAATGACATCAAATGGTGACAGCTGATGCCTCTTCCTGGAATGACTGCCTGCTAATCTAGTTTGGCTGTTTTCCCTTTAGTGAATTTGTTAGCTATTTAATGCAGCTCATATTTCCTAGCCTAACCTCCACTTTACTTTTAGTGCACTAAAACCCCCTTTTAGAGGATTACTTGTTAATAAACAAGACTGCCAGCAAGATGGTAGATTTGTTTAAAATACATAAAAATGGTTTCTTCCTTATGTTAGTCTAACAATGACTTTTCCTGTCTTGGCATGTATTAAAATGTCCAGATTCATTAAATGCTAAGCACATTTGTAAAGCTGTTGGGGGGGAATCTACTACAGTAGGTTTAATTTTTTTTGAATGATTTTTAACAAAATGAATCCACATGAAACCTGGAACCTTGTTTAGGTAATTTTTTGTATAACCATGGTCCTATATTTCGAACTTTTTGTTTATTTCTCTGAATAGAATGACTATTCATTCCACTTAAACTGTTTCCAAGGCATTTTCACCCAGATAAGTCAAAAGAGTTCATTGATTAAGAATGTGGGAATAAATGGAATTGTTAGGTCAGTATCAATCCCCAACCAAGAATTTTTCTCTCTCTCTACCCCAATCCTACCTCAGTCCTCTCCTCTGAGGAATGGATATGCCATTTTATTAGTATGAATTATCTGAGTGGAAAATGACTGACTGTTCCATGGTACAAGGTTGCAGGCTGTATAATGAATGGGTAAAACTAAGGTACAGTAAAAAAAAAATATTGAGAACAATGAAGTTACTGCCTTAGTTTGCCCTGTTCTGGACTAAAAGAAGTACTAATTGATTCTTTTTTCCCACCTATGACAATACATGTCTATTCGTTCACATAATACTGTCCTATGAATCTCTTTGTTAGACAAAGATGAATGTTCTAAGGATAATGGTGGATGTCAACATGAATGCATCAACACTATGGGAAGCTATGTGTGTCAGTGCCGAAATGGATTTGTGCTTCATGAGAATAAGCATGACTGCAAGGAAGGTAAGAGAAGTGCTTTCAGTTAGTAAATGATATTAGTAGTATAAAGAATTTGGATATAGAAATGTGACAGGAATATAACATTGGTGAACTTCAGTGCATAATCAAACCAGTCTTTCCCTGTCACATTCCTTGAGAACTTCAAAATCTAAGCCAATATCCCTGTCTTGTCCATTCTATAAACTCTTCAACTGCTTTGACTCTGTCTTGAATGTATTTTAAGTCCCTGCCATGATGTTAATACTTTAGACTTCATCATTACTCAAAACATTCTACTCTAAAATTCTCTTTTCTGGCAACAATGTTCTGTCCTAACTTTTTGTCCCATGTTCTCCTTATATATTTCATTTTTCCTTGAATTCATTGTCTTGTATCTATTCATTTCTTCCGTTTTGTCCTCTGAATCTGGCCTTACTTCCCTCTTTTCCTAGCTTTAATTTTATTTTTAATCATTCCAATAATGTGATTTTCCACCCTTGATTTCTTTGACCCTCCAAATTTCTTCTATTCTTTCACCTGAGTCTGAACAAACTTACCATCTTGTTGCTTTGAGACTCCTGACAGGATTATGGATTTAGAGTTAGAAGGAATTTTGGAGTGCATCTAGTCTAACAATCTTCATTTTCTAATAAAGCAAGGAGAAATTATTACTTAATAACAAGCAGAAACTGAATTTGAATATAGGTCCTCTGACCCCAAATCCATTTACCTCTACTGTAGCACATTTCTTCTTCTTGAGTGACTAAATTGACTTCTATGATTGTTTTTGCTTTTACCCAGCTATTTATCAAACTGGTATGAGACTCACAGTTCTTAAGCAGGAGGAAATTCAAGGTAACCTGTAGGGTGGGCTTAATCATATACCTTTAGGCATAAAAACACATGATCACAGAATGTAAATCCAGTAACTTGAGAGAATTTTGAATTAAAAAGAAATCTTTAATTAATTTACTTCACAAGACACTTTTCCTTATGCTAGTCAAAAATGTTCTGAGTTGTCATGCCGAATATTTTTCTCTTGGGCACAGTATTTTTCTGCTGGGACAAAGTAAACTGGTTCTTTAATACTTCTTCCCCATGGGAGTACTTTAAGACATCTGAAGAGAATTATTCTCCCTACTCACTGCCTCCTCATTAGGAGACAGCATGCATTAGAAAACTCTGAGAGTTGATTTTAGAGTCAGTAAAAACTAAGTTCAAGTCCTACTTTTGGCACTGGAAGTATAATCCTGGAATATCTGCTCTGTTATTTTAATTTACATTTTTACATTAAAAATATTGAATCCCAAATTCTCTTCCTCTAGTGTTTCTCCTGCTTACTGAAAAGTACTATGATACACATCATACATGTGAAATCTTTCATAGCACATTTCTGTATTAGCCATATCTCAAAAAAAGCAAGAAAAATAAAGAAAATGAGAAAATTTTATTTCAATTTGTCCTCAGACCTTATCAATTCTTTCTCTCGAGGAGGATAGCATTTTTCTTTATGTGTCATCCAAATTGTCTTGGATCCTGTATTGATTAGAGTAGTTAAGTTTTTCAGATCTGATCTTCGTTTCAATATTAATGTTTCTCTGTTCAATGATTTCCTGATTCTGTTCACTTCATTATGCATCAGTTCATATAGGTCTTCTAGGTTTTGTGAAACCACCCTCTTCATCATTTCTTATAACAAAATATTGTTCTATTACAATCATATCATAACTTATTAGGCAATCACTCCATTTCCAATTCTTTGTGACCACACAAAAAGAGTTATTATAAATATTTTTGTACATCTAAATCCTTTTCCGTTTCCTTGATGTTTTTGGGATACAGACCTAGTTGTTGTTTTGCTTAGTCAAGTAATCTGCAATTTTCCAAATTTTTCTTCAGCTCAGAACTTAATAAAAGGTTCATTAATTTCTTTATTTTCCAATATAGGCTCAAACTTTTGTTATTTTTGATAGTGGGGTGGTGACATGGATTTAAGTGAGGAAGGAATGTGCAAGGTCACCAGTCTGACTTTGTATCTTCCTCTGAAAACTGCCATTTCATTTATCAATTGAGGAATGGCACTTATTAAAAAAAAGTGACTCAATTTCCTATATATTTGAGTAATGAGGCCTTTGAGTAATTAGTTGTAAAATATTTGCTATTACTTCATTGTCCATGCTTCTATTATCTTTGACATCTTTTTTATCCTTTAGCAAAATGTAGTTTTCTTTATTATCTCTTTTAATTGGGTCTATTTTTATTTTTGCTTTGTCTGAGATGACCCATAATTAATGCTTCTTGCCTTTTTTTACTTCAGCTGGATTCTGCTAATGAATTTTGTTCCAGCCTCTTATTTTAACTTTGTCTGTGTGTCTTTCTATTTCAAGTGTGTCTCTTGAAAACAGCATATTGTTAGATTCTGGTTTCTAATCCATTCATGCTATACAATTTTATTTTTGGGTGAGTGCATCCCATTCACAATGACAACTACAGTTAACAGCTATGTTTTTTTCTCTTTCTTAACTCCTTCTGTTTAGTTGTCTCTTTTTGTTTCTGCACTGTTCCTCTTCTAAAGCTTGTTTTACTTCTGACTACTTCCTCCCAAAGAGGCAGTGATCTCTTTTATTACCTTTCCTTTCTTTTTTTCAACCTTCCTTGATCTTATCTTCTTCCCCTCCTATTTCCTTGTTGGGTATATATTTGTGTGTGTATGTGTGTGTGTGTGTGTGTGTGTGTGTGTGTGTGTGCGCGCATACATATACATACATATATATATATATATATATGTATACACACATACATATGCATGTATTCTGATGAGTTAGGTTCAAGAATTACCACTACCTATACTCCATTTAGCCATCCACTTTAAAAACTCTTCCTACTATGCCTCTTTTTTGTGACATGATTTTCCTCATTCTTTCTCCCCTTTCCTGCTTCTCCCAGTTCACCTATCTCCCCTTCATTTTATTTTTTAGAAATCATTCCATTTTATTTCCATGCCCCTTTTCTATAGATATACTTCTTCTAAGTACCCTAATTATGAAAAAGTTCTTAGAAGTCACTTTTATCCTTCTTCTACAAGGACTATAAACTTAATTTAGTATCTTTTGGTTACCCTTTCATGTTTCCTTCCTATGTGTCATTGGAGTCTTGTGTTTGAATATCAAGTTTCCTACATCATTCTGTTTATTCTCAAAAATGCTTGAAAGACTTTTATTTCATTAATTATTCATCTTCCCTGAAATATTATATTCATTTTTGTGGATATGTTATTATTCTTTGTAATCCTAGTTCCCATACCTTCTGGAATATCATATTTTAAACCCTATGCTTCTTTAAGATGGAAGCTGCTACATATTATGTCATCCTGACTATGATTTTATGGTTTTCGTTACTTATAACATTTTTGTTAGCACTTGGGAGTTCTGGAATTTGATTATCCTATTCCAGGGAGTTTTCATTTGGAGATCTTTTTCAAGAGATGAGTTACATTCTTTTAATTTGTTTTTTATCCTCTGGAATTAAATATTAGGGGAAGTTTTTCTTTATAATTTCATGATGAATGAGGTATATTATATATATATATATATATATATATATATATATATATATATATATATATATATATATTTAAATAAATCATGGTAGAGTCAAGGGGGGGGGAGAGGCAGAGCCAAGATAGTGGTGTGAGGGCAGGAATTCCTAGAAACTCATTCCCCCCAAAACTCCAAAAGCCATAAAATTATGACTCTAGCCAAAAATTTGGAGGGGCAACGCCTAAGAAAGACTGAATAGTGCAATTTCCCAGTGCAAGACAACTTGGAAGATCCATGGGAAAGGTCTGTTTTACGTGGACCAGGGACTGAAAAGGGCTGCAGTGCAGCTACCCCATGCTGGAGCAAAGCAACTTCAGCCTTCCAGAAATAGCCATGGGGCACCTGTATTCTTGGAGCCACCCTGGCAGCAGGGGTGGTTTTTGGAATTCTTGTCCTAGGGATCCCTGGGTATAACTTGAAGGTGCAGTGGAGAAATCTCTGCTGCATCAGAGTGAGCATGGAGCCCAGGCCAGTGCTGGCCTTGGAGCAGCTCTGTAGTGTGAATCTGCAGAGTCACCCAGCAACTGCTTCCAGAGCTCATGGTCTACGGATGGTAAGAGGATGGGGAGAGACTGCAAAGATCTTTATGCTATCCCTGGGGCAGGACTCTTCTGTTTGCCCACACTCAGTTCCAGCTCATAGTCATGGGCCCTATACCACCATAGAGAAGCAAAAACCCTCCTCACAGCTCCAGGGCAGAGGGGGAGGGCTTGTGGACATCCACAGACCAGAGTACAGTCCAGGTGAGCAAAAAGAGCCTCTCTTAAGACCTTGAAGGATTAGGGTCCAAAGATATATCCCCAAAACCTCTAAAAGCTTTGGGAAATGCAGTAAATCAATCATAGGCTGAGAAAATGAGCAAACAACAGAAAAATAAGAACTGACCATAGAAAATTACTTTGGTCCCTTGGAGGATCAAAATACACATCCTGAAGATGACAAATTCAAAGATTTTGTATCCAAAGTCTTCAATAGAAATAGGAAATGGCCTTGGGCTATGGAAGAGTTCAAAAAATATTTTGAAAAGCTAGTAAGGGAGATAGAGGGAAAATTGGGAAGAGAAATGACAGCAATGCAGGTAAATCATGAAAACTAAATCAGCAACTTGGTGAAGAAATTACAAAAAAATGAAGAACAAAATGTTTAAAACCAGTTTAGGTCAAATGGAAAAAGCAGCCCAAAAGACAAAATGAGAAGAATGCCTTAAAGAGATTTAAAAAATGTTCTCTGAAAATAATAACTCCTATTGTAGAATGGAGCTAAAGAAAGCTGATGATTTTTTGAGAAATCAAGAAACAATAAAAGAAACCCAAAAGTATGAAAAAATAGATGAAAAGGTGAGATATCTCATGGGGAAAAAACTGACCTAGAAAACAGATCCAGAAGAGATAATTTAAAAATTATTGGTCTACCTGAAAGTTATGACAAGGAAAAGAGCCTAGACTTCATTTTTCAAGAAATAATCTGTAGAGTCCTAGTTCTGGACTCTTTCAATCTTCCCCAGGCAACTGTTGGAGGGGAGGGAGACAAGGATTACAAAGGAGACAATGACTCCATCAAGATCCCCAAGTACTCTGTTTATTTATCAAAACACCAGTGCTTAAATACCTTTCCACTCTCTCATCCACTCCCACTCCTGTGGCAGTTAGGAAAACAAGGTTCTGATGCTCAAAGATACCAGGTAATGATAATCTACATACATAACAGTTCCCAACAATAATCCTGCAAAATTGCAGGGTAAAATAGAAATTGAGTAGATCCATTGATCACCTCCTGAAAGAGATGTCTGCAAAAAACTCCCAAGAATTCCCAAACTCCCAAGTCAAAGAGAAAAATACTACAAACTTCCAGAAAGAAATAATTCTATAGGGGCAGCTAGGTGGCGCAGTGGATAGAACACTGGCCTTGGAGTCAGGAGTGCCTGAGTTCAGATCTGGCCTCAGACATTTAGTGAATGCCTAGCCGTGTGGTCTTGGGCAAGCCACTTAACCTCATTGCCTTGAAAAATCTAAAAATAACAACAACAAAAAATAAAGCAATAAGAAATAATGCTATAGTCACAATTGCACAGGATTTGACAGCATCTGCATTAAGGGCTCATAGGGCTTGGAATATGATATTCTCAAAGTCAAAAAAGCTTGGTTTACAACTGAGAATCAAACACCCAGAAAAACTGAACATCCTTTTTCAGGGGAAAAGATGGACATTCAATGAAACAGGGGACTTTCAAACTTTCCTTTGAAATGACCAGAGCTGAACAGAAAGTTCGATCTCCAAGTACAGGACTCAGGTGAAGCATAGAAAGGGTGGATGGGAAGGAGGAATTAGGAGGAATTCAATGATACTGAAATGCACATATTCCTGAATGGGAAAAAGATACTGAAATTCATATGAACCTTCTTGTTTATAAGAGCATTTAGAAGGAACATATAGACAAGGTACAGGAAGGGTCAACTATAATGGTATAATATAGTATAAAGATGGAGTCAGTGGATGATAAAGGAAAGTACTAGTAGAATGTGAAAGGAGAGGAAGAATGGGTTAAAATATTTCATATAAAAGGTCAAAAAAAATTGCAATGGCAAAGAAGGGGAAAAGGCAAAGGGGAATGAGTGAGCTCTCATTCTTATCAGAAATGGCTCAGTGAAGAAATAACATTGCACACTCAATAGGATATAGAAGTCTGTATTGCCCTAGAGAAAAATGAGAGGAATGGAATGGGACAAGGGATAGGGTAGGGGAGGGGATGGGAGGAGTAGGTGATAGAAGAGAGGGAAAATCATGGGAGAGGGTAGTCAGATACAACACATTTCTGTGGAGGGTCAGGGTGAAAGGAGAAAGACAACAGAATAAATGGGGGTGGGGAGAACTAAAATGGAGGGAAATACAGTTAGTATTAGCAACTGTGGGTAAAGATATTCAAATAACTTGTCTGATGGTCTTATGATAAAGAAGGCAAGTCATCCCAAAGACAGTTTGTGGAATCTGAACACATACTGAAGTGCACTTTTCTCCCTCTCACTTCACTTCTCTAGAGATTCCTCTTTTTTGGGGGGAGAGGAGGCTTCTCTTTCACAATATGATTTTTGTAATAATATGAAATAATAAATAAATAAACAAACAAACAAACAAACAAATGGAAAAAATAATGATATATAGGTAGTCTAACAATTCTTAAAAGTATCTCTTTTTTTGACCTATTTTCTAGGTATACTTTTTTCCTGATGAGATATTTCATATTTTCTACATTTTAAATTCCTCTGTTTATTTATTGCTTATCTTAATGTCACATAAAGTTATAATGCCCAATTCTTGCTTAGTCCTAATTTTAATACATTATTTCCTTCAATGAGTTTTGTACTTTTTAAACTTTTAGTCAATTTTGTTTTTCATGGTTTTTTCTTCAGTGAGTGTTGATTCCTCTTTTTTATAAAAAAAATTATTTAAGGCAATGGGTTTGACTTGGCCAAGGTCACACAGCTAAACAATTATTAAGTGTTCCTGAGGCTGGATTTGAACTCAGGTCCCCCTGACTCCAGGGATAACTGCTCCTGTTACTTCCTCTTTAAGCATTAGGTCAGTTTTCTTTTAAGGTGTTATTCTCATCATTATTTTTTAATCCTAGTTTTACCAAGCTGTTAATTTTCTTTTCATAATTTTTTTGTATCACTTTTATTTCTTTTTATAATTTTTTCCTCTTTCCACTCATCTATTTCTTTAACTCTTCTAGGAACTCTTACTGGACTTGTATACAATTGGCATTTTTCTCTTAAGACTTTGCTTGTAGCTATTTTTACATTGTTTTCTTTTTCTGAGTTTTTATTTTTCGATTTCCTGCCACTTTAGTAGTTTTTAATGATCAAATTCTTTTTTTAATGTTGTTTTCTCATTTTTTTAACTTATCTTTTTACTTTGAGCTTTATGCTAAAGTTGAGTTCTGCTCACTTGGGAGCAGGGAGGTGCCATCTAAGGCTCCAGATGTTTTCTTACAGATATTTTAAAAGATAGTTTTGGTGGTCTGTAACCTTTCACTGTTTTCAAGGTGGTAACATCTAGGGAGAGCTGTGGTCATTGTTCTTCTGTTCTGTTCTCTGGTCTTTACCTATTCCCCTGCAGTTGCAAGTACTAGCACTCTTCTTTGGCCCTAGAACTGTGATCAGGTTCTCTGAATTCCTGCAGTCACAAGTACTAATGTTTCTTTTGGTATAGGGCTGCAACCCTATACACAACTCCCTTGTGACTGACCACAACACTCTTTACTCTTCCTCTCTGCCCTTGATCTGTGACCCTAAACTTCAGTTGGGCAAGAGTATTACCAAAGAGTGCCAGCAAAGGATCTCTAATTCTAAAAGCTTTCAAAGCTACTAACACCACCACCACCTCCATCAATGTCTCAACCACTCCCATGGCCCACTGTTGATGCTGTTGTCTCATGGAAGGCCTCTCACCCATAAACCTTTCCTGTTAACTGCCTAAGTTGTCTTAACCTAGAAAAATGTCTTACCTTGATCTATTTTTTGCTGGACGGCTACAGAATTTGATCTGAGATATTACATTAAATTTGGATATGATTGTTAGAGGATTTCAGTTGAATTTTTTATTCTGTTTAACCATCTTGCCTCAGTCCCCCAATGTGGAAATTTCTTAACCTTTCAGTGTCTCCCAAACAAATTTCTAATGCTATAAATTTTTGAAAAGGAGATTCTTTGCAATATTAAGAGGTGATTCCTTTCTTGGAGAACTCTTTACCCAGGAAATAAGAGGTTTGGTTTGAAACCAGCAAAGCAAAAGCACAATATACTTTTTCTTTTTCTTTTTTTTTTAATTTTTTTTTTTTGCGAGGTAAATGGGATTAAGTGGTATGCCCAAGGCCACACAGCTAGGTAATTATTAAGTGTCTGAGGATGGATTTGAACTCAGGTACTCCTGACTCCAGGGCTATTGCTCTATCTACTGCCCCCAATCTACTTTTTCTTAACTAAATATTCTCAAAGTCTTCAAATGAGTCTATTGTATAACTTTCATTTTCTTTAGCATTTATGACATAGTTGCCAAAAAGCTAACATTATTTTAAATTTCAGTTACAGACTAGGCAAAGTCATAATTTTGATGCATTTTGATCATTATTTGCAGTATTGAATTCCATTTTCAGTATCATGCTTTAGGATGGATATTAAGTAATTGCACTGAGTTGAGATGAGCACTAGATGAGCACTATTTAAGCTAATGTCATATAAAAATTGTTTTAAGGGTTGGGGTGAATAACCTAGAGAAGACACAATGTAGAATGTTAAGAGTCATCAAGCATCTGAAGAACTATTATATGGGAAAAGAATTACACTTGTACTGTTTGGCAGAAAAAGTCAAGGCAATGAGTAGAATTTTACTTGGTACGCATGCATTATTATTTCTTGACTATTATTGTTATTGTCCAAAAGTGGAATAGGCTGCTGCAGAAAGTTTTGGGTTTTTTGGGTTCTTTTTTAGTTTTTGCAAGGCAATGGGGTTAAGTGACTTGTCCAAGGCCACACAGTTAGGTGTCTGAGGCTGGATTTGGACTCTGGTACTCTTGACTGCAGGGCTTGTGCTCTATCACTGTGCCACCTAGCCATCCCTGCAGAAATTAAAAAAAAAAATTCATTGAAAGTATTCAAATTCATGCTAAATTTGTTCCCAAGGATGTAATAGAGGTGATTTCTTTTCAGAGATGTTAACTTATGACCTCTGAAATCATTCCTAACTCTGATATTTGATAATCTTTATTAAAGATTTTTGATGGCACATGTTTCTTTATATTCATATATTATATATAATATTTTATATATATATATATATATATATATATATATATATATATATATATATATATATACATAAGACACCATTGCTGTATCTGGAAATGCAAAGATAAAACATTTTCTTAATATCATAATTTCATATAGAGGATTTTATAAGTTAATGACCAGTTTTGATAGAAGACATGCTGTAAAAAGGTCAAATGAAAATCCCATTAAGGTTTCTTGGAGGAGGGAATACAAGATTTGAATACTGAAAAAAAAAAGAGAAGGATTTTACAAGGTCAGAATGAAGTACATTACTAGCATGGAAAATAGTCTGTGAATAGGTCGATCCTAGAAGAAAATGCTTCAAGATTTTTATAATAGAAAGGCTTGATTTTGAATCTTACCTTAGCAACTCTCTAGTTGTGTGATTATAGACTAGTCATAAGCCTCCTTTGGGTCTCACTGCCTTTACAAAATGAGGATGTTACAGTTATGTCATCCATTGTACCACCTATTTATCATTCCTTTTTTCATGTGATTGTTGCAATGTTTGACTAACAAATATAATGTGTTTTTTAGTTGAAAACAGAAATTAATATTAAACTATGAATATTTTAATTTAGAAAAGTATAAGAATGTATAATTTATGATAGGGCCTAATGTATTATAAAGCTGAAGGTTAGGTTGTAGCCATATTTGGGAGACTAAGGAGTTTTGTTTTTCCTCTATGGAAGGTCATTAAACTTTTTAATCTCTGAAAAATTTTTATTTTTCATTGTTTGGACTATCAACACTTCTGGACACATTTTATCTTATCAGCATCTCTTTTTAAATGTAGATATATTATTCCAGATATGGTCTGATTAAAACATATAATAGTAGAATGAATATTATTATTTTTTACTATAGTATTATTGATCCAATGCAAAATTCCCTTAATTTTCAGGATATATTTTATATTATTGGGCAGTAAAACTGTTTCGTCATTAACATGAATTACTTTCTGACTATATTTGCCTTATCTTATATTTGGTTTGTTGCTACATTGTTGACCCTAAATATAGATTTTTACATTCTTCCATATTAAATTATTTCATTAATTTCTCTAAACTACAACTACTAAAGATTTTGGGAGTCTTGGGAATCCTATCATTCCTTGTTTTAGCCATTTATTTTAGCTTTCTATCACTTAGGAATTGATAGAGATTCTATTTATTTCTTCATCCAAATTATTGATATTACTGTGGACAATTCATGCTTTTGGCACTTGCTTTGGAGTCAGAAAGACCTAAGTTCAAACATGACCTCTGACGTTGGCCTTGACATTTACTGGTTGTGTGATCATAGACAAGTCACTTAACCCTGATTGCCTCTCATCCAGGGCTATTTCCAGTCATCCTGATTTCTACCCAGCCATTGGGTCCAGATGGCTCTTGGCAGGAGAGAGGGGGAGGGAGCGGGGGTGGGGGGGGAGAATGTGAGGCTGGTGCCTTAGCACAGCATCCCTCACTCAGATTCAATTAATGTGCTTGTCATGACATCACCTCACTGATGGCATATTCTTCTTTGAGAATGAAGGACAAATATTACCTTAATTATCATGTTAAAACTGTTGAACAAAACTGGGTCAAGGTAAAAAGAGACCTCTAGCATTTTTTAGGACTTTTCTCTAGGTTCATATTATTCCATTGATCAAGGTCCCTGGGGTCTTGTTGGCCAGCAAATTCAAAATTCTGCAAGATACAATATCATCAATTTTCAGCTCTTCATTTTGGCTATTGGGATATTATGAGAAACTTAATGAAATACTGTGAAGAAATCAAATAATATATTATATCTGCAAAATTCCTCTTAGGAATGTCTAACATTTTCATCAAAAAATTCAGTGAGGATAAGCCTAGAATGTCTCATTCTTAATGTTATCACTCTTACTATTCACAAGCAAACTTTTAAATAAATATTTTATTTTAAAATTTTATTGAGGCCAATAGAGACATCTTCCTAAGTCTTTTTGAAGGGAGAAAATTTCACATTAGATTTGTATTTTTACAGGCAAATTTTCTTTTGGATATAGGCATGAAATATTTAGAAGTATTTTTCTAATTATAAATTTTATTATAAATATTCAAAAATTAGCTTCTTCTCTTTAATACTGAAAATATCCTGGTAGAACAAATCTGACAGGTAGCAAGGCATAATAGAGCGAAAAAAGATCTGGGTACAATTCCTTTCTAATTACTAGCCTGACTAGGTAACACTAGCCTGACAATGTTGTGGTAAGCCCTAAATTTCATATGTGTACTAAATATTTTTATGTGAAATGATCTATTTGGGACCACAATTTTTCATGATGATAAAACATTAAAATAATGGGATGCATTATTTTAATGTTTTATTATCATGAAAAATTGTGGTTCCAAATAGATCATTTCACATAAAATGCACCTACAAAGTACTGCAGAGGAGACTACAATTACAACAAGCAGATCAAGAACAACAGCAAATTTCACTAGCTTTATATACACTGTAAGATTTGCTGTTATGGTCTTTTAAGTATACAAATTGTCTGAGATAATTGGAATGCCATTTTAATCTTGTTCAATTTAATACAAAGTTCAGTTTCTGGATGTAGTAAGAACTTAGTTAATCATTTCTAATTATTATGCTATTCAGTAATTCATTTTGGGGAGAAGCTTTATTAAATAATGGATAGAGAATTAGCCCTGGAGTCAGCAAGACTTGGAGTTCAGTTGCTAACTCTATCACATTCTAGATCTGTGACCCTAGGCAAGACCCTTCTCCTCTTCTTGTTCCAGTCATCTCTCCAAGGCTCAAAGGCAATCTAATTTGGTAGTGGCAGCTTTCTTAGAGGGACTTCTTCATATAATCACAGTCCTCCCCGATACACACATACAAAAGCAAAAAAAAAAAAAAGAAAAAAATTAGCCCCAACTTTATTTCCCATTAGACCATGTATGTAGAATGCTTCATAATTATGCAGCACAATATAAATGAATTGTCATGATCCTTATTCATTTGAAGAGAGCAAGGTGGTTCAGTGGGAAGAATCCTGACCCTGTTGTCAGGAAGACAAGTTCAAATCCAGGCATTCACTTGCTGTGTGACCCTAATCCATTTAAATTCTCTTTTCTTAGTTTCCTCAACTGTAAATGGGGAATAGTAACAGCTGTATAAAGACATTCACACCAGACCTGATACACACTCCTCCTGATTAATTTAGCTCATATATCTGCCTTTGAGTTGAAGAAAACCATACCTGCTAATATAATGTGGGTGAAAAACTGAAGAATGTATCTTACGGATAATAGCTCTTTTAGTAAAACTATAGGCAAATTGTCTCTCAGTCCAGTATATAAATTATTTATCATTCTCTGTATGAATGAACTCAAATGAGTTTATTCTTTTTTGTTTATAGTGCTGCTCAACATGGCTTATATACACTTATATGTTGATTTTCTTGTTCTTTTCTTTTAAAGTTTAAGAACTTTCCTAAACATTTAACAGTTTTAAGTAAGTAACGTTTAGTTCCTTTCCTTTTAGGAATTTATTTAACTCCTGATCAATATTATTACAAGAAAATAAATGTCACCTACTCACTTATCAATGAGTTTGCAAAATTAAGGACTGTGATAATAGAAGCTGAAGAGATAATTATTTTCCTGAAAGTCATTTTTTCCTTTTGAATTCTACTTGCTTCTGACCCTGCTATTACCTAAATTCCCAAACTAACTGATATTGTCATTATTGATACAGCGGAGTGTGAGCAAAAGATTCACAGTCCAAGTGGAGTCATTACCAGTCCCAACTGGCCAGACAAATATCCAAGTAGGAAAGAATGCACATGGGAAATCATTGCCACTCCTGGACATCGAGTTAAACTAGTGAGTAACCTTGATCTGTTCCTATCTTTTTCAGGTATACTGAACTTTCATAATTGTCACAAGAAAATTAATTCAGGTGTATGGGAAACATTTTTGTCATGCTGACCTGTATTCATGAAAATATCTCTAAGGTTCTAAGTTAAGGTGATGGCAATCACTTAGTTTTGTTCAAGCATCATGTTTTCTCCAAAAATATTTTATTCTCATTAAAAAAAAATCTTTTGAGATTGCAAAATTACGTGCTTTACTATAGCTCTCATGATAAATTTATTGTAAAATATGGCAAAATAAATTTAAACAGGTAAAATAATGGTATTTAAAAATTAAATGATCTTCTTAATGATAAGATCTATGAAAACAATAGACCTAGAAACAAAATAGTTATGCCCCTAGTTTAAGAAAAAGTAAGCAAATTATATTTTTCATACAATTCTCTGTAAAGGCTTACAAAATGTTTACCCTAGTGCTAACTGTTACTACTTGTGTGTCTTTGGGTAGGTCAGTTAAGGTCTCTGAACTTTAGTTTCCACATACATATATGAAACACATTTAGGAATTGAAATGGGTGACCTAGAAATTTCCTTCCATTGCTAGATCTGTGATCCAGTATTTCCATGAATCTATGATATAAGTATCCATACACACATATATACACAGATGTACATATGCATCTCTCTCTATATATACATATATATATATACATATATATATATATATATGCATGTATAAATATGTTTGTGTATGAGGAGTTCAAATGGGTGCCTTAGAAATTTATTGCTTCTATTGCTCAATCTGTGATCCAATGGTTCATGAACCTATGACTAAAGCCTTATCCAAGAGGGAATTTTCCTACTCTTCTAGTCAGATCACATCTAGAACATGGTGTTTACTTTGAGATCATGCCATTGGAAAACTGAGCAGTATTTTACATGCAGAAGAGAAGATTTGATGGGAACATGAGATTTGCCTTTGAGGCAAACTTGCTGGGTTATATTAAGGATGAGGGATTTGATTTTTTTCTTTTGGTTGACTCTAGAACTACAAGTGATAGGAATGTGGGAATTCTATTTCAGGTGTGATGCAAGGAAAACTTTCTTTTCAATTAGCTTCCTGAAGTAGAAAGAACCATTCTGAGGGGGCAGGAGTAGTTATCTCACTAGGAGTCTTGCACAAAGACTTGGGAATATAGTATAGACTGGATTCTTGTGATGTAGTGAGGTGGACTGGATGACTATTAAGCTCTATTTCAACTCTATAACCTGGGGTATAATTACTCTAACATGAAGGTAGTGGGAAAAACATTAAGGAGAATTACTGGTTCAGAAAGGAAGTAATCAAAAGTATAATGCTATTTTAAGAATGGTCAATGGATTTTTAAAATCTGGGAAAATAAATTAAACTACCTGTTATATTTTCCATTTTTCTAGAGTATGTAGCTTCTACGACTATTGACAAAAAATTAAATAGTGTTCATAAACATCACAAAGTTGGCTTCAGAAGAATTATAAGAGTTATGAAGGACTATTAAGAAAATGAGGGGCAGCTAGGTGGTGCAGTGGTTAGAGCACCAGCCCTGGAGTCAGGAGTACCTGAGTTCAAATATGGGTTCAGACACTTAATAATTACCTAGCTATGTGGCCTTGGGCAAGCCACTTAACCCCATTGCCTAGTGAAAAAAAACCCCAAAATGACATTGTTTACTGTGAAGAGCATACAACGGAGGGGGAAGATTGCTTATTTTATTAGTTATGAGTTTTATTTTTCTTTTAAAGAGAAGGAAGAGGCAGGAGAGAATAGTAACAAATGTTTGTTAATTGGAAAGAATAAAATATGACAAAAACAGGAACATGAAATTTTATTAAATATTGGATATTTTTCACTAGTGATTTGTCTCATGTGGGTTTTATTAAAAAATAATTCTTTAAATCCAGTTTATTCTATATATTTATATAATAGTTATTGCAACATTTGTTTATTCTTTCCTGGACATTTCCTAGTCCTGGGATTATGAGCAAATCACTTTATTTCTCTCATTCTCAGTATTCTCATCTTAAAAATAAGAATGATAATTCCATCTACCTCAAAAGGTTGTGTATGGATCAAATCAGAAAATATTTGGTAAAACATTTTGCAAAGTTTAAATTTACATATTATTATTGGAGCAGCTAGGTTGTGCAGTAGAAAGAGCCACGGAATGGAATCAGAGGGCCTTGATACTTGCTAGCTGTGTGACCTTTGGCAAGTCACTTAATCCCATTCCTCCACAAAAAGAATCACAGAGAGGACTTCTGGCCAAAATGGCAGAGAGAAACTGGGCACTGTCTTAAGTTCTCCTGGCTTTTCCTCAGAACTAACATGAACCAAGTCTCTTAACAGAATTTGAATCAACAAAACCTGGAGAAGAACAGCTACCAACAAAGTCTGTCTTAGGAGAGTATGGGTGAATTAGGGGCAGAGAGCCAGCTCAGGGGTAGTGGGGTGAGGCTTGTGGATATACCAGCTGAGGAAGTATTTGCTGTGTGTGTAAGGGTAGGGAGAGCTCCATCATGGAACTGTTTACTATGTGGGGGTGCAGAACTCCAGTGTAGCTGCTAGACATAAATCCAGTCAGTTCAACTGGTCTAGAAGGCCAGGACCAAAAGCCCAGCTGTTTCTAGTTGAATCTCCTCATCACCCAGCATGTGGGAGAAAGTGACTCTTCCCAGAATAAACACAATGCCCTCCCCCAGGCTCAAGTGTGGGCAGCAGATCTCCCTGAGTATTGATTGAGGATTAAGGAGGTTAACTATGTAGCCCAAGGGCTCAGTCCACATTGTTCAAAGATTTCCTGGATCCTGCTATGTATCCTCTCACAAGTCCCCACCCTCAGGGCTAGGGAGTGGGCCACTAATCAAGGACACAGACACTCCAGACAAAATTTTTAGCATGCTCTACCAGCAAGCTCACTTGGAGTTACTACACCCAGTGATCAAAGCCTCTAGGGATTTCAACACCAAACATCTATGAACTAACCCTTCCCCTAATACAAGATCCCAAGAAAGTGAAGAAAAGCCAGTGGAGAGGAAGGTCCATTGAAAGTTAGCATGAAGGCAAGGATCCTAACTCAGAGAGAACTTCAGAGGACAATATGAATTAGTGTCCAGTCCAGAAAAACTTATTTGAAGAGATCAATTGGAAATACTGGGAAAAAAGAAATGTAAGAGAAAATTATCACTTTGCAACAAGAAAATGAAAATATGATTGGACAAGTGCAAAAAGAAAATAATTCTCTCAAAACCACAATTAAGCAAATTGAAAACTCCTTCAAAAATAGAATTGATCAATTGGAAAAGGAGTTGCAAAAGGTAAATAAAAATTTTTTCTTTAAAAAAAGAGATTGGAATCTGTGGAAAATAATGATTTCATGAGAAAGCAAGGATCTGTTAAATGAATCCAGAAAAATGAAAAAGAGAAGAAAATGTACAATACCTCATTTGCAAAAACTGACCTAGAGAATAGAACCAGGAGAGACAATTTAAGAATTATTGGGTTTCCTGAAAACATTGAGTAGAATATAAAAAGCCTGTGTTCCATACTTCAGAAGATAGTGAAGGAGAATTGCCCTGATATCATGGAACCAGAGGGCAAAATAGTTATTGAAAGAATACAGTGATCCCCGCATGAAAGGGATCCCAAAATGAAGACACCAATGAATATTGTGGCCAAATTCCAGAATTATCAGAAGAAAGAGAAAATCCTGCAAATAGCCTGAAAGAAAATATTTCAATATTAAGGCACCTCAGTAAGGATTATGCAGGACATGGCTGCATCAATATCAAGGGATCAAAGGACCTGGAATTTTTTTTATCCTGGAGTGCAAGGGAGCTTGGAATGCAGCCAAAAATTCACTATCCTGCAAAATTGAGCTTTGTCTTCCAGGGGAAAAGATGGACATTTAATGAAATAAGAGACTTCCACCTTTTCTTAATGAAAAGACCAGAGCTAAATAGAAAATTTGGACTTCAAGCAAGAGATTCAAGAGATACAGGAAAAGAGAAAAAAGAGAAAAACTAAAAAACTGTTATCCATTAAGATGAAACTGACTACATCTCTACTTGGAAGAAGATTCTTATAACTCTTGAGAATTGTAACTCAATGAGAGAAAATATTCTTAGCCAGAAGTAATGGACACTCATGACTTGTTCATGATTCTGATACAATGATTTAAAAATAATATCTCCTTAAAAAGAGGGACAGTAAAGACACTGGGGGATAGAATATATTGAATGGGAATAATTACATCATGTGAAAAGGTACAAAGAAACTATTGAAGTAGAGGGAAAGAAGGGAGGAGATGAGAACTGCCTGAATCTTACTCTTATCAAATTTGGCTCAAAGAAGGATCAATACCACACTCTCAGTTAAGTTTAGAAATATATCACTTTTCAAGTATTAAGAGAGGAAAAGGTGGGGGGGAGTGAACTGATAGAAGAAAGGGAAGAAAGAAGGGGAAAAAGGAAAAGGGAAAGAAAGGGGAGGGTGTTTGGTTATAAGGGGGCAAACACTGAAGGTGGTGGTATTCAGAAGCAAAATACTGGAGAATATGAAAAAATAGGAAAATACAAATGGAGAGAAGATGGCATGGAGAACAGTAAAGAGTTAGTAATTATAATTTTGAATGTGAATGGAATGAATTCTCCCATAAAATGTAAGCAAATAGTAGAGTGGATTAAAAAGCAGAATCCTAAAGTATGCAGCTTACATGAAACTCATTTGAAGCAGAGAAATACATACAAAGTTAAGGTAAAAATTTGGAGCAGAATATATTATTGTGAACTGAAGTAAAGGGGTAGCAATCTGTACTCAGACAAAATAACTGCAAAAATAGATCTTATTAAAAGAGGGAAAGAAGGAAACTGTATCCTTCTAAAAAGTACCATAGACTATGAAGCAATTTCAATACTAAATATGTATGTACCAAGTGGAATAGCATCCAGATTCTTAGAGGAAAGGCTGACTGAGTTGCAGGAAGACATAGACAGTAAAACTCTACTGGTGGGAGAGGTCAATGTTCCTCTCAAAATTAGATAAATCTAAGCATAAAATAAATGAAGTAAAGGACGTAAATAGAATATTAGAAAACCTAGACATGATAGACCTTTGGAGAAAATTGAATGGGGACAGAAAGGAATATATGTTTTTTTTTTTTCCTGCAGTTCATGGAACATACACAAAAATTGACCATGTACTAGCACAATAAACCTCATAATCAAATGCAGAAAGGCAGAAATAGTGAATACTTCCTGATCAGACCAAAATGCAATAAAATCACATGCAATAATGGACCATGTAGAGATAGACCTAAAACTAATTGGACACTAAATAACCTCATTTTAAAGAATGAGTGGATCAAACAACAAATTATGAATAGAATTAGTGATTTCATCCTAGACAATGACAATAATGAGACAGCATATCAAAGCTTATGGTATACAGCCAAAGCAGGGGATATATTATATCTCCTAAATGCTTACATGAATAAAATAGAGCAAGGGGAAATCAATGAATTAAGCATTCAACTAAAAATATTAGAGAATAACCAAATTAAACACCCCCAATTAAATACCAAATTAGAAATTCTAAAAATTGAAGGAGAAATTAAGAAAAGTATAGAGCTAATGAATAAAGCAAAGAGTTGCTTTGATGATAAAACTAATAAAATAGATACTTTTGCTTAATTATTTTGAAAAATGAAAGAAGAAAACCAAATTACTAGTATCATAAATGGAAAAAGGGGAGTTCACCACCAATGAGGAGGAAATTAAAGTAATAATTTGAAATTATTTTGCCCAATAAATGGGAAAATAAATTTGTAGGCCAATAAATTTGATAATCTAAGTGAAAAGGATAAACATTTACAAAAATATGTTTCCCAGCCTAAATGAAGAGGAAATTATATAACTAAATAATCCTATCTCAGAAAAAAAGAAATTCAACATTCCTAAGAAAAAGTCTCCAGGGCAAGATGGATTAACAAGTGAATTCTATCAAACACTAAAGGAACAATTGGTTCCAATCCTACACAAACTCTGAAAAAATAGAATATAGACTACAGAACTCAGCCTAACTCTTTCTATGATACCAATATGGTGCTGATACCTAAACCAGGAAGAGTAAAACAGGGAAAGAAAATTATAGACCAATTTCCCTAATGAATATGTAAGCGAAAATCTTAAATAGAATCTTAGCAAAGGAATTACAGCAAGTTATTACTAGAATAATGTACAATGACCAAGCAGGATTTATTTCAGCAATGCAGGGCTGGTTTAATATTAGGAAAACAGTCAGTATAATTGACTAGAAATAAATTGATTGTTTCTTATAATGATAAGCAATGCCTATCTGAAAGTCGTCAACAAACATTATACGCAATGGGGATAAGCTAGAGGCATTCCCATTTAGGTCAGAGGTGATACAAGGATGTCCATTATCAGCACTATTTTTCAATATCGTATTAGAAATATTAGCTTCAGCAATAAGAGAAGAAAAAGAAATGAAAGGAATTAGGATTGGGAAGGAAGAAACAATGCTCTCATTCTTTGCGATGACATGATGGTATACCTGGAGAAACCTAAAAAAATCATTTAAAAAAACCACTAGAAACACTTAGCAACTTTACCAAAGTTGCAAGATATAAAATAAAGCCAAGTAAATCCTCAGCAATTCTATGTATTACTAGCAAGATAGAGAGCTAGATAGAGAAATTCCATTTAAAACAATTTCAGACAATTCAAAATGCTTGGAAATGTACCTGCCAAGGCAGACTCAGAAACTTTATTAAAACAACTACAAAACACTTTTCACACAAATAAAATCAGGTTTAAATAACTGGACAAATATCAACTGCTCATGGATAGGCTGAGCTAATATAATAAAAATAGCAGTTCTACTTAAGCTACTTATTTAGTGCCTTGCCAATCAAACTTCCAAAAAATTACTTTAATCAGCTAGAAAAAATTATAATTTAATTCATATGGAGAAACAAAAAGTCAAGAATATCAAGGGATTTAATGCAAAAGAAGGTGGTTTAGCATTACCAGATCTAAAATTACATTACAAAGTATCAGTCATTAAAACTATCTGGTACTGACTGAGAAATAGAGTGGTGGATCAGTGGGATAGACAAGTTTAAAACAGACAGCAGGGAATGATATAGTAACTTGCTATTTAGTAAACCCAAAGAGCCGAGCTTCTGGCATAAGAACTCTCTCTTCAAAAAAAGACTATTCGGGAAAATTGGAAGTTAGTATGGCAGAAAATTGGAATAGACCAACATCTCACACCTTCTACCAAGATAAGATTTTGTGTGCAAGATTTAGACATAAAAGACAATATTATATGCAAACCAGGAGAACAAGGAATAGTTTACCTGGCAGATCTCTGGAAAGGGAAGTAGTTTATGACCAAGGAAGAAATGGAGAACATCATTAAAAACCAACTGGATAATTTTGATTATATTAAATTAAATAGCTTTTGCACAAACAAAACCACTGTAACAAGATCAAAAAATGTATTAAATTGGGAAACAATTTTTACAGCTAGTGTTTCTGACAAAGGACTCTTTCTAAAATAAACAGAACTGAGTCAAGTTCGTTTGAAAACAAGCCATTTTCAATTGAAAAATGTTAAAGAATTTGAGAAAAATAATTTGCAGATGAGGGAATCAAAGCTATTCATAGTCATGAAAATTGCTCTAAATCATTGTTGATTAGAGAAATCAAATTGAAGTGTTTCTGAGGTATCACCTCACACCTCTCAGATTTATCAATTTGACCTGAAAGGACAATGATCAGTGTTGGAAGGAATGTGGGAAATCTGGGACACTAATGCATTTTTGGTGGAACTGTGGAATTATGTCCAAAGGGTCATAAACTATGCATACCCTTTTATCTACTGGGTCTATATTCTGAAAAGATCATGAAAAATAGGGTAAAAACATCACCTGTACAAAAATATTCATAGCAGCTATGTTTTGGATGGCAAAGAATGGGAAATCAAGGGGATGTCTTTCAGTTGGAGAATGGCTGAACAAATTGTGGTATATCTATGTTATGGAGGATACCTGCGATGGAGAATGCCTATTTGTATCAAGAGAAAGAACTGTGGAGTTTAAACAAAGACCAAAGATTATTACCTTCAATTTTATTATTGCTAATGATGATAATAATATTCATTCCTGTTTTATTTTGGCTGGGGCTCACTGTAGGTGATTAAACTGATAGCCTGGGTCAACCAATCACCTGGTAATGATAGACATATGATAGACCCTTTCAGACTATTAATATTATCATTATTATTATTTCTCATTATTCTCAGTGGAATCGAACTTGCAGCAATTGTAGGACAAATTTCTATCCTAATATTGTTCTCTAACATTTAGAATTGGTGTGATTATTAAACTATTTCCAAAGTCTATTACCAAATAGTGGATAAACTGAGTACCCCCATTTTACAGATAAGAGAATAAAGCTTAAAGGATCTTGAATTTCTCCAAGAATAAACCTGGCAATACTGAAGCCTGTTGAATGTTATAGTGGGTCAAAGAGAAAGTGAAGTTATTGGAATATATTTTAAAAAAGAGACATTCCTACATGGTAGATAGTCAATTTCAAAAACTGAAGATAGTATCCTAAATATTTTCATAAAGAGAATCCCCCTCAATGCTGATGATTAAAATGGTCAAAAGCATGTTCCAGAGAATTGCTATTGTCCCCTAGGATGGGGCATTGTAAAATCAATTATAAAATCAATCCTTTCCCAATCAATCAGTTGGGAAAGAACATCAACTCAATGTGTACAGACTCATCAACCTCAACATGCTTCTCTTTCAGAAGCTAATCATGGTTGGACCTGGTTAGCATTATTTATATTGGATAGTCCCTGAGAATATCAGGTGCTCATAAAAAAAGGAAGAAGAAGGTGTTGCATTATATTGGTAGAAGGAATTTCCTCATTTTGGAATCATGCATACCAGTTCTATCACAACTCCAGGTCACATTACTATAGCAATCCAATCAGTTATAGAGCAACTTCAGTTTTTGAATCCCATAATCATAATGGGAATAGCCAGTGGTATAATGTTATCTCAAGAGAAACTGATAATTATTTCAGAGAAAATAGGATATAGGGATTTATTCTTAAAATTGAATAAAGATTGGCACAAGACTTGTGATTTTTTCTGGTAAAAGTAACACCCAGGAGAGGAAATTGCCTTTATCATTGCAGCTTGTTAGGTTCTGTGAAATTTATTATCTTGGAAAATTGCCCAAGTTGGGGCAATTAGATGATACAGTGGATAGAGTACTGGACATAGAGTCAGGAGGACCTGAGTTCAAAGCCAGCCTCTGAAACTCAATACTTAACTAGCTATTTGACCTTGGGTAAGTCACTTAACCCCATTGCCTCCCCCCCAAAAAAAAAACCCCAAAAGAAAATAGCCTAGAGCACTGAGACTTTAAATGACTAACCCAGGATGACATAAGCAATATATGGCAGAAGAGAACCAGAGACTTCCTAGGTTAATCCAGAGAGTTATGATTCCTCCATTCAAGATGGAGGATGGACTCTGTTTTTTCTTTTCACACTCCAAAATCACATGCCAACTATCCTGAAAATGAGAGAGAGAGAGAGAGAGAGAGAGAGAGAGAGAGAGAGAGAGAGAGAGAGAGAGAGAGAGAGAGAGAGAGAGATGATTGCAAGGAATATTGTGTAGGTAAAAATAACAGGTGAATTCTGTTTTGGATATGTGCCTTAATGGAGAATAAAATAATGGATTGAGGCCTGGCTCAAGTTCAGATCTTTTTTATTACAAGGTTGGACCTCCAGTGCATCAAATTGCCTCTCTGAGGAATCATTTAACTAACTTAGTTCTTTTATTTTCCATAAGAGAAAACTGAAGGCTGGAGAAATTATGGCTTGATCAGGGTCATAAATCAAGTAATTGTCAAAAGCAGAACAAGGATCCATGTCTCTTGTCTACCAGCTGGATGGCATCTTCCACCAGATTATCATATCATCTATTTTATATATCCGCACACTGTCTGATATTGTCTTAAATCCTTTCATGTCTTTCCCTGGAACTTGGGTGTGATTAACATAGATAAATAGGAATTTTTATTTTGAAGACTTTATTCTTGAAATCCTCAGTACTTTTTCCCATAAATGTAAAACAGTAAAGTTTAAGCAAACTGTAAAATGTCATTTAGAAATGAACAATTTACATGTAAATCTAGAGATCTAGACATTTTTTTTTTACCAAGGAAGGAGATAGGAACAAACTTTCTAAGTGCTTTTTTCTTTTTCAATAAATAATAAATATAGCTTGAATGTTCTTTATCACCAGAGGAAATATGTACTTCATTAGATTCTTTGAGTTTGTTGATGAGGGAGGCTGGTGAGCCCTTGATGTAAACCACCATTTTATGAAGTTCCTAGACTAGGTTCACCCTCATCTCAATTCTGCTTCTCAGTCTCCAGATTTTTCCATTTCCTCCCTCAGGATCCTTGCTCCTATGTAGGTACAAATTCTCTTTTATTTGTTGTTCCCCCCCTTTAGAATATAAACTTCTTAGGGGAAGGGACTGTCTTTTTTGTTTATATTTACAAACCTATCTTTTAGTTGGTTAAAAGTATCTGGTAAATATGCAGATTATTAAATACGTTCAGTCTCTCCTCTGTCTCTCTTATTCTTCTCTCTCATCTCTCTCTCTCTCTCTCTCTCTCTATCTCTCTCTTTCTGTTTCTTTCTCTTTCTCTCTGTTTTGCTTTTACACTCTTTTTATAATGGGGGTCAATACAAACATTGTTCATCCTCTATCCCTTATTGGCTATATAGATTGCCCATTTCTTTATTTTTCCTGAATATACACTTCTTGAATTGTGTCTTTTTCCCAAACTTTAGTGAAAATCATTGGTTATAATATATTGTAGCTATAACTTCTCCTCTAAATAAGTCTTTCCAAATATTGAAAGCAAAGGAACAAACAAGTATTTCAGTTTTGCAGATGTATTTGAAAAGTTATTTATTTGTATAAGCAACTTTTTTCACTATACTTTATGCATTATTGACTATTAGATGAGCTACAAAGGCAGCTAAGTGGCAAAGTGGAAAGAATGTAAAGTTTAAAGTTAGGAAGACTCTCTTCCTGAGTTCAAATCTGGCCTCAGACACTCCCAGTTGTGGCAGTCACCTGGGCAAGTCACTTAACTCTAACTCACTCATCTATAAAATAAACTGGAGAAGAAAATGGCAAACCACTCACATCTCTGCCAAGAAAAGAACAAATTTGGGTCATGAAGAGTCAAATTCAGGTTGAAGAAATATTCTGATTAGCATGTACTTTTTCACAATTGATATTTTCTTTTCTTTTTCCAATTATAGTAAAGTTTTTCAAAAATTATCCTCATGCATGTGCATAATTATAAGTTATATAATTTCCTTCCATCCACCCTTTCTGCCCCTCTTTCCTTAATGGTAAACTCTATGGTGAACATTGTGCATATATATTTGTTTAGCATGTTAGTTAGTCATTTTCTATATGAGGAATTAGGACTAAGGGAAAAGAAAAAAAAGCATGTGAACCATAAGAGGAATTTTTAATTAGATCCTGGTAGGTTTTTCTTTTTGTTTTGCTTTACTTTTCCTCTGAATGTGGATGGCATTGTCCTTAATGGGTTTCCCAGAATTGTCCCAGGTCTCTGAATTGCTGAGAGCAGTTGCATTCATCAAGGCTGATCATCTCACAATATTGTTGTTAATGTATACAGTGTTCTCTTGGTTCTACTCCCTTTGCTCAGCATCAGATCCTGTTACTCATTCCATGCTTCTCTGGAGTCTAACCATTTATGGTTTCTTATAGAACAATAATATTCCATAAAATTCAAATGTTATAGCTTATTCAGCCATTTCTCAACTGATGGACTTCCCTTCAATTTCCAATTCTTTGCCACTACAAAATGAGCTGCTAAGAATAGCTTGTAACAAGTGGGACTTTTCCTATTTTTTTCTTATTGCTTCTGGATAGAGGCCTTACCTTAATAGAGGCTTCTGGATAGAGGTATTAAAAAGCATTTCTTTACTTAGTAGTAGCACTAGTAGTAGTAGTAGTAGTAGTAGTAGTAGTAGTAGCAGCAGCAGCAGCAACAGCAGCAGCAGCAGCAACAGCAGCAGCAGCAGCAGCAGTAGTAGTAGTAGTAGTAGTAGTAGTAGTAGTAGTAGTGGTGGTGGTGGTGATGGTGGTAATACTGATTGTAGTAGTAGTGGTAAGTTTTAGTGGTAATGGTGGTAGTGGTATATAGTAGTAGTAGTAGTAGTAGTAGTAGTAGTAGTAGTAGTAGTAGTAGTAGTAGTAGTAGTAGTAGTATAATAGTAGTAGCAGTAGTAGTAATAGTAATAGTGGTAATGGTAGTAGTAGTAGTAGTAGTGTAGTAATAGTAATAGTAATAGTAATTGTTGTAGTAGTTGTAATAGTCATAGAAGATATGGTCTCTTCAGGAAGACTTTCCTTCCCCTTTCCTTCTCCCCAGATCTAGGTGTAAGCAATACAGCAGAGTCCTGTGTCTGGTACAAGCAGAGGGGCCCCTGTAAACCTCCTTTAGAACTGTTGTCTGATCTCCTTACCATCTGTAGCCTCAGATATCTGAAAATCACCTTTGCTGCCACTGATTTAGTTGCCCCAAGGCCTTGTAGATGTAACTTGTACTGAACTTTTCTCCTCTTTCACCAAAGTGGCAGTAGATCTCTCCTACAATTCTAAGTTATCCTGGGCTCTGTCTTTTTGGGGGATTCTGATGTTCTAGAATTTTAGTCATTATGCAAAGGTATTTGAAGGGACTTGGAGAAGAGAGCAGGTAAGTCCTTACCTTTACTCTACCATCTTGGCTCTGACTTTCTTATTTTATTTTTATTTTTTAGCAGCTGTTAGTGTATTCAAATTCTAAACAGGAGGTTATGTAGAATGATGCTTCAAAACTTTGGTCCTTTTTAATGCTGTTTTCTGAGGTTCATCTTGGAGCCCACCCTTGACCAGTACACACTGTCCAGCAAATGATCTTGCTTCCCTGTAGTACCCCTGGTGCCTGCAAACCCAAGCTGTCCTCTCCACCCTAAAATAGAAACTAGGGACTTTTCTTTCCTGCAAGTGCTCACAGTCAGCCAGGGCTATGTTCTTTCAGGGAATAAGAAACCGAAAAAGAGGCAATAGAACTTGAGGAGATCAGGAGGATGTTGTCTAGCTGTTTATGGAACTGGGGTTGACGCATATCAACCACTTTATCTTTAATAGAAATGTTAGCCCTCTATGCAATGTATTTCCACATCTAGTAGCATTATTTCACTCAGGTCCATCATGAATAAAAATAGTTAATCTTTGTAACCTTTCCCATTAGCCAAGATGTCAGTATTTTAGGTGGAGGCATTTCTTCAAGGACAGCTATTAATATAAAGTACTGTCCCATTGAAGTTTGGCTGGCTGCCCCCGAGAATCAAGAGATTAGCTTTGCTTGGGTGTTCCAGACAGCAGCCTCCAGTTATTATTTCCACAGTCTGTGACTGGAGTTTAGTTTTATTTCTTTTGAGTGTGGCTTCTTAATCTTTTAGCCTGCCTTCAAGGATTTCTGACTGGAGCCCAGGGTTATTATCTTAGAGCTTTATCCTGGTCTTGCTAAAATGAAGTTCTGTAATCCTAATATCTTACAAATACAATCACTAGAATGGGTGAGCTTTGAGTTTCAGAAGACTGAAATACCTCTAAAAACCTAACAAGAGTAGGACCTTCCTCGTTGCCTTAAAAGTTCCTGAAATTTTAACTAAATGCTGAAATGAAGCATTCTATAGAGGAAAAGCCACATGTATTTACAAAATCATTTTGGGGTTTAGGAAACACTAAATGGCTAGGAGGAAGGAGCTTGTTTAGAAGATGACATTTGTTGTGGACCTTGAAGAGGGTAAGAATTTCCCAGAGGCTTCTGCCTCTGAGAAAGGGAGAATATTCCAGGCATATCTTGTACCAAGGTACAGGGGGTAGATTTCCTAATACTTAGTAAATATGGCAATGATTGATGTATGCTCAAATCATTTTATTCTTGCTTCCCATCCCTATTTTTTCTTATATAGATGATTGCAGCCTCCAATAATATTTGATGAGAATCAGGGTTGATTAGGCTCCCAGTACCCAGATCCAGTGCTATTTTCCTTTATTTGTGTGAAGGGATTCCTGGATCAAGATGTGACTTGTAATAAAGTGATATAGTATTGTTTTATTTAAAGGAAGAACAACCTAAGGATTAGCCTGGCAGGAGTTTCTATTCAGTCTTCCCACCTGTTTTGAACCTTAATGGGATTCCCTTGTGGGTCCTTTAGGCTCATGACCAACTTGTAATAGTCTAATCCATGGATAATTTAGCTCTGGTTACTTCTTACTTGTTCATCCCTGGAAGGGATTCCTTTTGTCAGAACAATATTTTGCCTTTTGATTGAATCTTAATAACACTCTACTCTTTATTTCCTCTTTCTCTTTGCCTTCAGCACATTGGTATGTGACAGTGGCTAGCCTTTAAAGAGTACCACTATGTTTATGGCACATGGGGTAATGCTTTTGTATGTGTGTGGTACAACTTTGGCTGAGGCTAGTTGGAGGGTGGGGACAACTACCAATTTTGGTGTCAGAATCCACTGAAACTTATGGGAATGTGAGTTATTTATACACCTTGAATTCACTTTGTTAAAGGAATCTCCTCTGATTTAGTTCTTAAAATTTGGTCTGATTCCATTAGTAATTTGATAAAAAAACTCGAGCCAATTGGATCTAGACCAAATATCTGCCTGCCACCTCGCTTGCCAACTTGACCTACACTGTTGTGCTGTGTTGCTATGCAGTGTTAAACAGATGTTATGATTCATTCCAGAGATCCTGCATTTCATTAGGGGAGAGAAATGGCCCTTTATATCATTCCTTTGGAGTTGAGTGGGCTAATCAACAGGCGAGAAATGCAGGGCTTGTGAGTTCTGATCAGAATTCTGACATTTATTCAAATGCAAAGTCAGTGAACCTCTTTCCCCCAGTTGTTTTTTTGTATGAATTAGGGGATTATAAATTCTCTATAATCAGAAAGATGAAATAAGATTCAAGTGATTATTGGGTCAAACTACCCGACCATCCAAAACTAATCATGATAGTGAATCATGTTGATCTTGTGCAGATTTGACAACCTCTTTCAGTGTTGAATCACCCTCATAACGGAAGAAATTCAGCTTTATATAAGTAACCAAATATGCTTGCTGTAATTTAAACCAGTTATTGTGAATGGCAATAAAATCTACATTCAAATTCATTCTCAAATTTAAACTATTTGACTAATTTTGCAGACAAGCCACTTGATTTCTCTGTGATACAGTTATTTTATCTGTAGAATGAGAGGGTTGAATTCACTGGTTACTAAAGCCATTTCCAGATATAATGCTATGATCCATTGACTTTTTATTAATCTTTCTCTAGGGACTGGTATATTGTAATTTATCATAGATACCTTTCCGCACAGAATGATGGCTGAACCAGACTGACAAAAAGACTAGGTTGTTGTGATCAAACAGTGGAAATATTCATGTCTCTAGGATATAAATGAATATATGAAAACCATAAATTTTGCTGCCACTTTTGTAGCATAATAATGCAAATCATAATCACCAGATCTTTCAGCTGGTTCAGTTTTAGCCTATGCTTTAGATAGAATATTTAACATCTATATATATAGAACATATTTCCCACCCCAGCAATCATTGTTTGATATTATTTTCTCTACTACCTCAAATTTCTCTATATCCTCAGTTAAACTATGGCAACAAACTAGAAAATGCAAATTCCTTCTCATTCTTATTTATCATTTCTCTTTTATTCTAATTTTGCTGAGGGATAACAGCACTCTTTCTGGGTAGATGGGTGGGAATTTTAACTATTCTTTCCAATTCTAAATAGTTATAAACTCTTTCCTTTCAATTTTTAGTCTCTGTCCCTCTACTCTTCTTCCTTCTCCTTTTCTCCCATGTCTTTTCCCTCTCTTCTAAACTTCTCTTCACCTCTTTATTTTTTCTCCCTACCAAAAGTAAAACTATCAAGTAATTGGAGATAGGCTGAATTTTTGAGACTCTGAGTCATTTAAGGGATCTTAACCTTCCTACCTCTGGTGTTTATAATCAACAGTATAATTCAACATGTTTATTTTATAAGATTTTTGGAAATATATATATATATATGTATGTATATATATAAATCACATATACAGAAGGGTATGTGCAAATAAATGAGGCTTTACTGAGATAAATAGTATTATCACCAGTAGGGACCAGGGGAGAGAATTAATGGAGGTTGACAGAAATTTTTTTATGACAGTGGGTTGCAAAGGGTAAAACTTTGGTCTAGAAAGAATTCTGGTTTATTTCATTTCTTCTTTGGAGGAGGTTAAGACTCATGGGAGAGATAGTTATTTAGCTAAGAAGTATAAAGTCAGGAATTCTGTATTCTTTCTGAAATTCAGGTCCACTTAAATTCTAGAAGTCTTTATTCCCTCCTGAAATCACATTAGGTAGCAGCCAAACACTTGAGCTGGTATTTCTTGTCCTTCACATGTAACTATTTTTTCCCTAAAATTTCTAAAATCACAATTTTTCAAAAATCCTATCAATTTCACATGCCAAGCTTACATTATCCTTTTGTGTTTCACAGTTCCCTGTTTGTCTACTAGTACCTGGGGAAAAAAAAGATAATCTATAAAATTTTTCATGATTTTTCATGATATGATGCTTCAAGTATCCATTATGATGGACATTTCTTTCATTGGTGTAGCACACAATCACTTTTCTTCCTCAATGATCAGTCAATTTATCAATAAGCATTTTTTTAAAATAAATATATTTATTTTTCCAGCTACTTGCAATGGTAATTTTCAACATTTGTTCTTTGTAATATTTTGACTTCTACTCTTTGCCCTCCTTCTCTTTCTTCCCACCTCCTTTTAAGATTGAGTAATCTGATATAGATTATACATGTATAACTATGTTAAACATAGTTTTTCAACATTTCAATATTAGTCATGTTATAAAATAAGAATAAAACCAAAAGGAAACATGAAAAGGGAAAAACATAAAGCATAAAAATATTTTACAAATTGAAAACAGTAAGCATTTATAGAACAACTTCTCTATGCTAGGCACCAATGTGAGGTGCTAAGATGGCAAACCTGAAAAAGAAACATTCTTTACTTGTGGGAGATTATCTTTGATGGGGAAATTAGATAGGCACATATAAACCTATGGAGGATAAATTAAAAAAAAAATAAATGCAAGATAATATAAGGAGAAAAGATACTTAATTGAGGACAGATAAGGGTTAAGGATTTTTTTAGAACATTTTAAGTAGATAAACAAAAATCAAGAAGAATACAAAGGAAAAGAGTTTATTGAATAGAATTATCAATAAAATTTAAAAAAAATATCCATGGACCCTGAAACCTATTTTTAAACCAGTTTAAGATGAATTAAGTGTTCATTAAGCTTAGCTTTAAAGTGAGTAGGGGATTCTCTGGGGCAGAGGGAGGGAGGGAAGGAGTGACTTCCAAGCATGAAAGGTATCCATTTCAAAGGCACAGAGATGGGAGTATAGGGCCAAGTGTCCGTGCCATGTTTTTGAGGTTAAAAAATAGAGTAATGAATAACAAAGGCTGGAAAGTAGGGTATGAAGGACTTCTAAAAACCAAGCAAGTATGGACCATCTTTGTCAGTTATGATGGCTTTAAATTTCATTATCTTGCAGACTACCTGGTGAAGAACCTCTATGGAAGTAATTATATTGGTGTTCATAAGACAAATGTGTAGTCTCTCTCTCTAAACACTTTTCAAATTTGGCAAGATTTTTGAGAATTTGATTTCCAAATCACCACTCGTAAAGCATCAGAGTGAGACTTCTGTATGTTACAAAGACTTATTTCCAGCACTCTCCTCCCTTTTAAGCATATTTATTTTTTTGATCTGAAGAAATTATACATTTTTGATTACTGCTATAATTTTAGAGGATTTTCTGTTTTTTTAAACAGGCTTTCAGTGAGTTTGAGATTGAACAGCATCAGGAATGCGCTTATGATCACTTGGAAGTGTTTGATGGGGAAACGGAAAAGTCACCAATTCTTGGTCGTCTGTGTGGCAACAAGATACCAGAACCTCTGGTAGCAACTGGAAATAAGATGTTCCTTCGCTTTGTTTCTGATGCATCAGTACAAAGAAAAGGCTTTCAAGCCCGTCATTCTACAGGTCAGCAAACTAAGCTATCTTGAGTAGAAAAAAGTGGGCTAATCTCCTTGAATCATGGGTGTGCTTTGCTTCAAAAAAAAAAAGTTCTTAAAAGATAGCAAGTAGGGACAGCTAGATGGTGCAATGGATAAATAGAGCACTGGCCCTGGGGTCAGGAGTACCTGAGTTCAAATCCAACCGCAGACACTAAATAATTAACTCAGCTGTGTGGCCTTGGGCAAGCCACTTAACCCCATTGCCTTGCAAAAACCTAAAAAAAAAAAGATAGCAAGTAACATTTCAGTTTAGGAGAGAGTAAATCATTTTCTGAATTCTGCAAGAGTTCTGTCAATAGTCAAAATCTTTAACTGCTACAATGAAACACAAACTATTTTGAAATAGTACATCATGCAACAAGAGAATGGTCATAGAATGATGTACCTTAAAACATTTCAACTTTATTGCTTTATTATATAGATGATTTAAAAAAATCTATGAAATAAATGTTTACTATATATGGCATGGTGAAATGATTTAGAATACCTGTGTTTGAATTCAAACTGCATGACCTAGGGCAAGTTACTGAGGGGCTGAGTTTCCTCATGTGTAAAAATAAGGATCTTCTGTACTATATGAGCTCCAAGACCCTTTCTAGTTTTGTGATTCTGAGAATCAATAAAAACATTACATTACCTAACTTTGATTTATGGAATTTTAAAAGTCTCACTTTGAATGACACTCTCTCAATAATTTTTTTGGATAATGGGTTAATTTGTTTTGAGATGAAGGAGAATTCTTTTCCCTTTTAGAAGCTAAACCAAGCTGTAAAAAAGTTGTGCTTGTTTCCTTTTATATATAAAATTTAAATGAGCTAAATCAGTTACTACTCTATTTAAAAAAAAACAGACTGATTATAACGTAGATCTCTTTTGAAATGTCTTAAAAACTACTCAGAAAAAAAATATATACCTTTTCTTTATTCTGTTAAAGAAAATTTCAATGAATGTCAGCTTTTTTGCTAAAGTCACTTGGTGACCCCTAGTGGCCTAATACTTTAAACAATTTTTAACATTTATTCAACATTAAAATTTTACTCTAAAGGGGGACAAGCAAACCCAAAATAAACCATTTAGGGTACTCATACTGTGGCAGAAAGACCAGTAAATATAATTAGGAGACTTCAGATTAGAATATCTATTTTGACTGTCTATTTACTAATTGTGTGAATAGGGGCAGGCAAATCATGCCATTTCTTTGAACTCCAGATTCCAATAATATTTACTGTAAGAATCTTGTAAAGTAGTTCTAGAGAAATATTTTTTTAACTTAATGTGTAATATGAAAGGTGGTATTCTTTGAAAGTAACATGTTTATGCTTACTTTTATATTCGTTTTATTGATTCACTTTGTGTTCATATTGTAGTAACTTCTGGTTATCCTCTGCCACAAATGAACCCTCTCTTTGAGCAAAGGAAAATTGTTAAGCAGAACCAACTGTCTATCAAACACTATATGAAATTTTGTTCACACCTATACTCCCCCCATCTTTCTGCCTCAACAAAGGTGTTCTCTTGTCTTTTCTCTGAGGCCAAAACTAGTCACTATGATTAAATTTCCACTTTATTTTAGTATTCTTTTGTTTACATTTTTGTATTAATTATATCTGTTTTTCTCTATATCACTCTATATGATTTAAAAATAATTCTCCATTTGATATTTCTTATTTTTACATGAGCATTTTCCCCATGGTCCTCCTACCTTGTTCCAGAAAATCACCCCCAGTATGAAGAAGGAAGGTAAAGAATGAAGGGGAACAAAGAAAGAGAATAAGAAAGAATAAAGAAAGGAAGGAAGGAAGGAAGGAAGGAAGGAGGAAAGAAAAATGTCAGCAAATATTTATTACACACTATGTCCTCCCAGGCACTATTGTTGAGAATATAAATGTTAAGAGATAACCCATAGTATGATGAGGGGACAGAATACAGACAACTATGTACAAACAGTTCAGTAAAAACTACACACCAGTAATGTCTAACATTATAGTTATATCCACTTTTACAAACCTACAATTCTGAATTACTCATATACATTATTTCTTATGGTATATTTGAATAGATCTGAAATGACACCAAATTGAAATTCTATTAAATGTGGTGTCTCTAGTCTCTACCATCTAGGTGGTGTAGTGAATAGAGCACTAAGCCTGAAAGTAGGAAGATCTAAGCTCAAATACTGTCTCAGTCACTTACTGGTTATGTGACTTTTGGCAAATCATGTAATTTCTGCCTGCCTCAGTTTCCTTATCTTCAAAGTAGGGATAAAAATACTTCTCTTCCAGCATTGTTGTAAGGATAAGATAGTTGTAAAATATTTAAAACACTACAGAAAGGCTAGTTCTTAGTAGAGTAGTATTAGTACTAGTGATAGTGAAAATAGTGCTAGTACTAGTATTAGTGGTAGTCCTAGGAATAATAATATCCATCAATCATCTATAGGTTGATTCTCTCATGCCAACCGGCCTTCATCTGGTAGGTTTAGTTTCCTAGAAAGAGATCTTTAACAAGAAGATTTCTATGGATAACCCTCTTGAGGAAAAATATGTTCCCTTTACTTAACACTGTGTATCTTAAACCCCTACTGACACACTATTATTTGTATAACCATCCTCTTACCATGTAATACCCTAGAACTGTTCTGGTAATTTATATAACCAGTCACTAACAATAATGTCATATTCTTCTATCCTTAAAGAAAACACATTTATTAACACAAGTGAACATAACTTTAAATATAGCATAAATATACATTGAGACAAACATAACTTTAAATATATCATACATACACATATTAAATAATAAAGAATATCATATTCCACACAGTAATCTGGATTATGATCATTCAATGTACTCAAAGTCTTTGGGAATTAACTTATAAGAGCATTACAACATAGGGAGAAAAATATGTTTCCTTAAGGTAATACTTGACTCTGAACTTCAGGTTTTTCTGTCATTGAACCATTTAGGAATATCTGCATTTCTGTTTACTTCTTCTCTGATGAAGCTCATTTATTTAGGAAAATAGTCTTCTCTCCTGTATTTGCATTAAACATTTTGAAGTCCTTTTCATTTACTATTTTAACCTCAAAAAGGGTATTCAGAAAATTCCATCTCTTTAATGTCTATAGCAGTTTTCCTTAAATCGAAGAAATGCAAAAATTATCAGAGACACTATTTCTAGACAATACAGACCAGAATATTCATTTGTTTGCTCACTTTGATGTAGTATTATCCATTCAGAATGGAGAACAGAGCAATAGAGCAAAGACTGACATTTTATGCAAGGTAAACTCTCATATATAAAAAATTATTGTAAATCCTATATTATAATCATTGCCTTTTCTTTTCAATAAAGCCAGAGGGAGCATCAGGCAGCAAAAGGCATTTATAACAAGTTTCTTTTTCCAATGCTAGATGGTGCCAAATGTTCTTGGCCAGTGAAATCACTTCTCATTCCCTAGGAAAAAAAGAATCTCTTAGCTGAAACCTTTTGCTATGGCTTCATAGAACTCTGGCTCACAATGAACAATTCTTCGGCCTCCTTTAATTTTTAGATTTCTTTCCCTTCAGTGGCTTTAAATGAGACTCTGGGACTAAATTTTCATTTGAAAGAGAACCTCCCCATTTTTCCATTTAGAAATAAATTGTCCTTTCAAAATTATACCTGTCTGTAGATTTGTATGATTTCTCATTTTTAAAGTTTTTTCTCTTCAAGTTTTTTTGACTTTTTGCAAGACAATGGGGTTAAATGACTTACACAAGTTCACATAGCTAGGCAATTATTGTGTCTGAGGTCACATTTGAACTCAGATCCTTCTGACACCAGGACTGGTGCTCTATTCACTGCATCACCTAGCTGCCCCATTCTCTTCAGTTATAGCAATCACATGTAAATGAAATGTTTGACTATGATATTATGTAATTCTAAAATATTCAACATATGCTTTTATGTATTTATCTATTTCTTTGCCTCTTTAAAACTGTTCACATATAATGTTCTATTATTTTTAAAATTTTTTGATCTTTTATATTTATTCTATTGCTTCTCTTTAAAATTGAAAAACATTGGGTCTAGCTAAGATCCATAACTGTTGAATATTTTAACAGTGGCTTACAAAACATAAGTGAAGTACCTTCCTATCATTCTTCCTATCATCTTACACATGTGACTGATCTTATTTTTCTTTTTTTATTTTAGAAAGGTTTTATTTGAGTTTTACAATTCCCCCCCCCCCCCCAATCTTGCTTCCCTTTCTCCAACCTCCCACAGAAGGCAGTTTGTTCGTCTTTACATCATTCCCATAGTATGCATTGATCCAAGTTGAATGTGATGAGAGAGAAATTATATCCTTAAGGAAGAAACATATAGTATGTGATATGGCTGAATTACATAATAAGATAACATTTAAAAAAAATTAATGGTAGTAGTCTTTGGTCTTTGTCTATCTTAAAACAAGACATCATGAGTATGTTACAAAAGGAAGAGAATACTAGACATTCCTCCTGCTATAGGTGAATTGAAAGTTCAAGCCAACACAGGTTATGATAACTAAAATCACTTATAAACACTGACAACAAAGCATCTTGACTTTAGAGCAAAAAGGCAGGTATCTTTAAGTCCCTGGGATTAAAAGAGTAGCTATTTGTTTGCTAACTAAACAAGCTGCCTGAAATTATAAAAGCATTTATGGTGCATTTGGAGATTATTGGAAACCCTTTCTCTCAGTTATGAACTCATGGCTTAATCATGTACCATAAATATATAAACTAAATTCCAGTATGGAGACAGCTCTAGATTATTGAATGCCTATGTGGAAAGCTGCTTTCTATTTCAAAACACATCAATAATACAATAATGTAAGGAAGAATTCCTCTGAGATATGACATTTTTAGAGACCAATTTAAACTCATTATGGTTCTGCCTAGCCTTAAAGTCATCATCTCCCCTAAAAAAGAACTACTTATAACTTCCAAATTACAATAAAAGTGAAGGCAAAACATTTGATTAATTACTTGATATACATGGATGTCATTGAACAGTATGATTCTACCAAGCAATTTGTCTTAATATTTTATTTTTACCATTACATGTATAGATAATTTTCAACTTTTTTTGTAGAATTTAAATTGTTTCTCCTCTAAAGTTTTAAATTTAAATTTTGAGCTCTAAATTTTTTCTCCCTTCTTTGCTCTCCTCCCCAAGACAACAGGCAATCTAATTTAGGTTATACATGCACAAATATATTAAAATATTTTCATATTTGTCATGTTGTGAAAGAGCAAAATAGGAAAAAAACATGAGAAAGAAAGAAATATATATTTTTTAAAGAGTGAAAATAGGGGCAGCTAGGGAGTCAGGAGTACCTGAGTTCAAATCCTGCCTCAGACACTTAATAATTACCTAGCTGTGTGGCCTTGGGCAAGCCACTTAACCCCACTGCCTTGCAAAAATCTAAAAAAAAAGAAGTGTGAAAATAATGGGACATTTAAGTGGTACAGTGAATATAGTACCAGCCCTGGAGTCAGGAGGTCCTAAATTCAAATCTGACCTCAGACAGTTAATAATGACCTAGTTGTATGACCTTGGGCAAATGACTTAACCCCATTGCATTGTAAAAACCTAAAAGAAAGTGAAAATAATTTGATCTGCATTCAGACTCCACAGTCTTTCTCTGAATGTGGATGACACTTTCCATCACAAGTCTTTAAGAATTGGCTTTGATTGCTATATTACTGAGAAGAGCTAGTTCTGTCATGATTGATCATCATACAAAGTTGTTCTCAGCATCAGTTCATGTAAGTTTTTCCAGGTTTTTTTTGAAATCTGCCTGCTCTAATAGAATATTCTATTACATTCATATATCATAACATGTACAGTCATTCCCCAGTTGATAGGCATCCCCTCAAGTCCCAATTCTTTGCCCCTGTAAAAAGAGATGTGATAAATATTTTTGTACATGTGCATCCTTTTCCCTTTTTTATGATCATTTTGGGATATAGACCTAATAGTGGTATTACTAAATCAAAAGGTAAGCATAGTTTTATATTACTATTCAGAGTGGTTGGATTAGTTCAAAATTCCACCAACAATATACTTGTGTCCCAATTTTCTCACATCCTCTTCCAACATTTATAATTTTCTTTTCTGTTATATTAGCCAATTTTATAGGTGTGAGGTGGTACCTCAGAGTTCAGATAAACAATATTAATGATAGACTCTTTCCATATTCATCTCAGGAAAGCTTTTTTTTTTTATCACATTCTAATATATTTAGATTCTTTAAGAGCAAAATTCTTCTTTTTTTAGGTTTTTTTCAAGGCAATGGGATTAAGTTGCTTGCCCAAGGCCACATAGCTAGGTAATTAGAAAGTGTCTGAGGTCAAATTTGAACTCAGGTACTCCTGACTGTAGGGCCAGTGCTCTATTCACTGCACCACCTAGCTACCCCAAGAGCAAAATTCTTATCAGAAAGAAAGATGAAAACTGAAAAGATTCAGATTTGAATTGAGAGATCAAACTGAATCAGGTGAAGATACCACTTAGAAATATCTCAGTTAACCCTAGGCAAGTCTTATGAGTAAAACTGTCTAAGGGAAAGTTACAATTCAGTGTGTTGAGTCTTAGAGACGTCTTTAAATAAAAACCTAATGGCAAGAACACATTCAAAGCAATTAACCTCTATTCAATACCATCCTCAATATCAATTTGTAAAACAATAAAATTGACCTTTATGGGTTTACAAAGTATCCTAACTGAAACTTGTACAATATTAAGGAAACAAAGCCCACTATCACTTTGTTTCTCCCCTAAAGTTTTAAAAATACTTCATTTAATATTTAATATTATCATGCTAAGACAACTATCGGAAGATTGTCTTCCCCCACAAAATGGAGTAAGAGAACTGATGGACATTCTCAAAACACATGAAAGCAAAAAGATCAAAAATGTACAGAAATAATTTTGGCACAAACATATTTTACCTCTTGGAGCATTAATAGAGGCTGAAAATAGAGAGATACATCATTGTTTCTAATGTAAATAAAAGTGGTTTATCTCTTAATGTATAGCATTGACAAGGTAGAATAGAAAAGGGTAATATCTACGTTACCTAGGTAAAACATATGTTTGAGTCATATGCATTTGATTTTAGAAACAGCGGTTTAAGAAAGCAGTTCAGGACAGGTCATGACTATGAACAACTACAGAAGAATAGTGTTCAATGCAAATTATATAAGGAATAGTAAAAGTAGTAAACAATAACCAGCAAAAAAATCACAAGACATCAAATCAAACAAAAACTGCAGTGAAAATTGAAAGACAAAAAATTTTCTGTATAGCTAGTAAACCACAAGTTGGTTCCCAGAATTTTATTTTAGCTTTCTATTTTTCATGAACCAATAGATGAAAAATCTTATTGAGATCTCTACCAATAAACTGATTTAGAGCTCAAACATAATCACATGTTGTCCAAAATATGATGTTGATTGACAAAAACATAAGGACATTCTCTTAAACAGATGTCACCATAACAAAATATACATGATTTCTGTCTCATAGAACAAAAAGCTTTCAAAATTCAGAGACTAAGCAGAATAAATTCATTTGGGAAATGGGATAAAATTCATCTGGGAAATAAATTCATCTGGGAAAAGCAATAAAATTCATCTGGGAAAAGCAATAAAATTCATCTGGGAAAAGAATGAAGTACATAACATCCCTGTCATCATGTTTACTATTGAATTTGGATAGAGTATGCTTTCACTGAGCATATAGAGTTGACCTTATACTATAATAAATTTACTTAACCATACAAATGCTCATTTTGTCCATTTGTCTACTGTTACATAGGATATTAAATAGGATAAAATGATATGGATGACCCAGGATAACTGCTATCTTAATATCATCAAAAAATAAGAAAAAATAAAATAACAATATGACATGACTTGATGGCTAGAATTATCATAGCCATCAGAATCTGGCTACCTTTTATAAAGTAAGGGGTAATAAATTCTAATTCAATTAATATATAACAAACTATTCTTTGGAATCTAATAAACTGTTATAGAATCATGCTGTTATTATATACAGAAGCTTCTCATATCTACCCATATATTAAAGTATTTATTTGAATTATATAATTTTTTATAAATTTTGTCTAATTGGATTTTTCATGAAATTTAAGGAAGTTTAATAAATTCGACTACCATACTAATTAAATATTTATGTTATATGAGTATATGTTTCAAAAAGATTTAAATATATAGAAAACTTGTAGGAGAAATAAAATTCAAATTGGATTATGATGAGTTAAAAAGAATCCTGTTGTCCTCCCTTCTACTCAACTACTACTGAAGATGATATTGGTGAGCCTTTAGAAAAGAGACAAAGAGTTTATGTTTATGTATATCCCAAATACTTTTAATTGGTCACAAAAGTAACCATGTGGTCCACTCTAATAATTTTCTGCAGAATGTTAAATAAAAAATTAATAGAGGGATAGTGACTTTTTCCCGGAATTAAAAAAAAAGAACCCATTTTCCTCCTTTAATTTCTGATTCTTCTTTCACAGCTAGGTGGTACAATGGTTAGAGCACTGACTTTGGACTCAGGAGGATGGAAGTTTGAATTCAGCCCCAGATACTTGAGACTTACTAGCTATGTGATCTTGGGCAAGTCACTTAAACCCGATTGCCTCACATCCAGGGCCATCTTCAGTTGTCCTGATTCATATATGACAACTGGACCCAGATGGCTCTGGACGAGGAAGTGAGTCTGGTGATTTGGCACATCCCTTTCCTTGCTCAAATCCAATTCATGTGCTTGTCATGACATCACTTCCATGATGTTTTCGTCTTCTTTGAGCATGAAGGGCAAGAATCATTTCCCACAAGATGACTATGTAAATATTTTAAGCATGATGGTACATGAATAAGCTTTATCAGATTGCTTGCTGTCATGGGGAGGAGGAAGGAAGAGAAGGGAGATAGAAAAAATGTGTAACACAAAAGCAATCAAAAAGATGAATCCTGAAAACTATCTTTGCATGTAATCAAAAAAATAAAATCTTCAAAAAAAGAGATGAGAACCTGATATCTCTTCCAAGTATCTACTTGTATAACTTATCTACTTTTTCTACTTTAGGAACCTTGTAACTCAGGTTATTAATATAGTTTTTTCTATAAAATTCTGTGGCTATGGAAGCAATATTATTTATTAATTTTTCCCTCTGATAACCATTCCAACTTTCATACCCAAATTTATATTTAAAATAGTTTTTCTTGAGTCTTTGAAAACAGAAAAAAAAAGACATGAATAAAGTTGTAAGTGATCTAATTAAAAGACCAGAAAATCTTTTAAGAAAACAAAATTATTATAACATCTTTGCAATTGGAAAACTGGGAAGAATGAGCATATACTTTTTCCAGGGTGAGGAGGAAGAAAGAAAAATATTCACCAAAAAAATTCTCAAACACTGAAGTATCTTCAGGCATAAAACTGTTTTTTATCATACGTGTTTTATTATTTATTTAATTTTTAGAGTTCTGCAAGGCAAATGGGGTTAAGTGGCTTGCCGAAGGCCACACAGTTAGGTAATTATTAAGTGTCTGAGGCCGGAGTTGAACTCAGGTACTCCTAAATTCAGGGCCAGTGCTCTATCCACTGTGCCACCTAGCCACCCCTAGCACATGTCTTTTAAAAATCAAATACTATACTAAAAGAAATATTTTTTAAAAATGAGCTTTTTTTTGTACTTGGTAGGAGGCTTACTAAAAGTAAATATAGCATCTATTCAGTAATTTAATGCTATGCAAGAAAGTTAACAAGCATATCCCTTCCCAATTAAAATCAAGACTACCCAGGTCTTTATTCTTGTTATGTTACTAGTTCTATTCATCATCATTTTCCATTTTCTTGTTTTTTCCAAAAGGCCTGCTGGCAACTCATAAGTTTTTGGAAATATACTGTTGATTTAAGAAACCCTACTGATTATATATTATATCATAGTTTGGGTATTTTTCTCCCATTCTTCATGATTGGAAACTTGTACAATGTTTTCATTTGTGTTTACATATTTGCTTAAGACATTATTTTTTGAAGGGCAGTATGATGAGCAGCATATGGAATCTATCTGGCACATAGCCATTGAAGATCTTAAAGCAATGTTTTATGCATTTTAATTATAACCACTAGCAGGTACTTGCTTGAATCTGTTCATCATGATGAATAGGTTGTGGTAATCCTTAAAGTTAGGATGACTATCTAACATTAGAGGATGCTATAGGGAAATGCTTAATTCTGCAGTGATTGAGCAATTTCATCTGCTAAATCTGACTCTTTTGTGGGTATAACTGCTAAATTTCATCTGCTGAATATGACTCTTCAATTGTTCTAGGCTTGCTTTAGCTCAAACTGTTCTGTTATTCAGCCTCTAGATCAAGAACATAATGAACCATGAATAGACCATATAATTCACAAGAAAAAATACATTTATGTGCAATAAGATTGAAAAAATATTGAATTTACTATAAACAGACATTACTTCAATGTCTTGATTTACTTTGGAAACCATCATGGGTTAGAAAAAAGGTGGATGAACCTCAGAATCATTATTTCCTTATAGCCTGAGTTCTTTGTATTTCAGAAAACAAGAAAACTTCTCCAGTGATTCAAGTCTTAGTCCTCTGAATGAGCCAAATCCTAAGGATTGCTCTTATAAAATGAAATCAACCCAAATTGTGTCAAACTGATATTGTTCTTACTATATTATTATTATATTGTATGGTCTGTGTTTAGATTTTTTAAAATAATTTCTTGGCTTAGCCCTGTCTATGAGAAAATTATGCCTTCCTCCCATCCCCGTTTCATTTTAGTGAATCCCAGTTACTTAAATCTAGCTTAATGGAAGCTGCCATGGAAGAATAGCTTAATTGTATAGTATGCTGTGCTCATTACCACATAAACTGGAGTAATAAAAAATCAAATATATTAATGCAATTAATACTGCATAGACTGTGCTAACTTCAATTATTACCACACTCAGCCATACTTAAATAGACTACAGGCATATCTGAAATCCAGGAGTTCTGGGGACACAGTTAAAGTACCTAGACTCAGATCACCCCAATGAGTTGCTCTCATTAAGAGCTAGCAAAGTCTACTATTACTTTTCTACTCATTTCTTTTCAGAATATAAATGGCCAGTCAAGAACTCAAGGCCAGGCCAGCCAGGAACTCAGGACCCAGGATGCTAATTCTTTCTAAAGTCACTTTTCCTTACCTACCCTTATATGCCTGGCTGGGACACTGCCATCCTGCCATTCCAGTATGAATAGTTCATCACCTGGGTTGTTGAGGGCACTGATTGCACCTCATAGGTTTTTTTTTTTTTTGCTATGGGAGAAGCCACCCATTATTCTATCTCATAATAATTTTATGGAATGTCTGCTTTCTTGCAGCCTATGTTATTTCTGCCCATTTGTCACATTTGCTCCCTCAGCAGCTAAAGCCTACTTTTTTTCATATCATGCCTACTACTTATTTCTTCTGCCACATCTTCTTCGTGATTGCCAACCCAAATGAAGCACCTAATATAATGGGGATATATCTGAGAATTAACAACAGTAAAACAGATGATTCTCACCATAAATAAATAACTCACAGGATTATAGGAAATTCTCAGCTTTCCTGTGCTTTTCAATTTCTCTATGAAATCTGTGATTTGTACTTCATGTTGGGTATTGCCATGATATACATGCAAGTATGGTGCTATCATTTTGAAATTTTATGTGTGAATTCTTGGAGCTATTTTCTGAATTTTGTGGCTAGTAAGTAGTTTAATATATGCAGGTACTCTAATGATGAAAGAGAATAAGTAGACAGATTATAGTTTTAGAACATAATGGCATATTTTATCAGTGAGTTGAGATTGGAAAGAGCCATTGCACCCCATTTTGATCTTAATATCTCTTAAGCAAGGTATTTGAAAACTAATAAGAAAGTTTTTAAGTATTATTTGACCAAGATAGATAGAGAGCATATATGAGATTGCTTTTATTAGGTAAATTAAAATCTACAGACTTAGACAAGTTATATACTAGTGTGACAAAGGAGTTTGCTGATATAATTTGATTCCCTATCAAGACCCAGTACCTATTTTGGTAATTTTTAGAAAACACAACAGCTCGGATGTTCCTGATTTAAAAAGCAAGACAAGTATATTCCAGAAAACATGGACAAATGAGCTTGATTTCAATAAATGACAAAACTCTCAAACATATATGATTATCTTTAAAATATAAAAAATGCCAGTAATAAGTAAATTAGTTTGAATGGAAACATTCAATCTAAACTAACTAGATCTTGTAGTTTATAAGCTGCCTAGGTTGATAAGTCAGTGTTAAAGCTATATTATATCTTGACTTCAATAAAACATTTAACAAAGTCTCCTTTGACAGTATTATGGACAATTTAGTGAAATATGAAACCAGAAGGGAGGCCTATTTTATTGTTTCTTCATGACTCCATTTTTTTCCCCCACAAAAATACTGGAGAGGTTTTGCCATTTCTTTCTCCAGCTCATTTTACAGTTGAGGAAACTTAGGAAGACAGTGTTAAGTGACTTGCCCAGAGCCATACAGCTAGAAGGTGTCTGAAGTCAAATTTGAACTCAGGAAGATGCATGTTCCTGCGTCCTGGCACAGCACTCTAGTCATTGTACCTTCTAACTGCCCTATGTTACCTAAATGAATTGAATTAATGATAGTGATACCAAATGGCTTTATGAGAGTGTGTACTAATCAACCTCAAATCATGCTCCTTAGTTGTTCTGTACTCTAGGAAACTGTAACAGAATGTGACATGTCTTTGCCTCATATACCTCCTTTATTACTTATTTGGATGAAGAAAAAAAACATTTTTGTATAACTAATTATATAAATGAAAGAATCAAATTTTAAATAATTTTGGCAAGTTCAGTCACTAGACCAAAATCAAGAAGTTAAAATTTCACAAAGACAGGTCTGAGATTTGTTTTAAATTAAGCACCAGGCAAGGGAATATCTGATATGGCAGAAATGCATGGTAAGGACATCTTGGGAAACATAAATGACCTTTAAGAAAAATAAACCAGAGAAGGAGAGTTTGAAGGAAGAAGGAAGAAGTGATATACTTAATCATACATTCATTGTCTGAAAGCAAGGAGATAACATCTTCAAAATCACAAATGGAAGAGTACACCTTGAAAAGAAAATGTGAAAATGTTTGCCATGTATACAACAACATACCGAAATAAGGAAATATTGGCAGAAGTTAAAATAATAATAATTTTATTAGTAATTTTTCAACTTTCACATTGAGTTTTTATTGTTAAATAGTTGTTTAAGTCTTAACTTTTAATTGGTAAGCAAATGAAAAGCTGATACAAATTATTTATAATGCTATATCAGATACTTTGTATAGTATCCCCCAATTAGCCCATTTTCTGAGTTTTGGTACAATTAGTTAACATTACCTATGCATGTGTCTAGTACATAGAAGTGATCCAAATGAATCTGTGAAGTTTCCTGCCATGTTCCAAGCACTATATGTTTCAAGCAAAGTTTTTATCCCAGAGTGTGGAATGGATTGTTTAAAGGATCTGAAGGTGATGATATACAAGGATCACTGGAAGAAACTGAGGGTATATGTTGTATGGAAGAGAAGACTTGGTGGAATGGGAAAGAGCAGAACACACACAAACACATAAAAATTTGAGGCTACATGCTCAGCCCTAAAACTTCAGTTTGAAAGATGATTGATTTTCACAAGCAAATTTCTAGAAAAATGATCTATAAGAAGTATAACCCTATATGTACCATCTACAAGGAATACCATGCATTTTGCTTTATTTTATCTATGATGCTTTGAATTGGAATCAGCCATTTATTACAATGAATTGTAGTTGGTATTAGTATAGTTCTTTCATGAACTTATTCTGGTAATCACAGAGTTAATAATTTAATAAAGCTCAGTATTTTCCTTTTACTGTGAGCCAACATTTGCATTATCTTTAGAGTTAAAACACTGGTTATCATTTCCTTTAACTAGGGTTATTGTTTCTTTTAACTATAATTATTATTTAGTTGTTTTGGTTGTATTTCAGTGACCCCATTAGAGGGGTTTTCTTTCAAGTGTTTGCCATTTCCTTCTTGAAGATAGGGAAATTGCAGGCAAACATGGTTTAAATGACAGCTAATGAGTGTTTGAGGTCATATGTAACTCTGGTCTTCCTCACTGCAGACAGGGTTCTCTATCCACTATGTCCACAAGGCAACTGTAGGCAGAACTTGAAATTCAATAAATCTAGAAGCTTTTTGGGGCTTAATTAATTAAATGTTTGATCAAATATAGTAGGCTAATTTTTAAGTTGATAATTTTGTATGGCCCTGGAATAATGCTATAAATATCCAAATAGACCTCAGCAGAAAACAGGTTCCCCCTCCTTGATCTAAATGATCATTTCAACACCAGTAAATATGTAGACAGTAACCTGGTGGTGGAAATTGTGCCATGAAATATTATTTTTTTAAAATTATTTCTTTTTCTCCTCTTGAGCCAGAATGTGGTGGCCGACTGAAAGCTGAATCCAATCCAAGAGACCTATATTCTCATGCTCAGTTTGGTGATAACAATTACCCTGTCCAAGTTCGTTGTGAGTGGCTGTTGATGTCAGAACGAGGATCTTCAGTTGAATTAAGTTTTCAAACTTTTGAGGTTGAAGAAGAAGCAGACTGTGGCTATGACTATGTCCAGCTCTTTGATGGTCATGATTCAACAGCTCGAAATCTTGGTCGATTCTGTGGCTCTGGTGTAAGTATTATACAGATGGAATAATTGCAGTGATAAGGAAAACTGTCTAGTCACTATCTCCCTATTTTACTTGCTTTATGCTTTATAAAGTAATGTGAACTTTCATGTCTTATTTCTCCCCTGAAAGTAAGTCAACTAATTAAATGCCCTAATTCAAGGCTGACATTAACTAAAATGAGAAAATTAAAAGAAAAACTTTAAAATTTTTCTTCCCCAAACTGTTTTATATTAAAAATTTTGAATTCTGAGGAATCCTGAGAGAGATTATCAACCTATTTTTTGTCCAGAAAAGATCTAAAGTGTAAATAAATTAGTTCATGGGATTAAAAAAAAGATAAAGAGAAGTTGACCAAAGGCCAACCATTTCTTTTTAAGTTGAGAATTACGTTTAGTGAAATTTGAAAATAATAAAAGGTAGCTAAATTTGTATTTTATTATACTGCAATGCTGAAGTCCTAATCTGATGTTTTATTTTGATATGGAGGTAACCCTCCATTCTTTGAGGCTAGGACAGTAGCCATAAAACTATGACAGGTTTTCCCAAGCTGGAAAGTCTTTGAGGAAAAACCTTTCACAGATTAAATGCCTGTTATCTAAACACCAGTTTAACTGAGTTTAAAGGTACTTGCAATTCATGATGATTAGTTCATTTAGGGTTGATGAGCTTGAAGTCTATATTTGGTGAAGAGAACACCCACATTAATGAAATCTCTAAATGATAAAGTAATGAGTTGAAGTATGATGTTTGATAATTATTGACTATTTATGAGTGATATCTTAAAAAATACATATATCCAATGCCATTCTGAGTATTTATATAATATTTCAAATTTGGATATCATTATTTTGATGTTAGAAATAGCAATTTATTTTAAATATTTTAATAGAAGTATTTTAAGTTTTTTTTAAATTGCAATATAGGTAGGGGTTTTTTATTTTTAAATCCTCAAACATCAGTTTTGTTATTAAAAATAATGGAATGAGATATTTCAAAGACAATTACAACTTATATTAGGGAGTAGGCTTGAATCAGGAATTTAGGTATAATTACTTGACCTTGAAAGTATTTCTTAAATTTAAATGTATTTCAGAAAAATGTGGAGAAGTGGAGGAGGAAAACCGAGAGAATATAGAGTTCACCCCAAAATGATTTCTGCTTATCAATAATGATAGGAAAATAACAAAAAACTTCAACTTAGTCTTATTTCCTTTATGCATTTTGGCTCAGGAGAAGACTGGGTTTCTTGAAACCCTTGAAACCATTGCTTCATGAAACCGTAGATAGAACTACTATTTAGTTCATATCCTCCCCCTCAAAATGTATCTTTTGCAGATGTTCTACAGAAGAAAAGTTTTAATTTCTTTTTTTCAAATTTTGAAAAATTTCCAATAATTCTCTCCTCTAGGTATTTTTTTTTTAGGTTTTTGCAAGGCAAATGGGTTTAAGTGGCTTGCCCAAGGCCACACAGCTAGGTAATTATTAAGTATCTGAGACTGGATTTGAACCCAGGTAATCCTGACTCCAAAGCCGGTGCTTTATCCACTACACCACCTAGCCACCCCTCTAGGTCTTTTTTAAATGTGAAAAATGAGGTGAGGTATTTCACCCCTATATTGGGGAAAGAGTTGAATCAGGAGGAATTGTGATTGGAAGCAAGATTCATCCCAAGATTGTTGTGAGCACCAAATGGGAAAAAAGGTGCAAAATACTTTGTAAATCTTAAAGCACTATCTATCTTGTTATTTTCTTCATCAGCATCCTCCTTTTTTTGTTTGATTTTTTTAGTTTTTTTTTTTTTTTTTTTTTGCAAGGCAATGGGGTTAAGTGGCTTGCCCAAGGCCACACAGCTAGGTAATTATTAAGTGTCTGAGACTGGATTTGAACCCAGGTACTCCAGACTCCAGGGCTGGTGCTCTATCTAATGCTCCACCTAGCCTCCCCATCCTCCTTTTATTAGATAATTGTAGCCTTAGTTAATTCACTTCATTCCAGTGGTTCTCAGTTTTCCAATCTGTTAAATGAAGAAAATGATCACAATAAATATTTGTCTTTCTAATAATTCACATTTCACTAATGTTTTAAGGTTTACAAAGTGTTTTCCTCAAAGCAGTCTTGTCAATTAGGCTATATAAGTATTATTATCCTAATATTTTTTTTGCAAGGCAATGAGATTAAGTTACTTGCCCAAAGTTACATAGCTAAGTAATTAAGTGGTCGAGGCCATATTTGAACTCAGGCCCTCCTGACTCCAGGGTTGGTGTCCTGGTTGGTATCCTCTATCCACTCTGCCAACTAGCTGCCCCATTATCCCCATTTTATAAAAGAAGAAACCAAGGATTAGGTGGGTTCAGAGTCTTTTTTGAGGCAAAGTTGGGATTTGATTTCTTAACTACAAGGCCAGACCTCTACCTCTTGGACACACTGTGGCCCTTTAATGGGAATTCAATGACCTCATGTGGAAAAATGAGATTTTACTAAATGATCTCTAAGTGTCCTTCTAAGTCTGATTTGCCATGATTCCACTATCAATTAACATTTGATACCACTTTTGGAATTTTGTATTTTTATTCAAAAGACATTCCTACCAATTTTTTAATATCTATCACTTTATATTAGGAGGATAGAATTACATTACCTAAGGACTATCATCTTGCCCTCATTTAGGATAAAACTGAAGTCCTTGAAGTTTAAATACTTTGAGAAAAATGAAAAGTAATACCAAAAACTAGTTTTGGAGTCAAAAGCCTGGTTTCTAGCTGTAGGCCATCCAGTGCTTTTGTAATTATGGGCAAATAACAAATTTTTGGAGTTCAATTTTCCCTATCTCTAAACTGAAACATAAGAATTTTATGAGCTGCAAGTTACTTTTATAGCTCCTAAAAAGAGACAACCAATTAATGGAGTTTATGTACAGATACATGAAGTTTGGGGATGGAGAGAAGGGGGATCAGAAAGTCACAGTCCCAATACAAAATGAGAGGTAAATACTACTTGGTAATATTAAGCCACTGTAATAAAATATAAGGGAAGGGAAGAGGAAAGGGAAAAGCATTTATTCAACATCTACTGTGCTCCAGATACCATATAAATTACTTGTCTTGTATTGTCTCATTTCATCCTCACAATAACTATGAAGTTGGTGCTGTAATTATTTCCTTTTAAAAATGAGGCAATAAGCAGAGGTTTCATGATTTGCACAGAGTCACAAAGCCATTTTGAATCTGAAACTGGATTTCAATCTATGTCTTCCTAATTGCAGGCCCAGTGCTCTATCCACTGATCCATCTATCTGCCATCCATAGGCTACTCCAAATATATTGTTTGGTATGACTTAATATCATTTGCCTCTTAGAATGCTCAAAGCACAAGCCTATGTGATGCCCACGGGTTTATGGGGAAATTTATTCCATAGTATAAGACCACCTTAGAATTAAGTTTTATTCCTCTAGGTCAAATTATAATTGCAATACAGGCAAGGAATTTTTGCAATTTGTCATGAAAAAATATAACAATTTTTTTTTAATTTCTAGCCACCTGAAGAAATCTATTCATCTGGGGATGCTATTTTAATTTATTTCCATACTGACGACACAATCAACAAGAAAGGATTTCATATACGATACAAAAGCAGAAAATACTCAACTATCACTCATACCAAAAAATAATGCCAAAACCTCTATGACCAAAAGAAAAGGAGCAAGTTTGATGGAGAGAAATAGTCTTTTCTTTCTTCAAAATTTATTCGCACAAAAGTTTCTATGATGAACTTGAATCATCACAAAATTCCAAAACAAGAATTGTTTCTGTTTCTAAATTGAAGAATTCAAGTAGCCCAACAGCATAGACATGATGATAATAACTGGGCTCTGTGCTTGATGATATCTGTAAAGCTAGTGGAAGGGCATTGGTTGCTTCCAGGAAGACTAGAAAAGTTTTTGTAAACTTGACTTTTGTCATCAATGAAAGGCAATTGAAACAATTCCATTCAAGAAAAGTGACCCTGCAAACTTCTTTCTAACAATTGTTTACTATCCAGAAGAGGGAAAAAGAAGCCAACAAACAAAATAAAATTATTACAGATCACACACAATCCAAAAATACTGTTCTTTTATCTTATTCTAATTGCTTTGGCTTTGTATCCAGGATACAGTGCAAACCTGCAAACCTGATACATGTTAAGATTTGACACAGGGAGGTCTTATGAGGGTGGCCTGTGAGGCCTGTGAGTGATGAAAAATTCATTTCTTCAGTCTTTTGTACTGGAATGTGTCAGCTTCATTGTTTTCATTTGTTCCATCTTACCATACTTGAAATATATCCGATCTTTGCACCACTTTTCTTCACAGACATTTTCACATGTCCTTAAACTTTTATTGTATAATCATTGTTGCTAATATTCTACAAACAAGGTTACTGTCAGTCTCCAAAAATATTCAGTCCATAGGTAAAGTCACTTCTCTGTTGAGGTATTTTCTTCTCACCCATCTAAATCTAAGAAGCCATGTGATTTCTTCAGAACTCAGCAAGAAATAAAGCCTTGGGAGTAGGAGTCTTCACACTGGCTACTCTCATCCAGCAGCAAGTAAAGATGTCCTCACCACTGCTTACCTCTTTCTTTGGAACATTTTGTGGAAAATTGCGGTTGACATTGTTACATTTGGTTTAACTAACCAGAATTAACACTGAGTGGTAACTAAATGGTAGCTTCTGGACCAATTGTAAGACCCACCCCCCCCAACCCTGGGAGTGAGTAAAGAAATTTTTTGACGGCAAAAATGATCTGTTGCTGAAAGAGAATTTCTATGGTGCTATCCCATGAACATTTTTTTTGTTTCAAGTTTTAGACCTTTGAGCCAACAACCTGCAGTTCATGAATGTCTCCCAATGCCTGACTGGCTTCATTCGAAGACTAAAGACTTGTTAAATGTATCAGTAGATTTGTGAGTTGGCAGCACTGGTCCTGTGGAACAAGGACTTCTAATGGCCTTAGAGATCTTGCACATGATCAAATAGATCTTTCTGTAGATACATCTTTGATTTGATAAATAATTTTGACAAGTTGAACATTTTAATGTTGACACTATAATTTCCAAGCAAAACCATTTCCATGGCTAGAGGATCTGATGTAAATATGTAAGCCTGCTTTTGATATAGAAATGTTATTTTAGATGGAATTATGTGCTTTAGGTCATATGTGATGTTATTGTATATGCCTATGTGTGGATGTAAGTATGAGAGAATGCTGCAAGGGGATGAGAGGTGTCGTTTGTTTGGACAGCTCCACCTTCCATGCCAAGTTATACTGGAAACCTTGTTTAGTAGCACCTTTTCATTGATTATTTCATGGATCAACAATGGGGGATTTTAATCCCTGCAGTCTCAGTTGCAAGGAAATGTGCTGTTTCACTTAGAAGAAATGTTATTTTGATACTCTGTGATGTAGACTGCTACCCAAAGTAGCTTAGTTTCTGTTACTTGTCCATGAACATTCACTGGCACTAATAAATTGGGTGGATTTTTCTTTTTCTTTTTCTTTTTTTTTTTTGGCTTTTGATTCTTTTCAAAATTAAAATGTTTGTAGCACCCATAAGATGTCAGATTTTGGGAAAAACAACCAATGTTCTATTTGGTTATGCAAATTAGCCAGAAAGCATATACCCAGGTTTAAAAATTCTCTTTTCAGATAGTTGGTCAGTAAGAATATTTCAAGTATTTATTCTGGGCTAGGAATTGTACTGAGGACTTGAGATACCACCTCCCCACCAAAAAAAAGGGTAGAAGAAAAAACAGTCCCTAATTTCAAGGAGTTTACATTCTAATGAGAGTGACAACATGTAAATTAATAAATACAAAAAAAAAGAAGGTAATTTGAAAGTGAAGGGTATTCACAGTTATGGAGATAAGCTAAGCTTTCTTTTGACATTGTGAAATTTAATTATGCTTGATGCCTTCAAAAGATTTAAGTTTTTGAAAATGGCTTAATGGAACAAAATAATTCTAGTTTACAACAGTTTCTTACCAATTGTTAATTAGATCAAATGTATGAACAGATAATCACATATTATACCCATAATTATTTGTATAAATTTCTATTTGTAATGGTTAATTGAAATGAACTTTGGAAGAAAAACCTAGTATTTTAACATTTTCTGGAAGGACTTCAAAAGTAAAATGACATAATGTAGATCCATAAACTTCAGTACTCTAAATGATATTAGAAAGGAAATGACTACCCAATAATTTTGTATTTGCAGTCACTGTATTTTTTTTTTGCTTTTTTTAAGTTTAGTATCAGAGAGGCAGTACTATATGATAGATTATAAACTAGCTGTGGAGTAAGAAGATTTTTGGTTCATGTTCTACCTCTGACACATAGTAATTCTATGACCATGAACAAGTTATCTACCTAAGCTATTGGTGAACAAGGCAACCTTTATTAATCATTTGCTATATCTTGGGCACTGTGCTAGTTACTGGAGATAAAACTGAAATTAAGCAATATCCACACACAATGAGTTTATAGTCAAAGACTTGTAAATTGCAGATCAATTGCAAATTTCCATTGGTGAAAATTGTTTCCATATGCAGAGTTTCTGATAAAGAATTCATAGGTTTGGACAGTTAATATCATAAGCACCTGACAGCAATGGATGAAGATGATATTCTGTATTAACATGCCTTCTAAGTAATAATGAGCATATTGACCATTGACTTAGAACCTAATTTCTCAACTGTAGGGGATAGATAATGTGGTTGTATATAATGATTTCATGAGAAGAGGCCCAAAGCTTGAATCCTTGTTCCTCACTTAATTTTTTGAGAGTCTTTGGGTAACTTCTGGGAGACTTTTCTAGATCCCAGTTTTCTTTTTTACAAAATGAATGGTTGAGAAAAGTTGTCTCCTAACTTTAGGGTTTTCTAATCTCTAAATTCTAAATTCAACATGGTAGAAGTTATGAAAGTCTATAAAATTGTGATAAACCAGAAACGATAATACAATTAGAGTAAAAACAATTTAATTCTTATTTGAATATTCAGAAGTCACTTTAGGATCTTTCTGTGTCTCCACATGATTCTTAATTTATATTTACTATAGATGTCCTGAGGTGCCTATTGATAGTTTTAATTTATAGAGTGACATGTAACTGAAATTACTGCTTACTATTTAAAAATATTTTATTCATTTATTCCATCGGTTTGCCTTTAATATGCTAGAAAGGAAAATACAAACAGCTTCATATTGTTGCTATGTTCAAACAAACAAAGAAAAACTCTTTTGGCAGCTCCTATTGCTTGAACATATCATTATAAATTTTTTTTGTACTAGCTCAACTATATCATTTGGGTTTGAGATCTGCCATAGTTCTAATTGCATAAATAGAATTATCAAAGTTAGAAAGAATTTTCTCTCCTTTACTTAATAGGACTTATTAAAATATTAAAGTATCTAAAACTACTTAGGAAGTTAAGAAGAAATGTGATCTAGAGTCTTACAAAATGAACTTCTAAATTATCATTCACTGACCGTTAAACATTCTATCCTGACTTGTTCATGGACCTCCCCCCCCCCATTTTATCCAGTATTCACTGCTTTAATCACCTTATCATCTTCTTACTGATGACAAGTGTCACTGTGTCATCTCTTCAGCCAATAAGAGTCGTGGCAAGTCAACTCATTTGCACATTTAGAAAGAAGCACTGATCTCCTTTTTGGATTTATCCCACATATCTTATCCTCAGCTAATTATACCAGAGCCTTAATTTCAAGTTCTGTTTTTCTTGCGCTTGATTTTTAAAATATCATTTGTCTTCCTTACCATTTCCTACTACTTTTAGTTTCATCACATCTTTTTAAGATGTAAATATTAAAGTTTAAATTTGTTTCCTGCAGAATATTGGAAAAATGATGAAGTTATGACCCTCATAGCATAACTATTATTTGTGAAAAAAGTTTCTTCTTTTTTAGAACATATTAAATGGCATGCTCCTTTGGATTTTAGCACCATATTTTTTTTTAGGTTTTTGCAAGGCAAATGGGGTTAAGTGGTTTGCCCAAGGTCACACAGCTAGGTAATTATTAAGTGTCTGAGACCAGACTTGAACCCAGGCACTCCTGACTCCAGGGCTGGTGCTTTATCCACTATGCCACCTAGCCACCCCAGCATCATATTTCTGAAGAATACCACCTTATGCATCACATACCATTTAATTATTGTACAAAATAACAAGAAATTTTGGCTTAGAAACTTTTGTCTTTTGTAGAAGGAGAAAGTTAAGACTGTTTTGAGAGAAATCTTTTAATCTCTAGTGGGGAATAGGAAAAATAATTATTTACCAAAAAAATTTGTAACTGGTATTCTAATAACTCCCTTGACATTGTAAACTCTCTAATGTGTAATGTAAGTTTGTTAAATTCAGTGTTATAACTTCACTATCCTATAGGGAGAGAGAAGTGTATTATTCCATAATGTAGAACAAGACCATGAGATTTTTGATGCCATAAACATAAAATGTGTTTACATGAATACAAGAAGGCAACATACTATGGTAACAAGAGCACTACATTTGAATACAGAAAACCTGCCTTTTAACTTTAGCTGTCACAAACTGACCCTGTGAAATTATGGCAATTAAAACCCTTCTTGGAGCCTCAGTTCCTTAATCTGTTACATTTAAAAAAGATGGTTAGAATACATATGACCTTGAAGGTGCTTTAATGCTGTTATTTTGTGTCTGTCTAGAAAAGAAAGCCTGAGAATTAGTAAAGAGCCATCTTTCATAAATTTTAAATGAGAATTACTTTCATTCTTATTTCTCAAATCTTCAAAATTTTTTTAATCATTCTACATTCTGCCTTCCCATTACATTATCAATAGTCACCGACTGCCAAAGGACCCCAACTCCACCCACCTATATTGACTTCTTAATGTTTGTAGTAGGTAGGCTGTGCTTTCTTCAGGACCAACCATGGAGATGGTCACTTTCTCTTTTCCTTACATAGTCTGACATAAATGGTTATCAGAATATCAGTTCGAGAAAATATTGAAGAGAAGCAATAGGATGAAAGTACTGCATATCTAAAGGACATTTGACAGGGTGTTGAAGCCAGGTAATCATAATCCTAAGTGAACAGCCTTGCTAATACTGTATACACTGAAGTTGGGTGAAACATTGGTTTTATGTGAGTACCTCAAATTTTTGTTTTTGTGTTTTTCCAGAATGAACTGTTTAGTATTTTCCACTGTAAATGACTTTTCTTAACCCCATTGGGGTTTTCTTGGAAAAAATACTGGAGTGTTTTGTCACTCAGCTCATTTTACCAATGAGGAAACTGAGGCAGAGTTAAGTGACTTAACCAAGGTCACATAGCCAATAGATAATCTAAGTCCAGATTTCAACTCAGGTCTTCTTGACTCCTAGCCTAGTTCTTTGTCAACTGTGCTAGCTGCCCCATTGGTCACCTTATCAACCTCTGTTAAGAGGCACATTTCTGCAACAAATCAGAATTCTGTCAACCAACCTAATTTTCCCTACCCAGAGGATGTCTCTGAATCTATTTTGATTTTTTCCCCTTAACTTGGTTTTATTTGAAATTTGTGTGCCTCCTTCCAGTTTTTTTTTCAGAGTTCCCTCTTTTAGGTAAGAATAAATCATTTGTGAATAATTGAGATGACATTATTGCAGATTAATGTAAATGGTTGATTATCCCCAGCAAAAAAGTTTTTCCCTAATTGAGATAAAAAATGACTATAAATGGAGTTTTGATTTGGTACGAGCAGATTTTGAAATCCTCTTGAAATACTGTGCCTTCCATTGGTGAGACTGAACTTTGTTGGCAATAATACATCTCAACTAGGGCAGCTAGGTGTTACAGTGAATAGAGCACCTGCCCTGGAGTCAGGAGGACTTGAGTTCAAATCTGATCTCAGACACTCAATACTTAATTAGCTGTATGACTTTGAGCAAGTCATTTTACCCCAATGCCTTGCAAAAATCCAAAAAAGAATAATAATGCAGCTCATCTATTTAAAGACCTACTTCTATGAGACCAGCTTCTATCCAGTTATTAGTGTTTACTGGTGATCAAACAACGATTCAAATTATAGAATAAGGAATTTGCAGTGCTAAAAAATTGGTTTGTCTTTAAACAAAGTTGTATTGATGGTTAGAAAAGTGTGGCTTTTAATAGATACATTTGGTGCACAGACTACCTGCCTTTAAATTACAAAGATCTTGGTTCACTATACTGTCACTTTATTTTTCTAGTAGCTACTGTCTGAGGAATTCAGATCTTGAGAACGGGGAGAATGTGAAAAGAGTACTGAACATCTTCCCCACTGTCCTGACTTCAGTTTAGTCATATGTCTAAATGTTTTTTCAACTAGATTGCTTGCTGACGAGACAGCCAGTAAAGTCAGTTTTCTATGCCTCTTTCCATTTTGCCTTCATAATTTTCTTCATGCCACACCTAGATACTTATCTGCACTTATCCTATCCTTCTTTTCCCTCCCATTACTCCCTATGTCCAATCTGGAGCTACTTCTGCTTAGAACCAGTGATATGGACCCATGGTCTTGGCATGTTGTTCTGATGACAGCTTTACTCTGAATTTTCCCAGCCTGTATCCCTAATATTGTTCCTTCTTTTCTGAAGTCTCTAAAACTTTCTGTTACTTTCCCATCTCATCTTCCCCATATAACTAGAATTACAGTCTTGTAATATTTTTAAAACTTTAAAATATTTTTTTACAGGAAACCATTAAACTAATCATTTGGTTGATCTTATATTCAAGAGCCAGAATTTTGAAAAAAAGTTTTAATTTTTTCTCAACTTTATTTTGTTCAGTTTAATTACTAATGATGACATAGTACGTTCTCATATTTTGACTGAACATTTATTGTATTCACATTATGTAATGCATCAAATTGTAAAGCTTGAGAATCCTAGGGGGAGGAAAGTAGCATTATAGGAAAGTGGTATGCAATTATTTAGTTTGCTTCTTTAATAAAGTATCTTGGTGAATTGAGCATGTTAAGTAATGGGATATGACATGATTATTGAATGAATGAGATACAGAGTTAAGTGACAGCATATGGATTATTTTTGAATATTATGAATACTAAAGAGTAAACATCAAAGTTGAGGGGCGTACTTCAGTTGCAGATCTATGCTATGTATTGCATGAGGAGAAGGAAGTTTAAAGCAAAAGAGATTTCAAGAGGATCTTTTTCTGTAATCTTAGAGAAGTTATAGACCCATGGTCACATGGAGCAGGATCAACTCTTTTTTGGCTATAATGTGGAAGTCCCAGAAGATATAAAATTCAATTTGTACAAAGTTCTAAATTTTCAATGTTTTCCACAGAATATTCAGAAATAGTCAACAGATTCAAAAGTTGATGTGAAAGGGATTAGGAGGGCATATTTGTACAGATCAGTGTAGAGCATTTCTGAAAACCTGATTACCATTGTTTCTATGGAGTAAAGATGTTTCTGACTACATACAACAAAATTAGAAATGAAGTTTTGAAGAAATATATTCATAAAGTGTAAATTACCTGCAATATGAAATACTTTCCCAATAGAGAGATAGTTTAAATATTTAAAGAAAACACCATTGGGGGTGGCTAGGTGGTGCAGTGCATAAAGCACCGGCCCTGGAGTCAGGAGTACCTGGGTTCAAATCTGGTCTCAGACACTTAATAATTGCCTAGCCGTGTGGCCTTGGGCAAGCCACTTAACCCCATTGCCTTGCAAAAACCTAAAAAAAAAAAAGAAAAAACACCAAAAGGGGTTGTAGGGCCATTATCTCAGGAAATCTTTTTATTCAAAAGATTGTCATTTCTCTGGAATGATAAGAATAATCTAGCTCAAGACTTATAAGATGGAAATAAATAAATATAGGAATAGAATGGAAAGACTATGAAGTTTGAAAATTTGGTAAGTAATGAATTTCAAGACAATAATTATTGAAATATACTATTGTGTCTTTAATCATCTAAAATTGATTCAACCTTAACATTCCCTTGTGTTTTAGACATGACTGCCATCTTAGTTTCATTATTGATTTGTCTCCAGATATTTTCCTGATTACTTGAAAACAATTAGATTGTAATAAAGACCTAAATTCAAAAATTCAAAAATAGCCAGACTAGCTAAATTGAAATTCTAATAAATATTGATTTACTTGAGAAGATTCTCTAAAGATAAAAACATCTCCATTAGCTGAAAACACCTTGTGTTTCTACAAAATCTCTTTATGGTCTCCAGACTGTCTAGTGGAGATGATTTTTCATATTTTTTGTTATTATTCAGTAATTTAAGTTGTGTCCAACTCTTCATTATCCCATCTGAGGTGTTCTTAGCATAGCTACTAAGGTATCTAGGCATTTCCTTCTCTGGCTCATTTGGCATATAAAGAAACTGAAGCAAGAAGGGTTAAATGATTTGCTCAGGATCATATGCTATAGCTAGTAAGCATGAGAGACTGATTTTGAACTTAGAGAGCTGAGTCTTCTTGATTCTACCCAGCACTCTTATTCACTGTGCAATCTAACTGCCCCTATTTTTTTATTTCATATGCGGTGTAACAAATAGCATGTGCCATCTCAGATAACATACTGAGAACAATCTTTCTGTGTTTGGGAAGATCATACACAGAATGGGAGAATCTAAACCTCACCACCTACTAACCATATAAGCATTATAAACTTTAAGTAACTTTCATGCAGAAATGTTTTTTCTTTTTTTTTTTAAGATGCTCTGGTAGTAAGCCTTTTTTTGCTATCATTTGTTTCCTGTAGTTTCAATCAAATAATTTAATATAGAGAATAGTGCTGATAGTTCTCAAATTTTTTTTTCACATTTCATCACCCAAGTTCTGTAGCTAATTTGATCTTCTATTTTATGATTGTCAGGATAAGTCAAATTTTCCTTGAATGTACTAGATTGAATTGAAGAATTCCCACTTTCTCCTCCCCCCAACTAGATTATATAATCCTATAGGACAGGGAGAGTCTTATGTACTGGTTTACATCTCACTAGTGTCTTGTACAAAACAGGGGCTCAATAAACATTAGTTGATTTGTTTGCCAATCTGTATTCTGTATCATAGTTATTTTTCTTTCATTTTCTAACTTTTCCTTAGATCATCCATGATAACTGGAACATGAAGTGAAGATGTGATTATTCTCACTTTATTCTAATTTATTCCTATGCCCTTCTCACTGAAGAATCCCAATTTTTTCTTAGACCCTGATGTTTGTTCACAAATCACTCAGTCTCAGGGTCATAGTTAAACATAAACTTTAATTAGATTAATGCAAATATTATAAAATTAAGAAACATTTAGCTTAGTCAACCTCTAGATTCAGTTCTTCAAGATTGAAACCTATTGTCATCCTGTCACCAGTGCTACAAAAAGAGAGAGAATCCAAAAGATGGGTGTCTTATAATCAACTTCTTAGTAAGAGTAGGGACAGGCTACAAGCAGTTGACTCAAAATATATTATCTAAACCAGGATGTGGGAACGATGTACAAGGTTTAAGTGGTTCTATTAGTCATGCCTGCATCAGGTATGTCTCAGAGTTTCCTAGATCTCAAGAACACAAATACTGCAAGTTTGGCAAGGGGAAAGAATTGTCTCTGAGAGAACTTTGTGTGTGTGTGTGTGTGTGTGTTTGACATGTTGGGTTCAATTATTCTTATTTATTTTAAGTAATGGGAACCCAATCTACCAGGGTAGATAGTAATGCGATAGTAATTAAGTAATGGGAACCCTATCTACCACGTTATATTTTCTTATTTTCCCTTGGATGAGACAAGGAATGGCATTCTTTTTTTAATTTTAAATTTTTTTATTCAGAGCAATGGGGTTAAGTGACTGGCCAAGCTTGGTCTCACAGTTAGGCAGTTATTATGTGTCTGAGGTCATATTTGAATTCAGGTCCTCCTGACTCCAGGTCCAGTGCTCTATCCACTGTGCCACCTAACTGCACAGGAATGGGATTCTAATTACAGAAGCAATTACATAACAATGTAGGTATATATAATGAAAGAGTGATCTTACTGACATATATTTCCTTCCTCTATGTAGAACCCAGATCATTGATAGCTCCTTATTTTTTTTATTTTCATGTTCATCTTCCTATAAATACTCCATAGATGATAAATTTCTTTTATAATTATTATTTTGGAAAAATATTTTGTGATATAGTGGATAAAGTACAGGGCCCAAAATCAGGAAGACCTAAGTTCAAATGTGGCCTTAGACACAAACTGTGTGACCCTGGGCAAAATTGCTTAATCCTGCTTGCCTCAGTTTCCTCATCTTCAAAAGCATCTGAGAATGAAATGGCAACCACTCCAGTATCTTTGCTAAGAAAATCCCAAATGGAATCATGAAAAAGACTGAACAACAAAAATATTTTGTAGATGCCAGTGCAGCAATCAAGCTGCCCATCTGTTACCTCTCCTTTTGCCTGCCTCTTTTGTTCAACCTGTAAGTTTCCAGATGATATTTCTTGTATGTATTCATGTTAGTATTAGTAATATGCTGCATATTAATATTAAGCACTACAGAGTAAAAAGAAAGCACAGTATGGTAGAAATAATGCTAACTTTTGAGTCATAGAATCTGGATTCAAATTCTACTTTATGTGTTTTTAATGAGTTTTATTTTTCTTTTGTTCTGTTTTGGTGGGTAGGTTGTAATGGGAGGAAGAGAGAGGATTTTTTTTGCTGACTAGAAAAAATTCCAAAATATCTTCATAAAGCAGTTACTCTGGTGCTGTGTCAAATTCCAAAATAAAATGATTACAATGGAGATGAAATAGTTCATAAAGTTGCCTCCTCTTTTCATGTGCCAACATTCTATTGCAACCAAGTTTCCTGTCTGCAGTTCACTTTTAAGTCTGATAACTGAGGTTTCTCATTCAACATTTGATAGTGCTCCCGGAGGCAGCTGCACTAACCTTCTGCTTTCATGGGGGAGATCTCTTGGAAATTCTAAAATATCTCCATATCTTATGCTTGATTTTCTTCAAAAAACTTATCAAAAACTACAGTAAACAGGGAAGATGGCAATGAGAATCCTGCAGTGTAGTATAAAAGCAACTCAACATTGTGTTGAATGTGTCTTTG